>NC_069394.1:38421136-38724166 GCF_027475565.1 Acinonyx jubatus | reverse complement strand
GTGACTCTTCCGTCACATCCATGTGAAGGTGGTCCCTTCATATCATCCCATCAGCAAAGCGTGTGGGCTCTACCTTCAGTAATCAGCCAACAGTCTGACCACGTGCCACCATCCTGGTCGGGGCCACCAGGCATATTGTGGGAGGTTTCTTCCAGCTTTCCGTCCTCCATCTTCGCCCATGCCGAGGGCTCCTTTTTTTTTTTTTTTTAATTTTTTTTAATGTGTATTTATTTTTGAGACAGAGGGAGACAGAGCGCAAGTGGGGGAGGGGCAGAGAGAGAGGGAAACACAGAATCCGAAGTGGGCTCCAGGCTCCAAGCTGTCAGCACAGAGCCCAATGCAGTGCTCGAACTCACAGACCACGAGATCATGACCCGAGCTGAAGTCAGGCGCTTTACCAACTGAGCCACCCAGGTGCCCCGGCTCCTTTTATAACAAAGCCACTCGTGTCCCTGCACTGCTTAAAATCCGCCAGGGCCCCTTTCTCACTCAGATCCCCCTGCTGCCTGCGAATCCCACATGGTCTGTCACGTCTGGCCTCACTGGCCTTGTCGCCTGCCAGGCTTGCATTGCTGGGGTCACGCTAGTCTCTTTGCCTTTCTTAAAACATGCCACACACACTCCTACCTCTGCAGTTTGCAAATGCTGTTCTTTGCTGAGGGTGCGGTTCTCTCCAGGTACACACACTCACTGGTCTCATCAGGGCTCTGCTGAGTGTCACTGTAGCTGACTGCAGCGGGACTTCTAGCCCGGGCACGTTCTCACTCCCTTATCCTGCTTTTCTCCGTGGCGCTTTGCCCCTCGGATACATAGATTTGTCTGTCTCCCCCCTTCCCTTCCCACACCTGCTGTTCAATATAAGCTTCTCAACAGAAGAAACTTTGTTTTATTCCTTTTGTTAAATCCCCAGAGCCTAGGAGGGTGCCTGAATGGGAGTAGGGGCTCGGGAAGTAGTTGATGACTGAATGGACAAGGGTGACACATATGTGCATACATGAGTAGATATGTAGATAAGTTCATGTTACCGTCATATATGATAGCCAGTGAAGTTTAACTTATTTTCTAGTATTTATAAGCCATTTATATCTCTCCTGTTATGAATGGTATTTCATGTCTTTTGTTCATTTTTCCTATGGAGACGATTTTGTCTTATTCACTATATATGAACAATTTTTGTTCGTAGACACGTTTTCTGTTTTGAAACATGCATTGTGGGATAAGACACTGCTTTAATTTAAGGTGTCTAAAATGTCTTTTAAGATTGAATAAGTCACTGATGTATGTATGAATCATTTCCTTCTTCTGTTTTTCTTATTCCAACTGGATTCTCAGAATTGGACCCCTGTGCTCTGGGCGACCATGGTTGTGAACATTCGTGTGTGAGCAGGGGAGACTCTTTTGTGTGCCAGTGCTTTGAAGGCTATATACTCCGGGAAGATGGGAAAACCTGCAAAAGTAAGTTTCTGCTGGAGTTGCCTCACATTCCTGTGTCTGCTCTTTGCATGAATTCCGCCTTCCTGATCTCTGTTTAAATCAGTTATCCCCCAGAGCCAATGCCACACGACTACTAAATGTAATGTGGGGTCCTGGATGGAATCAGAAAAAAGGTAAAAACTAAGGAAATGTAAACCAACCAGGGACTTTAGTTGGTATTCATGTATCAGTATTGGTCCATTTATTGTAACAAATGTATCACACTAATGTAAGATACCCACACTAGTGGAACTGGATATGGAGTCTGTAGGAACTCTCTGGGCTATCTTCCCAGGTTCTCTAAATCTAAAACTGTTCTAAAAAATGAAGTCTGTTGAAAGAAAACAAACAAACACATGGACGAATGAAAAAAGTCAATGCTAGAGCTACAAGTGAAGTTGCTTATTTATACCCTGTGGCAAGAAGCAGTGATTTAGCGGTTATGCTCTAATAGAAAGACAGTCTGAAATCCAAGAAATCCCAAGATCATTTATTAGCTGGACAAGTTGCTTAACTTCTCTGAGCTTCTCTTTGCTTATCTTCTTTTTTTTAAGTTTATGTATTTATTTTTGAGGGAGAGACAGAGAGACAGACAGAGAATCCCAAATGGACTCCACGCTGTTAACACAGAGCTGGATGAAGGGCTCAGACTCATGAACTGTGAGATCCTGACCTGAGCCAAAATCAAGAGTTGGACGCCTGACTGAGCCACCCACGTGCCCCTGTTCATCTTTAATAATATTGTTATTGCTGGTAGCACGAATCTCTCACAGAGACTACCTTATGATGAGTTTATTCTTACATCCCAGAAAGCAAAGTCTCTTCGAGGGGCCATGATACGCCTCTGTTTAACCCAAAGGGGAGCGTGTAACTCTGAGCAAATGATTTTCATTCCTATCGGTCATTTTCTCCACAAGCTTCTCAAAGCACTTTACAAAGAGCAACTCGTCTTGATAGATTTGAAGAAAACGTAGGTAACTGGAATTATTACAGGAAACATAAGGCTCCAAGAGGTTAAGTGATTCTCTAAAGTCATGTGTCAGGGACAAAGCCAAAATTAGATTTCAATGCCACTAATCTAAATTGAGGTTTAATCTTCTAAGTAATCATGACATACCAAAGGTGTTTCCTTTTGATATCAGAAACTGCATCTGCAGAAAGCTGATGATTGAATGAATTTAATGAGACACCGAAGTAGGTGCTGGTGAGTGGCGGGGGGGGGGGTGGTGATACTGAGGAAGTTTGAAGAAGCTAAATTAGAGCCACTGAACTTCATCCTTAATTTTATCTTCCTCCCATGGACCACTGAGCTCAAGGAGCCCCGGGGTATGTGGTGGCCGAGGTGGATGGATCCTCCAAGGTGAAGCCTGGGGGAAATTTCTGTTGGCAAAATTGTTGTAACTTGCTGTGCTGTCCCCAGGGAAAGATGTCTGCCAAGCCGTAGACCATGGCTGTGAGCACATTTGCGTGAACAGTGATGAGTCGTACATCTGCAAGTGCCGGGAGGGGTTCCGGCTTGCCGAGGACGGGAAACGCTGCAGAAGTAAGTGGCCTCAAGGTAGAGATGAACTTTTCCGTCTGTGGGACTTGGACAGTTACATAGCTTCATTTAATACTTAAATCTTCCTTTATAATCGATGTTACAATGACAAGTTCCTGCCTTGGGTGCTCTGAAAGTGTTTGTTGGGGAGCAGCCTTAATTCTTCAGGATTTTCTCGGTCAAGGTCCTGAGCTGTCAGGCTCTTGGCTTCTGTCCGTTTTCTCCCAGTTGCTGGCCCTTCCACAACCATTATGTGGATGCCCAGAGCCTCCCACAGAGCCTGGCTAATCATTGGACAGTTAGAATCTCTGCCAGCAATCACTATGAGGATCCAAGGATAATTACAGTGCTTTTTCTTCTTGGAAGACCTTATAAGTAAGGGTAGAGGGTGAGAGAGGGACTAAGGGATTTTATGTGGGTTTTAGATATTTTTTTAATGTTTATTCATTTTTGAGGTACAGAGAGAGACAGAGCATGAGCGGGGGAGGGGCAGAGAGAGAGGGAGACACAGAATCCGAAGCAGGCTCCAGGCTCTGAGCTGTCAGCACAGAGCCTGACGTGGGGCTTGAACTCACGGACCGTGAGATCATGACCTGAGCCAAAGTCAGACGCTCAACTGACTGAGCCACCCAGGCGCCCCTCTGTGGGTTTTATTTATCCATTTTCCTTTATCATTTTCTTCTGTATGTCACTCGGTACAGATTGTGAGAGTTTACTTAGAAGGTGTATTAGGGCTTCCCCAAAGAAACAGAACCAATAGGGTGTGTGTGTGTGTGTGTGTGTGTGTGTGTGTGTGTGTGTGTGTACGCATATTTACAGAGATAGAGGCAGATGGAGAGAGAGAGAAAATCTGATATCAGGGCAGGGTAGCAGACTGGAGACCTAGGAAGAACTGATGTTGCAGCTTTTATCCAAAGGCAGTCTCGAAGCAGAATTCCTTCTTCCTTGGGGTACAGGTGACAGGGATTCAGTCTTCTTTCTCTCTCTCTTTTTTGTTAAAAATTATTTATTTTGAGAGAGAGAGTGTGTGAGAGAGCTGGGGAGGGGCAGACAGAGAGAGAGAGAGAGAGAGAGAGAGAGAGAGAGATTCCCAAGTAGGCTCCATGCTGTCAACACAAAGCCTGATGCGGGGCTCAAACTCACGAACCATGAGATCATGACCTGAGCTGAAACCAAGAGTTGGATGCTTAACCGACGGAGTCACCCAGGCTCCCCCAGTTTTCTGTCTTTTAAAGCCTCCAAATGGTTGCATGAGGCCAGCTCTATGGACCGTATTCTGCTTTACTCAAAGTCTAATGATTGACATGTTAATCTCATCTAAAAAATACCTTCATAGCAACATCTAGACTGGTGTTCAACCAAATAGCTGGGCACCATAGCCTAGACAAGGTGACAAATGAAATGAACCATCACAGCATCCAGAGAGAGACAGATGGAGACACATGCACCCAGTGGAGTGGGCATTAGGAGAGCACAGGGCAGGGATCTTTCTCCACTGTGAGATTCTGAGCTGCTAATCCCTATTTGGGGGACTTTTGAAGCCATCTTGCTTTTATGACACTCTGCTCCAGTGGGCAGGATGGCTCTGTTTTAGTTAAGACAAAATCAGTGCATTTGCTTTTGAAATTGATTCGGGGGAATCTCCTCCCAGACTCCCTTGAGACAACTGGGGGCATCCCACATGTCAGCAAAGCCGGGTTGAGTGGAACCCACGTTCCTCATTCCTCCACTGGGAAGAGGGGCTTCTACCTTTAACAAGAGTTCTGTTGGAACGGCTGAGTCCAGGGATGCCCGTGGGACCCTGGCGGAAGTCTGCAGGCCTCCCTGCGCCCTCCTGTCTTGCCTTCACTCTGCACTGTGGGGACCACGTCCACGGCTCTGCTCCTTGTGTCTGCCCGAGCTGTTGGCTCATGATTTTATTTCTGTAAACGCAGGCGTCCACACGGACACCATTTGTTCCTGCAGCGTGTTTTTTGCTCAGTAAGTTGAGCGGTTATACACTTGTACACCGGGCACGACGCCTACTTCTTGGAATTTGGTCACTAGGTCAGACACCCCCATTCCCACTTCTTCGGGGATCTGGAGTGACTAACCCCATTCTACCGGAAGCTTTCTAGGGAGCTAACGACAGAAAAGAGCCCCAGGCTTTCATGTGATGGGGGAGGAGTGCACAGGGGACAGCTGTCTCAGCCGTGCTCTCAACTTGCCCTGTTGACCTCGGGCAACTCCACGACATTTTCTGAGTTTCTTCATGTATACACAGCTCTAATTGTGCCTGCTTTCCTCTCCTCACAGGACGTTGTGGAGCTTGAAGGGTGTGACTACTCTGAAATGTTTAAAGTACCTCACACATTAGAAATGCTCATTAATTAAGGCTGGGGTATTTGGGATATCTACGGGGAAAAATCAGTAGCTTGGGAAAATCAAAACCCAAAGCAACTTCATATGATTCCAAAAATTAATAAGAAATACAGGACACCCGCTCACCCATCTTACCATGCAGGCTTGTGGGGGCTGGGGCTTTCGGAGAGGAAACTCCTCCCTTTCCACTCCCTGTCCTGAGTATTAAAACGAAGACGGTCTAAGAATGCCTGGGTGGCTCAGTCGGTTGAACGTCTGACTTCAGCTCAGGTCATGATCTCACGGCTCGTGGGTTCAAGCCCCACGTCAGGCTCTGTGATGACAGCTCAGGGCCTGGAGCCTGCTTTGGATTCTGTGTCTCCCTCTCTCTCTGCCCCTCCCCTGCTCGTGCTCTCTGTCTCTCTCAAAAATAAATAATAAACACTAAAAAAAATTCTTAATAAAAAAGGCTTAATTCTCCTTTATAATAAGGATGGGTCTTTTAAAAATGGATTCCTTCTGTGATCTGTCCTGACTTGACCATTCAGTCCGGCTCATTCCTGCATGGATGGGGTTTCTCAACTCTCTGCATTTCCCTCAGGGAAGGATATCTGCAAATCGACCTACCACGGCTGTGAACACATTTGTGTTAATCGTGGCAACTCCTACATCTGCAAATGCTCAGAGGGATTTGTTCTAGCTGAGGATGGAAGACGGTGCAAGAGTAAGTGATCTGAACTTGGATTTCTGCTTTAATTTGGTTTGGGAGCAATTGCTCTTTGGAGTATTTTCAGGAAACAAATCCCTCACCTCTCTGCTTGTCTCATAATGGAGCTTAACTAAAGCACCTGTGGAAAAACTTTTGGTTTTAGTTGACAGCAAGTTCACTATCAGCCAAAAGGCTAGAGTAATCTTAGGGTGAATAAGAATATCTGGAAACAAAGAGGTAAGACTTGTCTTCTGCTCTGTGCCAGGGAATGACACTCAGTTCTGGGCATTGCATTTTAGGAAGAGAGAGATAGAGCAAAGTTTAAACATTAAAAAACAAACAAACAAAAAACCAATAAAACAAAAACAAAAAAAAAAACCCTCCAAGGTAGCAGAAAAAAAACTTAAGAAAATTATTTTATAATCTCAGAATAGAGAAGACCTTTCTAAACACAACATAAAACATAAAAACCATTTTTAAAAAAGAGCTGATGTATAGTGATAGATTAAAGCTGTGATACCTTTTTTTTCTTACCTATTACAGAGATCAGAAAGGTTGATGAGTCCTTATGTTGACAAAGGTCTAGTGTAATAGGCAGTCATAAAGTTATCAACTGGGTGTCTGAATTGGTACCAACATTTAGGAGGGCAGTTGGGCAATATTTTATTTTAATTTAAAGTTAGACAGTACAAGTTGGGGAGGGCCAGAGAGGGAGGGAGAGAGAGACTCCCAAGAAGGCTCCACACTGTTAGTGCAGAGCCCACAAAGCTGTGAGATCATGACCTGAGCTGAAACCAAGAATCGGACACTTAACTGACTGAGCCACCCAGGGGCCTCTGGCAATATTTTAAAGGCAATTCCACTTCTATTTGTATTATGTAAATATAGAGAGATATAGATATACACACACATACATATATACATATACATATACCCTTTTGTAATGTTTGAATTCAGTTCCAGTATATGTATTATTTTTTAGGAAAACATATTTAAAGAAAAAGGATAGTGACAAGCAAGATTTAGAAACCATCACAGTGACAATGTTCATTCAGTATGATGTCAAGTGAAAAATAAAAGAAGAAACGGGATCTTTATAGAAAAAGACCTAAGGTACCGTTCAAATGCCAAAGTGACAGTGACTTCATTCATGACCCATAACATAGCCCCAGGAAAAGAAAGAACAGTGAAGAGAAACTACAGCCCAGAAGCAGGACAGAGACACTTTCAGGGAAGCCGTGTGATTAATTAGTTAAGATCATGAGCTTTGAGTCAGGCAGACCTGGACTTTGACCCTATTCTTAGTACTTGTGTGACCTTGGACAAATTATTTAACTTCTCTGGGTCTCCGTTTCTTCAGCTATAATATGAGGATAATACCTCACAGAAATGTCATGAGAAATCAATGAGATCAGGTATTTGAAGGTTCTTAGCCCGGTGCTGGCACATACTAATTGCTTGACAAGTGGCAGCTCTTGTAATCATCAACCGCAGAGATGTCCAGAGATGGGGCTTCAATGGTGAAGTGATGACTTCTCCATCAGGAAAGGTGTTCAGGTCCGGGCTGAACTGGCTGCTGGGTAGGGATATTGTAAAGATGCAAGCAACAGGAGGGCTGCACGAGTGACTTTAACGGTCTTGTCCAACCCTGAAATTCTGGAGCTCTGTGAAAATTATGTTCTGAAAGCAAATCACAGCTCCATTGCAGTCTCCTTGACTTAACTACCAAAAGAAAATGCTCAGCTGCAGTTGGAGTGACCGTCCTGCAAACGAGTAGCCAGCAAGGGAGCTATCATTCTTCCCAGGTCTGAAAGCAAAAATCTAGCACTTCTTGCCTTGTGCTCTTCCACTCTACCTAGTGTTCTTATTTCCTGGAGAAGCCTTCTGTGCCTCTGTGCATGGAGGCTGCAGGTACTGATTTTGTTCCGTTAAGAAGAGTGTGTGGGGGAGGGGAGAAAACAGACCTACTGCTGGAAAATTATTCTAGTCTTTTTGCAGTCTGCTAGAGAGCCCTGTGCATGACTCCTGAGAGTCTTCCTTCCTTCCTTCCTTCCTTCCTTCCTTCCTTCCTTCCTTCCTTCCTTTCTTTTTTCTTCCTTCCTTCCTTCCCTTTCCTTTCCTTCCTTTCTTTTCTTTCTTTTTTTCTTCCTTCCTTTCAATTCAAGAATAGGCTATGAATGTAAATGAAGCTCTGAACTGACCTTTCTTCTTTTACTAATAAGCAATCAATAAGTTAAATAATAGGGACAAGAACTTAATGGGAAAGGAGAACTCAATCCCCCAACACGCACACATGCGCCCCCCCCCCACACACACACTGCATATTATTTGGGCCCATGCCCAGAAATAATTTTGCTTTTGTGTGTCCGTGTTTATATTGTTTCTATTGTTGTGCTCTACTTTCAAATATTAGACAACTGCTTGATATATAAAAGAGAATGTTATATCACATACTGTAGACCGTTTGAAATGAGATCATTCATTCAGGATCTGTAAATTTGTTTTATGCGGCCCTAAATAACAAAGTCTGTCCACAGCCAGATTGCTTAAGTAGTCACGTAGAGCTTTCCTGCCAACCGTCTGAGTTGCCTGAATAGCTTCCATATAGATCAAGAATTCACAGTGATGATTCATTTTTCAGCTTGAATAGGTCAGGAGGCTACTTATAGGTGTGCTCCCCAATGGGCACCACCTCTTTCATTTAATCTGCCAACAAGCATTTATTGAACAACTGCTGCGTGCCAGGTGTGGGGGTACAGAAGTGAGACCAGAGGAGGAACTTGCAGACCAGAGAGATCGACACATCCTCAGATAGCTAGTGTGCCGTGTGGACTCTGTACCATACCCTGGACTGTAAGCACTTTCATGAGGGGGATTTTGCCTTGGTCCCTCTTGCAATCCTGCCTGCTGCCTTGCGTGAAGCAGGTGCTCAAGAAGCCAATTTTCATTGAATACATTAGCCGTTATTAGAAGTACACAGAGAGAGAGTAATACAAGCTGGGTTCCTAGGGAGAACTCCCTGGAAGAGATGATGGCTGAGCTGAATTTAAGGATTTCCTTCTCTGCTGTCTGTCAGAATGCCAGCACTGGGGTGATGTCACCCTCCTGGAGGGAAGTTATAGGAATCTTTTGGAAGCTGTCAGGCCCTACAGTACTCTAGACACAGTCCCTGCCAGACTTGGCTGTCAGTGACCCAGAGTACGGTGTGGACCTGATTCCCCTGACGATTTGTGCCTCTGTTGTGTGATTTTGCTTACGAAAAACACTCTTTTTATCAATTTAACAAGCCACATGGGAAGGCAAATGTGAAAATTATCGTGGCTCCTGACTCCCACACCTTCCGCCTGCCCCGTGTATTATCTGAAGAACAAAGGTAGTTCACCAAAGTGGCTCGGCCTCCAACTGCAGCGTAGTTTTCTTCTATGTGACCCTTTAACTACCTCACCTTTCCTCTCCTTCCTGCAGGATGCACTGAAGGCCCAGTTGACCTGGTCTTCGTGATCGATGGATCCAAGAGCCTCGGAGAAGAGAATTTTGAGATTGTGAAGCAGTTTGTCACTGGCATTATAGATTCCTTGGCGATTTCCCCCAAAGCTGCTCGCGTGGGACTGCTCCAGTATTCCACGCAGGTCCGCACAGAGTTTACCCTGAGAAACTTCAGCTCAGCCAAAGACATGAAGAAAGCGGTGGCCCACATAAAATACATGGGCAAGGGCTCTATGACCGGGCTGGCCCTGAAACACATGTTTGAGAGAAGTTTTACCCAAGTAGAAGGGGCCAGACCTCTCTCCGCACGGGTGCCCAGAGTGGCCATCGTGTTCACAGATGGACGGGCTCAGGATGACGTCTCGGAATGGGCCAGTAAAGCCCAGGCCAACGGTAATAAGGGATGGAGGTGTGGCTTACATCACTTCAGGTTCGGGTTTCTTAAACTCACCGGGTGGTCAAAGGGTGGTGGGTGATAGGAGTGAGAGCCTCTGAGCACTGGGAGAGGCTTCGCGGCAAGTGCTCATTCACCTGTGCTGCACTGCCACCTAGAGGCTGTAAAGGGAGCCCGCGGGCGTCCAGGACTTGGGAGGCGGGCGTCTTGCGGGCTGTGCTGTTAGTCTAGACACCAAACACGCCTGAGTAGTCACCAACTGCGATTTCCCAGTGTGTGACCTCCAGGGGAGAGAAGCGAGTCTGCACGTGCTGTTTAACCGCAGATAGATATATGACCGTTTCCAAACACTGGTCTGGTGGCTTTAGAATCACCTCAAGAGTTCGGTAAAAATAGATTCCTGGTGGGAGGAACTTTTGCTGATACTTTTTTTTTTTTTTATACCAGTGCTTCAGGTGAACTCTGAAAGCACAATAGCCTTCTGATAGCGAACACTCTTGTGTTTGTAGGAGGCAAAAGTTAGCTTCTGAGAAAATCAAAATGTTGGAAGAGATTACCACTCTAGGCTCTTATTCAGGCAAGCACAGCCATACAAGCACAGTGCCTAAGGTGGGGGAGACGGGGCTTGAGCTCATGTGAGTTGTGCAGAGATGTGAAGTATGGCAGAGGAATACGGCCTTCCGAAAAGGAAACCCGAAAGCTAGGATGGTCGGGAGAGGTAGCGTAAGGTGAAGTGACTGGATTCCTCGGGGAGATGAGGAAACTTGAGACTTTGCAGCAGTTTGCTTGAAAGCCACTTTCTTTAAGAACTTGTTGAGGGTGCATTGCTTTAACAAGTCCTATAAGGGGGGAAAGGGTGTGCAGACCAGGCCTTCGCCTAAGACTTTACGGAGCCATTCCCTGACCAGGCACGGCACATAGGACGTGTGTGACTAATCTGAGTCCATGAACAAGGAGAGAAAGTACTAGCAATCCCGTTAGTGAACTCCATTCCTCCCCACAGAAAGGCTGGCTCACACTGACATTCAACGACGCTTTGTGAAGGAGGCCATTTTATTGGTATTGTACCTCCTCTTTCTATTGTCCAAGAATAGAACATTGACTCCTTTTCCTCTAGCCCAATAGAATAGTAGCCACAAAAAGTGTCCTGTTCTAAATCATCTGAGTGGACTGTGAAACTGGCTGCTCATACTCAGTTCCTCTGCTTCCAGACTAGCTTGCTAGAGCTCATGTCAAACCCATGAACCCCACTAGCCTGCATTTTTTAAGTTTATTTCTTTCTTTTGAGAGAGAGAACAAGTGGGGAAAGGGGCAGAGAAAGGAGAGACAAAATCCCAAACAGCGCAGAGCCTGATGCGGGGCTCGAACTCATGAACTGTGAGATCCTGACGCCAGCTGAGATCAAGAGTTGGATGCTGAGTCTGCTGCACGACCAGGTGCCCCACCTCTACCCTGCATTTTTAAAGCGCACACGGGGAAGCATCTTGTTTCCAAAGACAGTGGTTAGCCCTCTTATTTGTCCCATTAAGACCCATCTACCTTACTCTTTCCCCTACTTAAATTTCCACAAATCACCCAAAGACAGGTAAGTGGTAGGTGAAATTTGGTTCTAAAATCAACAAGATATGGGGCGCCTAGGTGGCTCAGTCAGTTAAGCATCAGACTTCATCTCGGGTCCTGATTTCATGGTTCGTGGGTTCGAGCCCCGCATCAGGCTCTGTGCTGACAGCTCAGAGCCTGGAGCCTGCTTCAGATTCTGCGTCTCCCTTTCTCTCTGCCCCTCCCCAGATCACGCTATGTCTCTCTCTCTCAAAAATAAACATTAAAAAAACTTTTTAACCAACAAGATTTACCTGAAGTGACATCCTCTGATGACTTTAATTATTCCTACGCATAACTAATATAATCTTAAAATAGTAGTTCTCCTTTTTAGGGAGTTTGATCAGGTCACTGGGCTCCTGGACAAATATGTTGAACTCACCTATTGACCTTATACAGACTTAGAACAAGACATAACTCTTTCCCCTTGGCTTAAAGAGCCATTTTTATGTGTATTTAAAATTAAAAAAAAAATCTAGCCTAATGAATTAGCCAGAGCAAGATATCAGTGCTAAAAAAAATGTTGAAAATCAGGCAGAATTTAAGTTCTTACCATGTTTTACTTTCAAGTGAAGCACCTATGGAGGAAGGCAGTCTAGTGATTTCTGTTGTTTAGAAAAGCTTTTGGAGCAATTTCATGTCCCTGTTGAAATCTAAGGTTGGTACTTGGGTTTGTTCTTTCTGTCACACTTTGGGGATTTCCACTGGTCTGCAGATTTCCCTTTTCAGTTTAGCACCCCTCATAAGGCTTTGTCCTTCCAAGAGATGTGAGTGGAGAGCAGCTTCCCCTGCCCCGCCCTCCCACCCCCTCCTTTAAGGATCCTGTCCTGTACCTTGGAGAAGTAGAATCTAGGTTAGAAGGTCATAAATTGACCTGTTTCTTAGAATTCTCCCCGAAGAGATTCCCATTTAGTAAGCCATAAGGTAGTGCTCTTTTCTACTCTATCCCTAAGGCTAATTCAGGCAGAAGCTGAAGGTTTGTTAAATGACCTTGCCCTGAGCTGAGCAACAGGTTGGTGGTCTAGCTCCCAACTTCCCCTAGAGGTTTCACCTTCCTCCCTCTTGGAAACCCCTCATTGTTTTCCGTAGGGCCAAAACAGAAATGGTGGAGAAACAAAGGGAGGGGGACATGGACCCCTCAAGTCACACCACTTAATCCCCACCTGGCTCTGGGTGCCGTACAGACAACTTCCAGACCCCGGGAGCACAGCTCTAACTACCTTGTTCTTAATTTGCTCTGCAACTTAGGTATAACTATGTATGCTGTCGGGGTAGGAAAAGCTATTGAGGAAGAACTACAAGAGATTGCCTCTGAGCCCACGGACAAGCATCTCTTCTATGCCGAAGACTTCAGTACGATGGGAGAGATAAGTGAAAAACTAAAGAAAGGCATATGTGAAGGTACTATCGCTTACCTATAGGAGAGGTCCTCACATCACACAGGACAGCATGGACCCCTGAATGAGAAATTCTCAACCTCTTCCTTCAAAGTGCTTAAAAAAGTGCCTCCCTGGTGTTCAGGGCCAGTAATGCCTGGAAACACTAAGCACAAAAAGGGGAACGGGAGAGAGAGAGGACAAAAGGAACAGCTAGAATTGATGAGTGCTTGCTGCGTGCTGAGCAGTATGATAAATCTTTTGACACACCAGTATACTTAATCCCCAGAAAACCCCCACAGAAATGATCATTTAACTACAAAACAACCATCATACACATCAGAGAGCTGATGCGCAATTTCAGGATATGCCTATGATGGAGTGGAAAGGGGTTCATATTTCAAATTTTTAAAGAATGCCTTCCTGCACGGAGCACTCCTATTTACAGAATGTAGATTCTGTTATGTCCAAGAGCTCCCTCTGCTTATCTCCACTGCACTCCTGGGCCAGGAAGCTTCTCTATAGCAGCTCTGCCCAGCTCCCCTACTTATGTCCCAGGTTCAGTCACCAGTAAAATCCCAAGCGAAATCATGTGTTTCACTCCTCTAAAGGAAAGAACAACGAGATGAAGGGGGACCCAGGGAGGAAAGGCCTTTCAAATTTCTTCTTTTTTTTTTTAATTTTTTTAGATGTTTATTTATTTTTGAGAGAGAGAAAGACAGAGTGTGAGTTGGGGAGGGGCAGAGAGAGAGGGAGACACAGAATCTGAAGCAGGCTCCAGGCTCTGAGCTGTCAGCACAGAGCCCGACACAGGGCTCGAACCCACGAACCATGAGTTCATGATCTGAGCCAAAGTCAGACGCTTAACCGACTGAGCCACTCAGGCACCCCAGGCCTTTCCAATTTCTGATGCGAGTAGATTTGATTTCACCTCTAGGCTGTTTAGTTCAAACTGGAATGTCCAGTGGAGCCTTTGCCACTAGAGCTTAGTCCTTGGACAACTTTAAGTTTCTTCCCCACCCACCTTGTAGACATGACATTTTTGGAGGCATTCTTAAGGAAGATGCACTTGAGGGGTCCAGGTTTCTCTTACTAGGGAACACCCCCAGAGTGATCTTGGATTACCCTGGGAACCAATTGCTTCTTGAAACTGGCGTCACCAAATAAAACCAAAATCCCCTGGGTTACAGCTGGTAGGTAAGGAGCTGGTCTGGGACCAGTTTCCTAAAGAGCACACATGCATGCAGACAGCTCTCACTCCTGTTGGTCATCTTTTTCCTCTCAGCTCTGGAAGACTCCGACGGAAGTCAGGACTCCCCAGCAGGGGAACTGCCAAAGAAGGCCCACCAGCCAACAGGTAAAATCCTAAAAAGCCAATAGGTAAATTTTAAAAAGCAGTGTTTCTAGAACCTTTGGTGGTTGCTTCCGCCCTCAGACAAAAGTTGTAAAGGAGTGAAAGTAAGATTTGAATTACGTTAACTATGGCTTTTTCCCCTTGGTCAGATAGGAAACATTTACTCTCCACTTTAAGCCCTATTTGGTAATAGCCTCTCTGCTGAGTCTTTTGCCACAGTATGTCCCCAAAGTAAAGCCGTGTACTGCATGCTAGGAACATCAAGTACCTTACTGAGACAGCTGATGGCTGTCTTAGAACCACAACCGTGGTAAGCAGGTTTGACTTCAGTTTTCTTTCTCTTTACAGAATCTGAGCCAGTCACCATAAATATCCGAGACCTACTTTCCTGTTCTAATTTTGCAGTGCAACACCGATATCTGTTTGAAGAAGACAGTGTTTCACGGTCCACACAAAAACTTTTCCATTCAACAAAATCTTCAGGTAATTCCAAATACAGTATTACTAGAAGGGAACGTGATACCACCCTCTTAGCTTGCCAACAAACTCAGCTGAGAGGAGGACAAGTAAGGAGGGAGGAGGAACCAGGATAGAGGATAAGAGAACAGCTTAAGTAAAATGAGAACTCAAAAAAAATTAACTGGAAGAAACTGGGGCAGCCTTCCCTGCAGTCCACACGAAAGGCAGTGTTGGAAGTGTACACGGCCCTTTCCTGGTATTTACTGGATCTGGCTGTGCGGAAAAAGTTGAACAGTTCCTTCATTTTGGTTTCTTCCGTATGCTGATTCAGTCCTATTATTATGCATCTGGGAAGCCTGGTGGGTTATAGAGGTGAGTGAACACTTTCCGTGTGCTTTCTCAGGAAGTCCTTTGGAAGAAAAACACGATCAGTGCAAATGTGAAAACCTAATAATGTTCCAGAACCTTGCAAATGAAGAAGTGAGAAAGTTAACACAACGCTATATCCTTTTCTAATATTATGCTTCTATGTGCAATGCAAAGAATCTTACCAAACTTCACAAATACTATTTGTGGGTGTATATCAAATGAAACTATTTCCATGAAGTCAAGAGTAGTGAACTCCCAGAAAGGCTTTTTTACTTAAGCAACCTGATAGGTGTTTCAGAGCCAAGGGCAAGCCAAGCTTCATGGCCAGGGTCAAGCACGTAGTTGCTATCTGCTGTTCTAGGGGTTTAGCAGGAAGGCCAGTCTGCCAGGAAAGTAAAAGTCTGCAAAGTAAAGAGAAAACAGACTGAAAATTTAACTGCCTCTCTGCTGGGAGGAAAAGGAAATGTACTGGGTCTGATGTGCATCAAAGGTACAGTAAGTACAGGCAAAGAATGTGGACTGAAGAGGTTTCAAACTCCATCTAAACTCCAGACCTTTCCTTTGGCCCCAAGCCATACTGCAGCCACAGTTGGTCAGTGTGTAGTTTCTAGAAGACTAGGGTTTTTTGTTTGTTTGTTTGTTTGGCAGCAGAGATCTTTTATTTCAGCACTCTAAGATGAAACATGCTATCAAGGGAACAGCAGGGTCCAATGATTCATTAAACCAATTATTACAAAATAAAAGGAATGCTTTGAGATAATGGAGAAATGAGGATTCAGTGTTTTTATACTGCCAGCTGCTCTGAACTTCAAATTACAGTAAGCTTACTAAAGCTGGCTGATGTCTATCTCCACATGCATCAATTAGCCTATAGGGAAATGGTTGAATCCTGAACTATCTCTGTGCCAATGGGTTGATATAATAAGGAACAGATGTAGCAATTCCCTTTCTGAAAGCTGGAACTATGCTCCCTCAAGTAAAACAACCTGACAGTGGTTAACGTGGGTGATGAATCCAGGCTCTCACTGTCACCAAGGGGATGGGTGGAGGGGATTAAGGAGCTTACGTGAAGACAAATGCTTGTTCTAATGCCCCTCTCCTCTGCCTTTTCCCACCCCACTTCTGAGGGTGTTTCAGAAGTTGACTAAGGAAGTTACATATAAAAGAGCATAGGGGCCCCTGGGTGGCACAGTCCGTTAAGCGTCCATTTCGGCTCAGGTCACGATCTCGCTGTGCTTGAGTTGAGCCCCACATCGGGCTCTGTGCTGATAGCTCAGAGCCTGGAGCCTGCTTCCGAATCTGTGTCGTCTTCTCTCTCTGCCCCTCCCCTATTCACATTCTCTCTCTCTCTCAAAAATAAACATTAGGTTAAAAAAAAAAAAGAGCATAGGTCTTAAGACTTCAAGGCTGCTACCTTTTTGCTGTATCTGGCATCATGGGTGAAAACTCCCCAATCTCTTTTCTTTCCTGACATTATTTACTAAGGCCTCATCCTTCTCTTCACATTCTCAACATTATCACTCTGGCTCCCAAAGGTGTGCTGTGGCAAACTACTTTACAAGCACACAGATGTGAGTAGAATTAAACATTTTTCTGAAAGAATTTTAACTGAACTCTCTGGCTTTGATGTTAAAGAAACATTTAACCTGAAAGAGATTTATAGTGTTGATAGCATGTGTTAAATGAAAACCTCAAGTCAGAGTTTAAAAATTCTTAACAGAGGGGCACCTGGGTGGCTCAGTTGATTAAGCATCTGACATTGGCTTAGGTCATAATCTCATGGTCCATGGGTTTGAGCCCCATGTTGGGCTCTGTGCTGTCAGTTAGAGCCTTGGAGCCTGCTTCGGATTCTGTGTCTCCCTCTCTCTTTGCCCCTCCCCCACTCATGCTCTGTTGCTCTCTAAAAATGAATGAACTTTAAAAAAATTAAAAAAACTTAACAGAAGTGGAAAAATTTTTATTTTTCAGGACAAATTTTTATGTAGGTATATCAAGTTTGTATTTGAATGTAAATAAAAACAGGCAATTCAGATTCCTCTTCCTTAATTTGAGATTTACTAGAAGAAATGACACAGAGGATGGAAGCCCTGGAAAATCGCCTGAGATACAGATGAGGATTTGAAATGCTCTACATATTTGTACATCGTATCAAGGCTGACAGTTAAAGCAGTTCGGAGCCCCAAAGCTCAGGCTGTTGTTACTTCTAGGTTGTCAAGTAAAACATAAGTAGTACTGAGAGAGCTGGTTTGCTATAGAACAAAGACAAAAAGTGTACACTAACTTGTATACATTTATTGAGAAAGAAAAATCCTTCAGAATCCTAAAATGCGATTATCAAGTGAGAGCAAGTAAGCTATGCAAGATATTCTGTAACATACTGTGGACCTGATTTGCTTTTGCCTTGTCCTGCCTTAGTGTGTTGCAATCTCATTTGACTACAAAATAGTTTGCAGTCTGAATTCTGTAGAACACTGGCCATAGGAAAAGCAATTTTTTTGTATTGGACTTTTACCTTGATATATGTATATGGATGTATGCATAAAATCATAGAACGTATGTACTTGAATTAACAAGTTGGGATTTTTTTTTTTATACAGTATTAAAGTTCACCACTTCAGAGGATGGTATTCTGTGTAAATATTCCTAGTTTAACTTTAAACACAAGGTATGTGTATATGGGAAATGGTCAATATGCATTTGAAAAAAAGTATTTGGGGCACCTGGGTGACTCAGTTGGTTAAGGGTCCGACTGGATTTCAGCTCAGATCATGATCCCAGGGTCGTGGGATCAAGCCCCACGTCAGGCTCTGTGCTGCATGGACCCTGCTTAGGATTCTGTCTCCCCCCCTCCTCCACACACTCTCCCTCTCTCTCAAAAAATATTTAAACTTGCTGGCAATCAGGAAAATGCAAGTTAAAACAATCAGCTTGGCAAAAATTAGTATGTACGACAAGGATGTAAAAAATGGAGCTCTTGTACACTACTAGCAAGAATGCAAATGGGCATGCTCGTGCAAATGGACATTTTAGTGAAACTAAAAATGCCCACAACCCTGTACTCTAGCAACTGCACTTACCAGCATCTAACTAGAGGACTTTAGCACATACAGGCAAGGAAACCTATACAGAATGTTACTCGAATTTACAAATTAGAAATAACCTAATCATCATCACAAAGAGAACTGTCAAATTGTAGCACAGTCCATACCTCTGAACTACTATCCATCTAAAAGGAATGTACTAAAAAAAATAAAAATAATTTAAAAATAAAAGGAATGTACTAGGGGCGCCTGGGTGGCTTATTAGGCTAAGCATCTGACTCTTGATCTCAGCTCAAGTCTTGATCTCAGGGTCATAAGTTGGAGCCCTGCATTGGGCTCCCACTGGGTGTGAAGCCTACTAAAAGAAAAAAAATCAGGGAACCCGGTGGCTCAGTCTGTTGGGCATCTGGCTCTTGGTTTCTGGTCATGACTGCATGATCTCACATCCCTGAGAAAATAAGAAAGTTGGAATATAAGGGTCAAAGGAGACATCAAGTCTTTCAAAGCACTTAGAGCAGCAGGAAACAATACAGGTAACAACTTCATGAAGAAATGAAGACCCCCAACATAACATCCTTCCCATGGAAGCTACTGTATTTGAGGCCAAATGATGCTTTTTAAATGAAACACCTTTAGTATGCTTGTTTAAATATTTTAAAATGAGTGTTTTCATCAGAATGTCCTCCCAAAAGGCAGTGTGGTAGAGTGAGAACATCTAAGCTTCAATCCTATCTGAAAATCACTGGAATTTAAGTATAAAAGTTGTGTGGTTCAAAGTATCAAACCTCAGTTTATATTTGTATTTGAGTCATCCAGTTGACCCTGAAAACAGGTTTTCATGAGGAAGTATTGATTTGGGTTGGCCTTACCTTCTGAGATACACTTCTAGTTCAGGCATTGCTTCCTTGGCACAGTTGTACTTCACTTTTTGTTGAGTCCCTGCTCCCCCTAGTGGCTCTAGACTGTACCTCCCCCCACTTCATTTTTAGCTATTGAATACATTTCATCATAAGGTTTTCAACTTTCTTCATATTGGGAAGGAAAATGCCTTCATAAGAAAAAAAGGTCTCCAACCAATTCATCACATTTACATATTAATCCAAGATATTTAAGATTATCTAGAATCTGAAATACTTCCCCATTTTCCTTGTTTTGTTATTTGTACATATGTCTCAGGTGTTAAAAGTTTTGCATTCAGGTTTCATTATTTGTGTGACTTTTCCAGGCCTTGCTTTCTTCATCTGTCAAATGGGACTAACGGTACTATCTCAATGGATTGTCAGAGGATTAAATGGCTTAACATGTACACTACTTATGTTTTTATTCTTCAGCCTCCTAGAATTATCTGACACAAAGAAGGTAATTTAAGTATATGTTGAGCAAATGAATGCTTTGCTTACCTTACCCTGAGGAAAGTACTTTGGAAGGTTCCTACTCCTAAATTACCTTTTGAAGCAAAGAGATAGGAATAGTAAATTATAGTAAATGTCAAGATGTTCAAGACCTACTATAAACAAGACAAAGATGAAATTCTGGCCTAGAAAGCCACAAGCATATCAATGAGAATTCAATGTTTAAACCCTAAAGTCATTATTCACCCTGTTTGAACTCCTAAGTGATAACAGAGTTGAAAATGCGGAGTCTCTGTCCTCTAGGATCTAGTTTAGTGAGAAACAAATGTGGCTAATGTTATAAAAAAAGGTTCCATGGTAACTCAGAGGCACCCCATCTAGACTGGAAGAGGATGTTGGAGTAGGCCTGGAAAAGGAGGGGAAGGAAACCAGATGCCTCTGCACACAGGGGGAGCATACATCTAAGGGGCAGCTGGAAGTTAAGATTTGCAACAAAGCAAAGAGAGTTTTCCATGAACCAGATCTTCCAGAAGGCCCAACTCATTGCATTCATGGCCACCAGCCTCAAGTTTGTTTTCTTCTCTACGTACCTTTTGCCCCTGCCACCATACCACACCGATTACAATTAACACGCTCCACAATGACCAACCTCTTCTTTCGGACATTTTTATCTCCAGACGTAACAACTCAGTACAAGTATGGAATAAATCCATTTGGCTGGAATTTCCCACAATCCCCTGCATAAGAGAGCTTCCCAGCCAAACACATTACTTTGATTATAATCGGAAAATTACATGTAAAAATGCCAACTTAGACCTTCCCACATCTTCCTGACCAGTGGTATTTTCTCCAATTCTGGCAGCATTTTAATGGCACTTCATCACAGCTGTCCCAGGCCAGAATGGGTGAGATACATTTCCTATCTACTAGCTTTAAACTCGTTTTCTCTGAACTGTAAATTCCTTTCTTGCTTAAAACAAGGAGTGCACAAAAAGCACATATAAAGAAAAGGCAAAAGCCGAATGACCTTAGAGCATATTATCACTACCTAGAAAGCCCCTAAAAATCACCAATTATTTCCTAAAAGCCATCGCTCCAAAATGCCTGCAGCCACAAGTCCTGCAACAGAATCCTTACAAAGAAATGGTACCCTGGTATTGGCAACAATGTATTCTTTCAGCTACACCCCTTAACTAAATTGTAACTGGTCAAACTGGAGGGAAAAATAATCCAAAAATAACCCAAGTAGCTGCAAGCTCAATCTGAAAGGCAAAATTTATCAAGCAGAAAATAAGCACCACAAACTTCCTTAACCAAGGGCAACCATTTTTAACTAAGGAACAGACTAATGGCATTAGAGACCAGCAGTAGTCTGACCAAGCAAGTCTTATCTGACAGATTTCAAACGTTTTAAACCACCTGGGGGATACCAGTCTCTGGATGTGAAGATAGGAGCACTTAAGAACATTTACAGGGGCACCTGGGTGTCTCAGTCGGTTAAGGGTCCAACTTCAGCTCAGGTCATGATCTCACAGTTCATGAGTTTGAGCCCTGCATCAGGCTCTGTCCTGGCAGCTCAGAGCCTGGAGCCTGCTTCGGATTCTGTGTCTCCCTCACTCTGCCCCTCCCCCACTCACTCACTCTCAAAAATAAAACATTAAAAAAACATTAAAAATTTTTAGATTTCATATCTCTGTGGCTCTTGGCCAGGAGATGCTACTTTGAAAACATGGGGTAACATTTGGGGGTGTCATTACAATATGGAAGAAACATGAATAAGAAATATCCTGCAGTATTCAGTCCTCCACAACACAGAATTATCCTACTGAAATATGTCAGTAGTGCTCCCAAACTGAGAAGTACTGAGTAACTGACGAACCAGTAAAACTAGTTGGTAATAGCTACTCTTCACATGGTATCCATAACATCAAATTCCAGACATAAACTAAAATTATGTTATCTTGAAAGAGACCCATTCCCCCTTTTATGAAACTGGGAATCTGACCCACCCATGGTTACCATAGCAATTAAAGCCTCAGGGGTGCCCGGTAGTTCAGTGGGTGAAATGTCAGGCTGCTCTGGTCACAATCTTGCAGTTCCTGAGATGGAGCCCCAAGGCCCTGGATTTCGGGCAGGTGGTGTGGCGCCTGCTTAAGATTCTCTGCCCCTCCCCCACTGGCATGCTCAGCTCCCAAAAGAAACAAAAAAAAAAAAGTCTTGTGACATTCCAGAGCATATTGCCAGCCTCATCAAGGTCTCACTCATCTACCACCCGGTTTTGGGTAGTACAAGAGTTGGATCATCTGAAGTCCAAATGATACGATGTGGTTATTTCTGACACTTTTGCAGCCTTAGAGCACAGCATTGCATACAGTATACCCCACCAGCAACATTTGACTCTGTAAATCAAGATAAATCTACAGTATTTTTCCCTAAATTAACTGAGAATGTTCCAAGGGAAATGTGGGAAAAGGGTTCCAATGGACATACACGGAAGATGTAGTATGCACCTTCCTAAAAATCTGAACACCAAACACTTCACAGTGCTATCTTCCAGGAATAAAATTATATAAAACATATGTTGGGCAACTGGATTTAGCACTTATTGAAGACCTGGGATTATTCTGAGGGGCTCTAAGTGCATTTCTTCTACCTGAACCACTACACACCCTTTGGAAAAATCCTTCTTCATTAAAGTTCAATAGAACTTTTCTCAGACTGAAAACATTTCGGGTGAGGATATTTCATTTAATCCTCTCTGCTACTCATTTGTAGATATAAGCTGCCTTATGAATTGCAATTCTGGTTAAATTCTGGGTATTGATCTTTGCTGCCTCTCAAACATATTCAAATAAAAAATGCCAACAATATTCCAAGATTGGAATCTCTTAAAAATCTAGTATAGAAAAGGAACTCTGCACTCCCTTTATAAAAAGGAAAATGGCACCTGGGATGTACAGCTATTAACCCAAGTCTTGCCACCGTATCTAAGTGCCTCATCCTCTCAAATTCTATCTTCAGGAAAATGTATGGGAACAGAAAGATACAAAGAAAATAACGGAAATGAATACAGTTTTTAAAACAAGCTCTAGCCAATTTTATTAACGAAAAATTTTACGTGATTTACTTTTCACCAGTCTGTTCTGGCATGCTTCGAATGATATCAGAATCACCTAGAAAATAAGACGTAACAGTTTTACAATTTGTTTAATGGCAACTGGTAATCATCACGTTGGCAATGGTTATCTTCAAAAGTTGTTACACTAGCTTTGCTGTCATTTCTCAAGGATGATCAGATACCTAGAGTCACAGACATTTTCCACGGATGCATCATGTAAGTCAGACTTGGTTTATCACCAGCATTGATAAAACCAGACCTAGGGAAAGAACTAAGTCTGGGGACACATGCATGGTCTTAATATAGCGAATGTTTAGCCTGCCCTGATTATTACAAAATCAGAACAGCGAGAATATTCGCAGTCTTTTATGAATTAATTAAAAACTCCTAAGTTCTAAAATATAACATGATCTGTATTTGTAGCCACTTCTTTTTCTCAACTGAATCTTTACCCATCCGCCCTTAGGCAGCCAGTAAGGATTCCTTTCTACTATTTCATTTGATCCCTCCTCCCCCCTTTATAATTTCACCTTTACCAAGGTCCTAAATTTTAAGGGCTTCAAACAATTTTCATAAGCTCAAAGTAAAAAAACTTCATTTACACCAAGACCTATCATAACGTACTTATATCCGTTATCAATTTTCCGTGAAATAAAACTACAGGATATACCTTGCTATATATCCATATTCTGAATATCTGAACCTAGTTAGCAAAGATATTTGTATACCAAAGAGTACTTGTAATTACATTATAAAGGGAAAATTCTTTTATGACTTAAAAAACATACCTGGATCAATAATAGCCAGTGTGCACACTCTGTAGTATTTCCCACACGCTGTGCCCAATTCAATATTATTGCCGCTGTAGTGATGGACACCAGTTTTGGCCAACATGGCATAGTATTCTATTTCAGATTTCCTTTGGTAAACAAAAGACAAATAAATAAATGCCATACCAAATGACTGACAGATTAAATGTTACTATTTCCCTCAGAAGTTTTAACTTCCAACAGTCATCAAATCAATAATCACCCTAAAAAAAGTATCATATCCATTAGCCAATACAAACCATCCTTTCCTTTGGTCTTTTCTAAGAAATGGGACACCCAGCAAATATCTTCTGAATACCTATGTTTAAGACCATAACTATGCTTATGGAAAAGAGGGCAGGATGTGAAATAAAAATATTTACTTAGCATTTACTACACATCAGACACTTTACATAATCCCACAATAACCTCAAGTAAAACATACTCATTTTTTTTTTTAACTAATAAAGACATCCAAGCACAGATCAGTAAGTGGAGGTTCCAGAATCCAAACCTGTGTTATGTTTCAAAGATAAACTATTTCTGGAGGTGCCCAGGTGGCTCAGTCAGTTAAGCGTTGGACTCTTGGTTTCAGCTCAGGTCATGACCTCAAGGTTTGTTGAGTTCAAGCCCTGTATTGGGCTCTGTGCTAACATCACGGAGCCTGTTTCGGATTCTCCCTCTCTTTGCTCCTCCCCCGCTAGTGCTCTCTCAAAAATAAATAAACTTTAAAAAATTATAAAAAAAAGATAAATCACTTTTATCACTCTCTGGTGCTCTGAATCCTAGATGGGGAATGATACTACTTACATAAAGTTAACATTTCTGCGTCAATTGAGTAGACAAACATTAATGGTTTTACAAATTAGAAGAGTCCTAACAGAACCTTGCCACTACTCAAAATATGGATCCACAGACCAGCAGTAGTGTGGGTGCTTGTTAAAAACGCCTAATGTCAGAGGCACCCAGGTGGCTCAAATGGTTAAGTGTCCACTGACTCTATTTCAGCTCAGGTCACGATCGATCTCATGGTTTCATGGTTCGTGGCCCCTGGTAGGGCTCTGCGCTGACAGTGGGGAGCCCGCTTGGGATTCTTGCTCTCCCTCTCTCTAGCCCATTTCCTGCGCCTGGGCACTCTCTCTCTCTCTCTCTCTCCAAATAAACAAATAAACATTTAAAAAAATTCAGGGGCACCTGGGTGGCTCAATCCATTAAGCGGCTGACTTTGGCTCAGGTCACAATCTCTCAGTTTGTGAGTTTGAGCCCCGCTTCCAGCTCTGTGCTGACAGCTCAGAGCCTGGAGCCTGCTTCAGATTCTGTGTGTGTGTCTCTCTCTACCCCTCCCCCATTCTCACTTGGTCTCTCAAAAATAAACATTAAAAAAAAAATTTAACAAAAAATGCATGTCAGGTCCCATCCCAAACCCATTAAATCAGAACTGCATTTAATGAGACTACCAGTAATTGTGTGCACATTCGCGTCTGAGAAGCACTGATATAGAAGGTAAGCCTGAAGACCAAACCATGGGATGGGATGGAGGACAGAGCACTCCAGGCAAGCCAATTATGTACAGACACCCTATATAAAATGCCACGAGGTTACGCATTACCACAGAAAAAACTCAATGCAGTGTAACGGACTGATCACATGGCTTATATTCTGTACAGTCCAAGTCTCTTTAACTTATTTTCCATGCTAAGTTCAATTTCAAAACAGTGAGGTCAAGCAAAAACTTGGGGAACTAGGAATCTGTACCTCCACAGCCAGCCTAAGCTTTTCTTACCTTAGTTTTACTATACTGTAACAAGTTCAAAAAATGGGAGTACTTTTTTAAAAAACTTATTTTTGAGAGAGAGTGAGAGAGCAGGGGAGGGGCAGAGAGAAAGGGAAAAAATCCCAAGCTGCCTCCAAACTGTCAGCACAGAGCCCTATGCTGGGCTGGAACCCACTAACCCACTAACCCTGAGATCATGACCTGAGCAAAATCAAGAGCGGACGCTTAACTGATTAAACCACCCAGGCAGCCCCCAAAACGGAGTACTTTAAAAAAATTTTTTTTAATGTTTATTTATTTTTGACAGAGAGAGAGAGACAGAGCATGAGCAGGGGAGGGGCAGAGAGAGAGAGGGAGACACAGAATCGGAAGCAGCTCCAGGCTCTGAGCTGTTAGCACAGAGCCCGACGCGGAGCTCACGAACCGCGAGATCATGACCTGAGCCGAAGTCGGACGCTCAACCGACTGAGCCCCCCAGGCGCCCCAAAACGGAGTACTTTTCAAGAATGACCAAAAAGGCATGACACAAAATACATGGAAAAACAAATTTCTGTGCCTCCCTCAAAGTTTGACGTTCCATGGTTTTTCCCCTTCTTGCCACACTTCTCCAAAATATAAGCTTACAAAGAGAAAACATGATGGGGGGGGGGGGGGGTTCAAGACCCAAACACCACAGAAGCATCCGTAAATTTTCTGCAGGTGCTCGCTCCTAAAACAAATTTTACATAAAGCCGAGTTAGTGCTACCCCGATTGCCCAAGCTTACACTCCTGGATATTCACTTCGATGAATATGCAGTGGATGATACACACACTCAAGGTTCCTTGGATTGATTACCTCAAGGCTGGGCAGTTGTTGGCGAGGATGACCAGTTTCGCTTTGCCATGTCTGATCATTTTCAGAGTCTGCTTGTACCCCAACACGTACTTCCCACTTTTCATAACGAGTTGGAGCCTAGAGTTGATGGACTCCAGCGACTTTTTCTACAAAGCAAACATTTAACACGGACCTGAAGGCCTTGTTTTTAACCATCTCAAAACAGAATCCAGTTTTTGGAAGCTGACCCCTTTAAGAAAAACCTCCTAAGTCTAGGGTCCCAAGTCACTGAGAAGACCGCTCGGTTTCCTCTCGGGTCCCTCCAAGCCAGTGAACATGCTGTCTTCCCGGTGTGCTCAGATCGGCCCACCCCGGCCTAGACATTCCTCCACGTGAATTGGCTTCCGGCCCTGCCCCGCTTCACTCACCGTCTTCTTTGCGGCCACCATCTTCCTGCCTTAGGTGCGGGGCGGACCCAACCTAGTACGTACAAAGGACAGGACAGGTCGTTTAGGATCGGAACTCCAAAGAGCAACTCACTGCGCTGCCAGTGCAGCCCGCACCTCGGCCCCGCACAGCCCACTCACCAGAAGCAACCGCCAAAATGGCCGGGAGAGAGAAAGGAAAGAGTTCCCACAATGCAAAGCTCTTCACTGCAAAGCCGGGACGCCGGAACCGGAAGCAAGCCACAAGCGGAAGGGGCAGGGCAAGAAGGGGAGGGCTGCTGCAGGTCGCTGTTAGTACAGCCAGTTAGAGTGGCGGTGGGGTTCTGTGCCTTCTCTTGCTGCGGGACTTAAAGCTGTGTTAGTGTGTTGCTCCCAGCTCGAGGAACGTCGAACGGGGCGGGAGTTAGAGAAGCCGACTGAGGGTGAGGCGGGAGGGGCGGTGAGAAGAGGCGGCTGGATTCACGGTCTTGCTGCCGCTGAACTCGTCTGTACCGAAGCCGCGGCTCGTGGGGAGACTCGAGGAAGACTTCGGTGCGCCTCGGCTCCCGGGTCTACCTTCCCGCGTCAGTTCCGCGCGGGCCGAAGCAGCTGTGTGCCCTCCCCTGTCTTCGCCCAAGTTGCCGGCCTCTCGGAGAACGGTGGCGCCCCCGCGCTGGCTTCCCCAAACTCACCTCTTAAGTGGCGGTGTTAGTGCGACCTTGTAAGCTCAATTTGCAACAGAGAGCAATAAACGGTTCTAATTTAGAAATCTTTTTGTTGTGAACGTTGGACCTTGATATAAATGTCCAGTGAAGGATTATTCAAAATAGGAAGCACAGAGCTTCCAAAATGTACCAGCACCAAAAATGTAAAATCGGACCAATAGGTAAGCTGTCATTATGTGTCAACTTTTAGGAATCAGAAACAGTCACAGTTGCTCAAAGACATGTGAACAAGGATATTTTGGTATTATTTTTGATAGCAAAGGAAATCAGAAACATGCTCATTTTTTTTGTTATTTTTTTCTTTAATGTTTATTTTTGAGAGAGAGAGACCGAGACCGAACACGAGCGGGGAAGGGGCAGAGAGAGGAAGACACAGAATCTGAAGCAGGCTCCAGGCTCTGAGCTGTCAGCACAGAGCCTGACTTTAGGCTCGAACCCACGGACTGCAAGATCATGACCTGAGCCGAAGTGGGATGCTTAACCGATTGAGCCCCCGGGGCGCCCCAAATGCTCATCATTCTGTATGTATGTATATATGTATAATATATAATGTATATATATAAACAAACCAATACATGTGTTTGTATATGCATACAAAATTCAAGTCTGGAAAGCTAATCATCAAAACTTACCACTGGATAAGATATGAGAAAAGTGGGTGATGAGAGGACATTTTTTACCTTAAATATTTCAGTACTACTTGAATTATTTCACAGCATGCATTATGTAAAGTTCCTTATTAATCATAAAGTGGTGATTTAAATAGATCTTGTGAAACATCAGTTATATCTGAAAACAATATTTCTCAAAGAATGGCTCCCAGATCACGTAATTCAGAATCACCTTGAATTCTGACTCTTGGACCCCACCCAGGTATGTGGAAGAAGTGTTTGGTGGGGCTTGGGAATCGTTTTAATAAGCAGCCTCAGTGATTCTTATAAATACTAGAATTTGAGGAGTAAGGACCTAAAGAATGAGGGGCGCCGGACTGGCTCAGTAGGTAGAGCATATGACTCCTCTTGATCTTAGTGTCATGAGTTTGAGTCCCATGTTGTGGGTAAAGGTTACTTTTAAACACACACACACAACTGAAGAATGAGATGGGTAAGTTGTTTTTGAGGCATGCCTGCTTAGGTAAAGACATAAACTAAATTATGAAGCCTTGCACTTTTATACTGAGCCCTATATTTTCAAAGCTTTTTAATACTAACTTTCTCCCAAAGTAATCAGGATAGAGATCACCCCCATTTTAGAGATTAAATGATTAAAGTACTTGATATGACTTTCCTGGGGTACTTTTCATTATATGTTACCAAGTTTCTGGTCCTTACTATATATGTCCTCTCTATACTTTAAAGAAAGGCCTTAGTTGCTTTCTTCCAGGGATCTTATTATTATTTTGAATTGGAAGACAGAGAAGCCCAAAACACTTATTTTATGTATGAAACATGACCACAAAATATTTGAGAATTCTTCCTAGGGGATCTTAATGGATTTTGCTGTTATCTCTATGGAGACAGATTTAGGTTCTTGGTTTTTGTTTTTCTTTTCCTTTTTTTTTTGGTTTATTTTTGAGATAGAGTGCAAGTGGGGGAGGGACAGAGAGAGAGGGAGACACATCCGAAGTAGGCTCCAGGCTCTGAGCTGTCAGCACAGAGCAGAACAAGGGTATTGAACCCACGGACCATGAGATCATGACCTGAGCCAAGTTGGACACTTCACCGACTGAGCCGCCAAGGCACCCCAGGTTCTAGGTTTTTCTATTTAATATCTGCATGACTTGGGGCAAATTGTCTAAAGGTTCTAAGCCTCAGTTTCTTCATCAGAAAACTAGAATAATATGTCTACTTCATAGTATTGTTGCGAGGATCACAATAAATGTAATGGTGTATAAAACATCTAGCATAGCCCATAGTACAGAATAAATGGGCAGTGAATATTAGTTCTCTTCCTCAATCCAACTCCTACTTCCCTAACCTCCCAACCTCCCCAGCACAGCCACCCCCCCATACCTAAAGTCATTCACAACATCATAAAACCTATGCACTAGGGGAAGAAACACTTGGAATACAAAAATGACAGTCAAATCTTTTGGCTCGAGAAGATTTTATAAAATTGTGGCGCCTGGGTGGCTCAGTTGGTTATATATCCAACTCTTGATGTCAGCTCAGGTCTTGATGTCAGCTAAGTCTTGATCCCAGGGTCATGGGATCCAACTCCACATTGGGGTCTGTGCTGATGGTGCGGAGTCTGCTTAAGATTCGGGGCACCTGGGTGGCTTAGTTGGTTAAGCATCCACCTTCAGCTCAGGTCATGATCTCAAAGTTTGTGGGTTCATGCCCTGCATCGGGCTCTGTGCTGACAGTCTGGAGCCTGCTTGGGCTTCTCTCTCTCTCCTTCTCTCTCTGCTCCTGCCCTGTTTGTACTCTCTCTTTCTCTCAAATAAATAAATTTACAAAGATTCTCTCTCTTTCCCTCTGTCCCTCTCACCCGCTCACTTGGTCTTTCTAAAATTAAAAAATTGTTAATTAAATTTCCCACCTTTGTATTTTATTAGAGCAGAAATTGGCAAACTTTTTCTATGGAGTCAAATAATAAATATTTTAGGCCTTTGAGGCCATATGTTCTACGAGGCAACTACTCAGCTCTGCTGTTTCACAAAAGCAGCCATAAGCAATATATACTGGCCGTGTTCCAATAAAACTTTATTTACAGAATCAGGCAGCCGGCCAAATTTGGCCTGCAGGCCATACTTTGCTGACCCTTGTGTTAAAATATTACTCTTACTGTTATTAAAAATGGGTGCTTTAAGTCATGTCCTCATTCTAAAGAGATGTGTGTTAAGTATTTACAGATGAAGTGTCATGATTATCTGCAACTTATTTTTGAATTGCTAAAATAAATGTAAATAAAGTCCTAAAATAAATGAAGGTAGACAGTTGGGTAGAGCAAATGCAGCAAAGTGTTAACAATTGTTGAATTTAAAGTGGAGGGTATTTAGGTATTGGGTGTATTATTCAACTTTCTTGAGTTTGAAAATCATCATACTAAAAAGTTGGGAAATACATATGCTTTAAGAAAGGACTTTGCCATTAGATATTATTTTGTTTTTTTCTGGATGCCCATCTGTAGCATTTCAGAGTGATTTTGAAAAAATACCAACAGGTATATGTGACAGAATAGAATTAACACAAGGCTTTGGATTTCCATTCACCAAAATCACTGCTCCAAGATTCTGAGAACTCTGCAGGCACCTGCATTCATTGTGCTTTTGGTTTATACTTGCTATGGGAATTAAAAGTGACAGGCTGCATTCCTGGTTAGAGCAAATACTAACAAGTTCATGTGATATTCATTGGTTCAGTACACTGGCCCATCCCCTTAAGCAGTTAAAACTATCATATTCATTATCATTGCTATTACTTAGTGTCCAGATTAGGAAGTGGCCCATTAATACAGGTGACCCTTGAACAACTCAGAGGTCAGAGGCACCGACCCCCCACATTTTCAAAAGCCCATTGTATAACTTTTGACTCCTAAAAATCTTAACTACTAATTGTTGTTAACAAAACTACTAATTGTTAACTCCTGTTGACCAGAAGAGCCTTATCAATAACATAAACAGTCAGATAATGTATTTTTTATATTCTATGTATTATATACTATATACTTATAATAAAGTAAATGAGAAAAGAATATGTTCCTAAGAAGATCATAAGAGTAAATACATCACAGTTCTGTATTGGAAAAAAAAAAAATCCACATATAAGTGGACCCTTCCAGTTCAAATCAGTGTTGTTCAAGGGTCAGCTGTAATTTGGAACTCTATTTGTCTAACTCAACCTTCACATTCTTAAGTCACCCAGACATTAAACATGCTCAGAAATCTGGTGAGGGAGGGACAGTGAATCCAAGTGAAAAGATCCTGTAAACTGAATGAATGTTGGTGACCTTTTGACTAACTAAACACACATAGACCAATATAAGAATTCTGAACCATTAGAGGACAAAGGGGAATGAATGCTACCTATTCCTCTGCACCCTTTCTGCCTCCACAATAATAAGGAATCCAAAATATTTCTTCTGTTCCCCTCTCTGTTCAGACTAGGAATGCTCCAGACTGCACTGGATTAAAAATAAGCCAGGGAAATGCTTTCTCCTTTTTTTTTTTTTTTAAACCATTTTTCCATCCAAGGAGCATAGGTTTTTTATATTCTTGGATACAAAGAACCCAGAATACTTCATTCACTATTTTACTATAGAGGGGTGACATTTTGGGAAAGTAGTGTCTATAAATGTCTTTGGATTATTTTATATTTCTTAGAGTCCATTTTTGAAATTTTAGTATAAATGGGGTTACTATGTTTCTACGTGTCCATAATAACATTTTACATATTCAGTAATTTGAAAAGCCTTCCATGTACATGTACTTTTATCCTTAATAAAGCTGTAATACACAGATTGACACTGATGTTTTTTGCTTTTAACTGGAACTTAATTAACTTAATACTATACATGATGTAACTATGTCATGCAGATCAGAAAATGTCACTGATTAGCTAATGGAGAAATAATAAATGCAAATTTGTGACATCAAAACATGAGTATGTCGAAGAAAAATGATAAAAGGACTCCTTGGAGGTGAAAAGACTTAGGAACTATGCTTTCAAGATACAACTCAATCAAGGTACTATTAGCATTTAAAATCGCAGTATCAGGTATGTTCAGGTATTATCAAGAATAAGACAGGACAGGTAATTGCTAAGAAGGAGAATAGTCATGGAGAGGGGGAGGTAGGGTAATCATTGTATATTAGTCTAGATACTTAAGTTGTGAGCAACAGAAACAAACTAGCTCAGTTAAGCATAAAAGGAAAATTATGTTGTAGTTTACCAAGTGAACAGGAAGCTTGGAGAGTAAGACCCAGATGTGTGTATACTGGTCATGGGAGAAGCAGTACCATTTATTAGTCACTGGTTCAGAACACTCTGCAAACCACAGGATAGCACTCCAACCTTCAAAGGGGTTTATCTTGGTTGGTGCCATAAGGGAGTGTTTACTGTGCCCTTCCATCATCCTATGGGTTTAGCTGCTTCTGGCTATTGAGGTAGACGAGAAGACCAGTAAATCACATAGAAATTAACCTATTATGTTACTTGTCTCATAGTAAAGTGAGTTATTTAATAAGATACACCGAATGTATTGTCTTGGTGTGTAATGTCTTGATGATACCATCCACTAATGGATGGTGCTGCCAGGGGCCTGAAGTGCAGGAAAAGCAAACATAATCCACTGTCTATTAAAATAAAGATTTTCTAGTGCTTCAAAAGAGGTCTGATCACTCTTTCACAAGGTGGCTGATAGGTCCCCTCAAATTATAGGTGCCATTTTGGAGGCTTACACTTGGTTACTCTTACTGCTGCTGGCAAACTGGGCACTTACCCAGGGAAACCGTGTTAAGTGGAGGAACATGGTATTGAGCATATATATGGCTTCTCTCCCTGTTCTTAGAGCCATTTTATTCCTGAGTTCATTGAGCAAGACTTGAGGTGGCTCATGGGAAAGACTTTCTAACATCCACAGGACACCTGAATAGTATTACTCACCTGATTATAAAATGCTTCCTCTGAAGAAAAATGGAAGAGACCACGGCTTGGCTGACAAATTATCTTCAAGGAAAAGTAAGATACCCCAGTCAAAAAATAATTGATGGGGAAAGGAGGAAACTTAACTGGGCTCAGTAAGCATGAAAACATTAGGACTCAGAGAATTTCAAGTTAGTGTTCATATTTAACCAATCTTGGGGTACCTGGGTGGCTCAGTCGGTTGAGCATCCGACTCTTGAATTCAGGTCAGGTTATGATCTCATGGTTCGTGGGATCGAGCCCCGCATCAGACTCTGTGCTGACAGCACGGAACCTGCTTGGGATTCTCTCTCTCTGCCCCTCCTCCCCCTCTTTCAAAATAAATAAATAAACTCAAAACAAAATCTGTAAGTTATTGCAGCTCTTTTGAGGAAGAATGGAGTTTTGAAAAATTTCACTAGCTAAATAAAATTAAATGTGACTTTAACTTACAAAAGCGTCCGCTGAAGTGGGAACCTGCTCTGGACTGACTTGTGTCCCCTCCCTCCCCCATTCATATGTGGAACCCCTTACCCTCAATGTGACTCAATGGGGAGGCAGGGTTTAGGAGGTAGTTAAGGTTAAATGAGGTCATAAGGGTGGGGCCCTAATCTGTTAGGGCTGTGGCCTTATAGGAGGAAGAAGATTCCACCCCAACCCCTATGTGAGGACACAGCGAGAAGGTTGCCACCTGCAAGCCAAAAAGAGTTCTCACCAGAAACCAAATTGGCCGGTACCTTGATATTAGACTTCCCAGGCTCCAGAACTGTGAGAAATAAGTATGTTATTTAAGCCACCCAGTTTATGGCATTTTGTTAGGACAGCCCAACCTAACAGCCTTTTGATAGCATTTATGTAAGACATAAATATTCCCCCAAATTTTGGTCTATTCTGCCAGGTCCATTCACATACCTCTCCCTAAACTTCCTTTCACTAATCCTGTCAATTTACTCAGGGACTTGGAATCCAGCCAAATCCTTAGCCACTCTCAAAAGTACTTGGGACATGGTAACCCTGGATAGAAGGCTAGAAGAGTCATAATATGTATTTGTAATGTTGTAAAGTGTACTTCCTCAAAGACATCCAGTCTCCTCCTAACTGGAAGGGATTTGTGAATTGATTGCTGGGGTGGCCTAGGCTTTGTTGGGCCTGCACTGCAGGAAGGAAAGAAAGAGGAGAAAAGTGAGAAGAGAAGGGAGCAGGAAGGGGAGGAGAAAGGGGGGTAGAGAAGGAAGGGAGGGAGACATCTAAATACACTGTAGAGACCATAGCTGTGTACCCCTATGGCCCGTGTAAGGAAATATGCCAAATTTCAGGCAATTTGAGCATCCAAATCAGTAATGATGGTGTTATGGTCTGAATCGTGTTCCCTCATTCATATGTTGAATTCCTAAACTTTATAATATGGCTCTTTTGGCGACAGGCCCTTTAAAGAGGTAATTAAGGCAAAATGAGGTCATATGGGTGGGCCCTAATCCAACATGACTGGTATCCTTATAAGAAGGGGCAATTATAGGGTGCCTGGGTGGCTCGGTCAGTTAAGCGTCCGACTTCGGCTCAGGTCATGATCTCACGGTCCGTGGGTTCGAGCCCCGTCGGGCTCTGTGCTGACAGCTCATAGCCTGGATCCTGCTTCAGATTCTGTGTCTCCCTCTCTCTCTGACCTTCCCCCATTCATGCTCTGTCTCTCTCTGTCTCAAAAATAAATAAACGTTAGAAAAAGAAAATCACCATTTGATAGCCATCATAGTAATAACTGATCCCAGCAGGAATGTTAATGTATGCTAACAGTAGCAGATAAAAGTTTGATGAGATACAGGGTATTAGTCTTAAAGTCTTTCCCCATAAATTATGAAGAGTAAAATTGTAACTTTTTGGCGGCAAACCTGGCAAACACTACCCTAACTAATTAAAGTTAACATCACCAGCAAGGGGACATCATGTGCCTATGTTACAACATAACATCTTGTATTCCAGCCCAAACTGCATTGCCTGAAAACAGTCATAAGAAAACATCAGACAAATCCAAATTGAGAAATATTCTACAAAATAAATGGCCTGTTCTCTTAAAAAATGTCAAGGTCATGTAAGACAAAGTCTGGGAAACTACATCAGATTAAAGCAAACTAGGGGCACCTGGGTGACTCAGCCCGTTAAGCGTCTGACTTCAGCTCAGTTCATGATCTCACGGTTCATGGGTTCGAGCCCCACATCGGCTCTGTGCTGACAGCTCAGGGCCTGGAGCCTGCTTCAGATTCTGTGTCTCCCTCTCTCCCTGCCCTTCTCCTGCTCACACTCTGTCTCTCTCTCTCAGAAATAAATAAACATTAAAGCAAACTAAAGAGGCATGACAACTAAATGTAATATGTGGTCCTGGATTGGACAATTGGCGAACGTTGAATATGAGGTGGATTAAATAGTGTTAACAGCAAACTTCCTTGTGGTAACACAACTGCTGTTATGTAAGAACAGATCTGCCATCCAAAGCTGGTCTACCAATCAATAGCCACGGGCCACAATCGCCTCCTCCCCCCTCCCCAGCTATTTAGTGATGATTCAGATGAGCCCTCCCAGTCCTTCGTTCTCTCCGGGGCATCCTCCCTATGCCTCTCTGAGTCTTTTTTCCTCTCCTCCTTGACCCCACCCTCCACCTCCTGCCAACCGGGCTCCCTGTTCCTGTCTTCTGCTTCCTCGTTCCCGCCTGCCCGGCCCCCTGGCCACTTCCACCTCCCGGCGGCAACCTTCCCTCGCAGGTGCGCCCGGCACCCCGGCGCTCCGCTGTGCGCTTGCGCTCTGCACCCGCCAGAGCCGGGCCAGCCGCCGGAGAAGCTTCTGCGCCGCCGGTGCAGTTTGCGCGGGATCCGAGCTCCTGGCCGACGCTCGCGCCAGGCTGGGACAGGTGGCTGCGCTCACCCACAAGGCCGCCCTTCTGCCCGCGATGGGCTGCTCCAGCAGCGCCCTCAACAAGGCCGGCGACGGCAACAGGCTCCGCAGCGGTGAGCAGGGGACCCGGCTCCACCCTCGCCCGGGCCTCGGGGTCGCCTTGCTCCCTAGGGTTCCGAAAGGTGCGACCCGCCCGGCAGGGGGCGGGCTGCTCGCTGAGGACGGGAGTGGAACCCAGGGCAGAGCGCCCCTCCCTCCCGAACTCCGGAGCGCGGGTGCTGGAGCTGCGGCGTGGAGGTCCCGGTGCGCCCCAGCCGCGCGCGCTGCTGGACGCGGGAGGCCGAGGGCCGGGCCCGGGGTTATCCGCGGGGCGAGCGGGGAGGTGGCGTTAAACCCCTACCGCGCTTGGCCGGGGGTTCCCTTAAACAGATGAGTAATTTCCTGCCCTTACAAGAGGTGCTATTTAATCTCCTAAAAGTACGAACTTTCAGATCATATAAAGCTGCAAATTCCCTGGGAACCATTAGTTTCTGGTCCTAAGGAGAAACGTGATCCCCGTTTTTCTACCAAGACCTTGCCCTTCCGTCAGCATTTCAGCATCAGAGATGGTAACGGATGCGGAGAGCACAGATGGACATTCACTCCATCAAGTAGGATCCTGCACTTTTGAAGAGGTCAGATACACTTCCCCTGCCCTTCGCTTCAGTGTTTTCTTGACGAATATGCGTGCCATATAAAGTGGTCATCACCGAAATTCAACAAATATATTTTGAGCGTCTATTATGAGATAGCCAAGTGCCTGGCTAGATGCTGGAGATACAAGTGACCCTACTTTTGAGGGTCAGGGATAGAAGAGACAGGCAATAAACAAGTTAAACGAATGATTAAGATACGTTTCTGACCGTGGTAAATCCTGTGAAAAGAGTAAGCAGATTAATGAACTAGAGAATGGGTTTTATAAGCACTTCTTAGATTCTGAATGGCTGACATTTTGGATAAAGCTTCGAAGGTTAAGTAAATTCCTTTAAATTAGTTTGCAGTCATATTCAAGGCTAACTGTAGGGGAAAATTTGCACTCAAGTTCATTCTTTTCCACAGGTCTTCTTTTAGCATCTTGTGTTATTCCAATAACACAGAAATGTCTTTCTCTCTGATTTTGTAGTAGCACAGGGTTTTCGTGAATGCTGTTTCAGAGTTGAGACACCGTGTCCTAGTTAGAAGTATGTTGCATTGAATTCATTTTCGTGGTGTGTGATAATTTATTTTTAATTTCAGTAGATAACAGAAAGCAATAAAAAGTTTAGAAATAAGCAAAGTAATTAAAGCCATGTTTAAGTGTGATTCCAAACCCTTTGTCTCTGACAATGCAAAATGAAGAAATATCCATTCCTTGTGTACAATAGTTGCTGACCTTTCTCCTAAAGAAAAGAAAGCCTCTGTACCCCAAATATGCTCTCAAGAGGCCAGTGTAAAAAGTTAGTTAATTGATTAATTAGAGGCTAGTACAAGGAGAAATTTCTTTAACGTTTCATTTTATTTTATGAAGTCAGGTGGATTTTGCATCCTGCTCCATGATAAATCCTTGTTGGTTTCAATATGAAAAATTGAGGAAAATTGATGCTTCAGGAAAGGTACACCATATTTGGTTTTTCTCACCCCTCTCCATGGTCCCAGATATCCTAGGAGTAACATACTGATTTAAAAAGCAGAGAACTAAATCATCATAGATTTTTTTTTGATAAAAACATGACTGAGGGGAATGTTACTCTTAGGGAAGGGCAAAAGTATCCAATAGGGGGAAAGGGTTTTTAATCCTCTCAAAAAATAATGAACAACGTTTAAAAAAAAAAAACTTTATCACCAGTATTAATAACTGTCTACATGAGTCACACCTTTTCATTTTTTATTCACGCTTTCATCATTGTTCTAAGTTTTCACAGATGTTGTTCTGAAAGAAATATTTAAACGCCTGGCAACCAGTTTCAGTGCATTGAAAATTAATTAATACGCTACATAAACTGCTCAATGCATGTATTAAATCAGTCAACAGGTGCATTTTGCTTTTGATGCCCAATCACACAATACTCTCTTGTAATTGGATACTATTGTGTGTTCATCAGCATTTCAATGCTGATCCATGATCTTGGAGGCTCAATAAATAATTCATTCCTGTTTCTACAGCTCAAAACTTCTTTAAATCCTATATATAATCCTAAGTCTGTGGGTATGAGCTTTTAGATGAAAAAATCCAAGTTTATTAAATGTCCTGTATATGCATTTACTCACTGTACCCCTGGTGCCTAACAATATTTGGCGCATAGTTGTTGAATGAATTACTTCATTTAATCTTTAAGACAATACTATGACTAAGTATTATGATCATCTCCATTTCACACATAAGGAGCCCTGTGACCTTGGGCAAATTATCTACTCTTAAAAGTCAGAGCTGGGCTTTGAATTCAGGTACTCTGATTCCAGAGCTTGACTTCTTTCTCTTTAAACCACCTGTGATAACTAGATTTAAATCTGATTTATTTTATTTTTTTATGTTTTTTAATGTTTATTTATTTTTGAGACAGAGAGAGAGATAGAGACAGACAGCGTGTGAGCAGGGAAGGGGCAGAGAGAGAGGGAGACACAGAATCCAAAGCAGGCTCCAGGCTCCTAGCTGTCCTCACAGAGCCTGAAATGGGGCTTGAACTCACCAACAGTGAGATCATGACCTGACGGAAGTCAGATACTTAACTGACTGACCCACCCGGGCACCCCGATTTAAATCTGATTTAAATTTCAGATCACTCTGGATCCCCATTAGAGGTGTGTTCATCCACTATGCAAACAACAAAAGAAATACAATAAAATGTAATAGAGCATTATAATTTAATAAATTTAATAATATAATCACAATATTATAATCCCTAAATAAGATATGTATTGTAATATATTATACAGATGAGATATATAACTTATAAATTTATTGGATATTAATATATAATATACATATTTTAATACATATTTGTTTACCCCTAGATAAGTTAGTAAAATATGAAGCTTATATATATTACTTCCAACTATAAACTATAAATATTTGGGGGACATTTGTTTAACCCTAGAGTTTTTTTTTAATGTTTATTTATTTATTTTGAGAGAGAGAGAGAGCAGGGAAGGGGCAGAGAGAGAGGGAGGAAGAGAGAATCCCAAGCAGGCTCCATACTGCCAGCGCAGAGCCCAATGTGGGGCTCAAACTCATGAACCATGAGATCATGACCTGAGCTGAACCCAAGAGCTGGACTCAGTCAATAGACTGAGCCACCCAGGTGCCCCTAACCTTAGATGTACATAGATGTAGAGAAACTACCAGTGTCCTCCCATAGAGGTACAGATAATCTTCCTATCACACCAGAGATTCTTTAAATTTACAGTACCAACCTTTAAAAAATTTTTTTTAATGTTTATTTACTTTTTGAGAGAGAGAGAAGGCATGCGGGAGGAGCAGACGGGGGAGACAGAGGATCCAAAGTGGGTTCTGCGTTGACAGCAAATAGCCAGACGTAGCGCTTGAACTCATGAACCAGGAGATCATGACCTGTGCCAAAGTCGGATGCTTAATCGACTGAGCCAACCAGGCACCCATCACAATATCAACCTTAAAACCCTATAGGTTGATGTTAAAATATATGAACTAGCCTGTAAACTGGATTTGTGTTGACAGTTCTGCCCAACTTAATTTTCTGTAACTGGCTTAAGAACTGTTGTACATGATGCAGTATTAGCCTACAAGCAAAAGAATCATTAAATAATGGGTTGGAGTAGGTTACCTCTGAGATCTCTTATAGCTCTAAAATCCTATAGCATTAAAATATGAAGCTGTTTATTTTCTGGGCTTAAGTTTAAATCAGATAGCAGCTACTTGGTTAGGTTGCTGTTAGGTTGAATAGGAAAATCCATTCTTCCGATCACACAGATGCATTTGTTCTGACCCACCAGACACCAGATGACTGACTAGGGAAAGAGGTGTGGAGGGATCAGGACAAAGGTGGATAGTCAACTAACTACCCAGTGCTACTCAAAGTGTAGAGCAGGGCCTGGCACATGGTACACATAGATTTTTACTCAATGCCTTAAAATGTGCGAGGAAAGCGGCTTTTCTTTCCAGAAGGACTATTAGACAGATTGAGTGGAATTTCTTATGTTTGTGGAAGCAAATTCTAATTATTAGGGCAATATTCTGTTCACAATTGCTGTTCTTTTCAGAGCCCCGAGGATCTGATGGAATCTGAACACAAAGGTTTTGTTGATTTTACAGACTAATGGACCCACAGGTGTCTAGGTCTTTGTATCCGAACCTTCCTCCCTGCCAGCCTTCTGTGTACATGCACAATTATTGCTTTTCTCTTTCCTAATATAAATCACCACCCGTTTCTGGCAGACTTTCTTCCTGAGATCTTACAGCTTAAGCACCAGCATTGACAAAGTAAATAGATGGTAATTATTGACAAATTCATTGCTAGGTTAATGTGTACATTTTCACTGACAGCTATAATCATTTGTTTATTCTCACCTGAACTCTTGCTAGCTGCTTGGAGTCCATGTTACCTAGGCAATAGAATGAGGCTTGAATTTCATGCTGTTATGTGAATTGTTCTTTGTTCTGTGGAGATACCTTCAGCCTTCAACCAATATTTTCACATAGTGACATTTCAGTCCTAAGCAGACATTTTTTCTTTGTAATTGAAGAATAAACATCAAGATTAAAACTCATTAAAAAAATTTTTTTAATGTTTATTTTTGAGAGAGAGAGAGAGACAGAGTGTGAGTGGGCAAGGGGTAGAAAGAGAGGGAAGACACAGAATCCGAAGCAGGCTCCAGGCTCCGAGCTGTCAGCACAGAGCCGGAAGCGTGGCTCGAACTCACGAACCGTGAGATCATGACCTGAGCTGAAGTCAGACGCTTAACCAACTGAGCCACCCAGGTGCCCCAAAACTCATTTTAATGGACTTTCCTTGCATGCAGATGTTATATAAATGGGGTTTCTTTCTTGAAAATGCTAGAAGTAGGAACCAAGTCTTGTATGTCTTTGTGTCCCCTCTAGAGCCTGGCACACAGAGGATGTTTGGCAAGTTTTTGTGGTAGGGTGGTTATTACATACAGCTAATTAAAATGGAACATAAGAATTGCATACGTGGGGGCGCCTGGGTGGCTCAAAAGATTGGGCGTCCAGGCCTAGATTTTGGCTCAGGTCTGGATCTCACAGTTTATGGGTTCAAGCCCCATGTCAGGCTCTGCGCTGACAGTGCAGAGCCTCCTTGGGATTCCCTGTCTCTCTCTGCTCTGCTCTTTCTCTCTCAAAAATAAATAAACTTTTTAACAAAGAGGGAATTGCTTGAGTGGTTCAAAAATTTGCAAACGGTTGAAAAATGCATGCTGTGAAAAGTGTACCTCTGGTCCTGTTTGCACCAGCTACTTAGTTCCAATCACACCCATGGGTAAATACTTTCATTAGGTGGTTTTTTTTAAATTTTTCTAAAGTTTCCTTATACATTGTAAATATTGTTTCCCTCTCTCATCTTCATTATAAAATGTATTATACCCACCGTTCTTCACCTTGTTCTTTTCACCTAGCAAGACGGACATCTTTCTATCTTGATATATAGAGAACGTCTTTCTCCTTTTTTATCCTTGCTTAATAATCCATCGTGTGATTTGTTTAACCAGTCCCCTATTGATAGGCATTTGGTTTGCTTCCAATTTTTTCTAGTGCAAACAAGGCTGCAATGAATTCCTTTATATATGCATCATTTTGAATGTGTTCAAGCACAGCTGTAGAACAATTTCCCAGAAGTGGCATTATTGGATTAAAGGGTATGTGCATTTATGATTTTGATGGATATCTGCCTAAATGCCTTCCAAAAGACTTGTACCAGTTTACACTCTCCTCAACAGTATAGTACTCTCTCTCTCTCTCTGCCCCTCCCTTGCTCACACACACACACACACACACACACACACACACTGTCTCTCAAAAATAAATAAACATTTAAAGAAAACTAAAAAATAAAAGGGGCGCCTGGGTGGCTTAGTCGGTTGAGCCTCCAATTTCGGCTCAGGTCATGATCTGGCTGTTCGTGAGTCTGAGCCCTACATCGGGCTCTGTGCTGACATCTCAGAGCCTGGAGCCCGCTTTGGATTCTGTGTCTCCTTCTCTGTCTCTGCCCCTCCCCTGCTCACACTCTTCTCTGTCTCTCTCTCTCAAAGATAACATTACAGAAAAACAAAAAATTTTTGAAACATTTCAGTAAGTTTCTTATAAAATTGAAGGACTTTCAAGATTAGTGCAGCCACATCAAAACATGGGTGTGGAGAAGTCAGGAGACAAGGCAGGAGCTCCACTTGGTTCCAGATACTTTGGACTGTGATCTCATTTAATCTCCACAAGAGCCTTCTGAAGCAAACATCTGTATCACCAAATGCAGCTAGGAAACTACAGCTTCATGAGGATAAATAGCTTGTCCGAGATCTCAGAGCTAGCAAGTGATAGGGCTGAAGCCCCGTGTGTGTGACTCAGAAGCCACTAGTCTTTTCACGGTCCAGTTCCATCTGGAGTCTAGTCCACTTCTGCGATAACTCATTGTATGGCCTTCCCTGTAGGAAAAACACAATCCATATTTGTTTGGTGGGTGGATGGGAGAATACATGGATTGACAGAGATGGGGACTCAGGGGAATGAGAAGTCCTATTTAGAAAAACACAGGGATTTCAACAACAGCCAAATGATGGAAAGAACCCAAATGTCCATCAACTGATGAATAGATAAAGAAGATGTGGTTTGTAGATACAATGGAATCCTGCTCAGCAATGAGAAAGAATTAAATCTTGCCATTTGCAACAATGTGGCTGGAACTGGAGGGTATTATGCGAAGTGAAATAAGCCAGTCAGAGAAAGACAGATATCATATGTTTTCACTCCTATGTGGATCTTGAGAAACTGAACAGAAGACGTTGGGGAAAGGGAAAGGAAAAAATAGTTTCAAACAGAGAGGGAGGCAAACCATAAGAGACTCTTAAATACAGAGAACAACTGAGGGTTGATGGCAGGGGTGGGGGAGAAGGGAAAATGGGTGATGGGCATTGAGGGGGGCACTTGCTAGGATGAGCACTGGCTGTTGTGTGTAAGCAATGAATCATGGGAATCTACTCTCAAAGCCAAGGGCACACTGTATACGCTGTATGGTTAGCTAACTTGACAGTAAATGATTTAAAAAATAAAAAAGAGCCAGAGGGAGAGTAGGAATCAGGACCCAGGTAATAACAGAAACTGGAAGGAAACATTGGTTGAGGTGGGCTTGGGAAGAGAATAGGTTGTGAAGAGGGTCTCCTAATCAGGCAGGAGAAGGTCAACACAGGAAAACAAAGCTTTATTGTGTTCTTTTAAATCATGTTCCTGTAAGGTTGCCACACGTCCCAGGTATTATCCACAGTTTCACTTCTGTGTTAATGTTTTATAACATCAAGTTTAAAATAAAAACCTAACACTTGTGGGGGGTTACTGAAAGGCTCACCAAAACTGATAAAAGCATCAAAGTTGGCCAGGCCTCAAAAGCTGGTGTGTTTAACTGCATGTAGTTCTAGGTAATTTTTTTAAGCAAAATACCAGAATATAGCTCTCCAGGTGAGTGTTAATGTCTGGGAAGTATCAAAATGACCTCAGAAGCTTCTTTACAGGGGTGCCTAGGTGGCTCAGTCAGTTAACCGTCCAACTTCAGCTCAGGTCATGATCTCGCAGTTCATGGGTTCAAGCCCTGTATCAGGCTCTGTGCTGACAGCTCAGAGCCTGGAGCCTGCTTCGGATTCTGTGTCTCCCTCTCTTTCTGCCCCTCCCCCACTCATTCATTTTTTCTCTCTCTCTCTCTCAAAAATAAATAAACGTTAAAAACAAAAAGAAGCTTCTTTACGTTCCCAGGGATGTTGCTGTTGTTCACGTTCTTTGAACCCCTCCTTGGGAGTTTACATCAGGTTCTGGAGTTCATTCTTTTGTATATATTCAAGGGTGTCAGAGGTTTGCCCTTTAAGGATTAAGATTGAAAAGAAAAACCACATTGTGTTAAACAGCTAAACACCCATGGGAATTACTTTATGAAGGTAAATGAAATAGGCCAGGCGATGCCAGTGTGCTCAGAAACAAGGAGTGGTCATTGGAAAAAGGCAAGGAAAAGAAAGGGCAGCCTGTGTTGTAGGGGCAACTTCAGCTGACATCACTTTCTTCCCCATGGAAGGGCCCAAGGATCTGTGGGTCCCCAGGATAACTGGGCTGGGCTGTGGTGACTGGGTGGCTGGAGTCCCACACCTAGGAGGGATGACCCTCTTTTCTCAAGACTACATACTCAACAGTTCCTTATGGCTGCTCCTCTGTCCTGGCTTCTCTAATGAGACAAAAGAACTCAAAACCCAATAACATGTTCTTCATTCATACTGAACACTGCTTAACATTCAAATCTGTATGGCTCTGAAAACTTGCTTGAGATGAGCACATTATGTCAGGCTAGTTTAGATAAATGGAGTGTCCAAATGTACATTAAGTAGAAAAGTCAAGATGCAAGAAGATCAAGAAGCATCCGTAGACAGCAAAATGGCACCCTTGCCCTATCGATCTACTGTAGGGTCACCAAAACTCACATTTCATTTATAAACAATGTACTCTGTAGCCATGACACTGTAGAACACTGTAGAACATGACAAAGCGGACATCAAAATAGCACCAATTAATACCATCCAAGGTAGATATAAAATGAACATGACCTCATAAGCCAAAGATGGAAATGACTCATGTTCAAGAGGCCACTCAACAAGCCTTCTCTATGACCTGAACCCCTAGCCCTTCCTGGCTTCTTTGTAGCTGTTCCTTTTGCCTCGCCCCTAGGTCCCCCCTTTCCCAGACCCCCCTCTCTCAGTGATGGACCTGTCTCCTCTCCACTAAAAGAAGTGTCCTTGACATCCACTTCCTTGGATGTAGCATCAAACCAAGGTTTTTTTGTTTGTTTGTTTGTTTTTGACTATCAATTAATAGTCTGTTCCCCTCATCAGGATTTTCCCGTGTGGTGACAATACTTTCTCAAGCCTGTAATATATTTTTCCTTACACTGAGTGAAAATGTTTTCTTCAGAGGCTTGCCTTTAAAACTTCCTCTTAAAGGGTCCCTGCAAGATGAGAACATTCCACGCTTTGCAGACCGCCCTGATTGATCTGTCGTTGTTACGTTCTCAGCCTTGCCCACCTAAATGCTCCTCTAGTTCTGTTGATGGTGACAGAAATATATTTGTCCCTGTGTTGCATGTATCAGAGCCCCCCAGCCTGTGAGAATGAGTTTCAGTGTGCCAGCATTTCTCCCAGCCCTTAAGGCAGCTGGGCAGGGAGGGACCTTGCTGTTATTGATAGTGATAAGGAACTCTTTCTCCTTTTCCCTTTAGTTGATTTTGGGGAGGGGGGCTATTCTTACCGTTTCCATTTTCCTAAGACTGATAGGAACCACATGGTTTCTTTTGGCTAATTTCCTTTTCCTTTGCAGTGGAGTAGTAGCCTCTATAGACTAGATGGTTATGAGAGGATTTGAACGTGTGAGTGTGTTTGTGTGTGTGTGTGTAAATTTCAACATATGGGAGACAGTATAGAGTGCTGATTAAGAATGTGGGTCTGGAGTTAGACTGGCTTCAAATCCTGGTTCATGATAACTTATTAGTGGTATAACTTTGAGCCACTCAATCCCCTTGTGCCTCAGTGACTTCATCTGTAAAACGGAATTAACAATAGTACCTATTTCATAGACTTGTTCTAAGGAATAAAATCAGTTAATACATACAAAGCACTTAGAGGTAGCCTAAATAGTGCTTAGAATAGGGATTGACAAACTTGCCTGCTGGCCAAATCCAGCCCACCACTTGTTTTCATAAATGAAGTTTTATAGGAACACAATTATGTCTATTCATTTACATGTCATTTGACTGCTTTCTTACCATGGTGACAGAGTTGAGTAGTTGCAATAATGACCCCAAACCAGCAAAGCTGAAAACATTTACTGTCTGTCCCTTTACAGAAAAAAAAATTGCTGACCCCCACCTAGAATGTTGCCTAGTAAGTCCTCAATAAAAATTGCCTGTCATTAACATCAATTTTAGTAAATCTCAATTTTTTTTGTATTGCTTTTCCAAGATCAAATTTTGTTTTTTTCCTCAAGATCAAGTTCTAAATCCTGGAGTTTGTTGATTTCCTGACATTTTCATTTTGGTAAATTTGTAAAAGGAAAGGAACTGTTAAAAATATTAAGTTAGTAATAAGGGCACCTGGGTGGCTCAGTTGGTTAAGTGTACGACTTCAGTTCAGGTCATGATCTCACAGTTTGTGGGTTCGAGCCCTGTGTCAGGCTCTGTGCTGACAGCTCAGAGCCTGGAGCCTGCTTCAGATTCTCCCTCTCTCTCTGCCCCTCCTCGGCTCATTCTCTATCTCTTTCTCTCTCTCAAAAATAAATAAGCATTTGAAAAAATCTTTAAAAAATTGTCTTTAAAAAAACTATTAAGTTAGTAGTAGCACAAGTGGTAGAAAAATAGCAAAAAATCATAAAAGTGGAATGGGAATGATCCAAGTTTATGAAACGGTTTTTCTAAAGCTATCAGATGTTATATTGCTAGGTTACATGCTCTTGTACTTTTGCTGCTATATTAAAAAAAAAAACTTTATTTTAGAAAAGTTTTAGATTTACAGAAAATTCATGAAAGTAGTGCAGAGAGTTCTCATAGACCCCATACCCACTTTCCCTCATTACTAACATCTTGCATGAGTAGGGCAGGCTTGTCACAATGAATGAACCAATGCTGATACATTATTATTTTAAAAAATTGTTTTAAGGTTTTTATTTATTTTTGAGACAGAGAAACAGAGCATGAGTGGGGGAGGGGCAAAGAGAGAGAGAGAGAGACAGAATTTGAAACAGGCTTCAGGCTCTGAGCTGTCAGCACAGAACCCGATGCAGGGCTCGAACTCACAAACCATGAGATGGTGACCTGAGCTGAAGTTGGACACTTAACCGACTGAGTCACCCAGGCGCCCCACTGATACATTATTATTTACCAAAGTCCATGCTTTATTCAGATTTCCTCAGTTTTTCTCTAATGTCCTATTTCTGTTCTAGAGTCCCATTCAGGATTCCACACTACAGTTAGTTGTTGTGTTTCCTTAGGCCCCTCTTGACTATTACAGTTTTTCAGACTTGTTTTCGATGACCTTGACAGTTTTGAGTACTGGTCAGGTATTTTGTAGACCATCCCTCAATTGGGATTTATCTGTTGCTTTTCTTATGATGCTCCTAGGCTTGTGGGTTTTGGGAGGAAGACCACAGAGGTAAAGTGCCCTTCACATCACATCATATCAAGGGTACAAGTTCTCAGTGTGACTTATTACTGCCTCGTAAGCTTTTCTAAGATTCTGAAGCTTGAAGAAGGGCGAACGTAGATTTTTGTTTTATACTCTAGTCTTACTGAAATCTTACAGTTAAATTTTTTTTAATTTTTTTTTAATGTTTATTTATCTTTGAGAGAGAGAAAGGGAGAGAGCAGGGGAGGAGCAGGAAGAGAGACAAAGAATCTGAAGCAGGATCCATCCAGACTCTGAGTTGTCAGCACAGAGCCTGACCTGGGGCTCGAATCCATGAACTGTGAGATCATGACCTGGGCTGAAGTCGGATGCTTAACCGACTTACCTTGTGGAGTTTTTAGGAAGATTGAGTGAGATAATCCACAAAAAGCTCTAGGCAAAATGCCTCAATAAACATCAGCCACAAGGCCTGTTCAGGTTGGTGAAGTGTCGCAACTTATGCCTATTAGAGACATGATCTTCACTTTCTCCCTCCTCGTCCTTGCTCATTGAGATGCCTTTGATTTCGTAGACTCGTTTTCTGCCCAAATGTTGGATCCCCGCGTGCCAGTAATGACCATCAGTCAATGAAGCTGTCTTTTTTTAGTGGTGAATACTGTTGATAATTTCAAAAGTGATGTTTTCTGCAACAGCTTCTTTGAAGTAAGAGTCTATCTTCTAGGAGTCTAAAAGAAATAAAATGAAATTGGAAAATCTTTTCTGAAGGAGGTAACTATTTGTCATTACTTGGCTCTGTAGCTTTTAGATATCAGCCTTCCCCCTCTTCAGGCCCTACATCTCCATGTATGCTTATCAAGTGTTCCAGAAGTGTCTCTCCAACTACATGTTCTTGTTTCTTTATACTTAAATTTCCACATTAGGTTTACCTTCATATTTTATCAAATTTACTTTGTGATGGTCAAAACTAAGTTTAAATGTATCAAACCAGGTAGTTCTATTAAAAAAGACGGCTTGTTCAGTGTGCCTGGTGGCTCAGTCAGTTAAGCATCGGACTTTAGCTCAGGTCACGATCTCACTGTTCATGGGTTCGAGCCCTGCATCAGGCTGTGTTGACAAATCCTCTGTCTCCCTCTCCCTCTGTAACTCTGTTGCTCACGTGCTCTCTCTCTCTCAAAAATAAATAAACATTAAAAAAAAAAAAAGAAGCTTCATGGGTGCCTGGGTGGGGCTCAGTTGGTTAGGCATCCAACTCTTGATTTTGGCTCAGGTCATGATCTCATGGTTTGTGAGTTTGAGCCCCACGTTGGGCTCTGCACTGACAGCACTGAGCCTGCTTGCGATTCTCTCTGCCCCTTCCCTGCCCATGCTCTTTCTCTCAAAATAAATAAATAAATAAATAAATAAATAAATAACATTTAAAAAATTATTTAAAAAAAATATGGCTTTTCCAATTTTTATTTACAGTCTCTAGGATTTTTTTTGCCTGATGGTTTCACACTTCAGTTACGTGGGGTATTGCTTAAGTTCATCTCTCTTCAACATGAATGCCCTGCCAACATCTACTGACTGACAGAACGCGCCCTTGGGGCTTGGCATTTGTGCCACGGCCCGCGAGGAAAGTGTTTTTACATACTTTAGTGAGGGAAGAGCACAGACACATCTAGAATAGCTCCACTAGTAGCTCCACAAATGTTTGTTGGATAAATGATAGGATGAAAGTGAGGAGAAAACAAAGAAAGAAAATGGGAAAGAAGATGAGTAGACTGTTCCCTTGGGGCTGACTCATGTGGCATCTGGGTTCCCAAAGCCCAAAAGCTGCAGGAACCTAGAAATGGTGGCAGCAAGGGAAAATACCAGGGAACCCCCCCCCCCAACCCCACTATTCTCATTGATTCTCTAGAAAACCCAGCAGACAAATCAGTGAGGTCTCTGGGATGTCTGATGGGTCATAGCCATGGGATAGGAAATATTGACCTCAAGTTTTTCTCCTCGCTGGGTAGAAACTTTTCATTTCTGATTAGGGTAATGAACGGAGTTGAAAAGCTTCCATTGTAATGTGAATTTCAGGTATGTTAGCTCTAGTTCTAATCCCTTCTGTAATGTTGCCTAGTATTTAACTTCTTTGTGTGCCTATCACAACGGTGCTTACAACCAGGGTTCTGTTAGTTCAGCTGTCACAACAAATTTGTGCATGGATCAACTTACAACAGAATCAAGAGAGATAATGAGCACCAAAGGATTAGGCCCAGAGCAGTGTATGATTTGATAAAATGTAGGGTTCAGAAAACAGACACATCTTTAAACAACTTTGGATGTGGAAACAATGCATCTCTCCGCAATATTTATTATATAGTAATACAGATTAGGCACAGAATGTCTTCTGTGTGTGGACCAAAAAATCTCACTGCTTCAAGTTAGAGTGCTAGAAGAAATGATGTAGTACCTTCTTCTACCTCAAGGAGGTATATCTGGGATTCACAAAACAACGCAGACAGAGCATGTGGAGATTCTTGGGTGAGAGATAAGGCATAGGTACCAAGTCGTACTTAGTGAGGGAGGTAGCCATTATTTGAATCTCCATGCAGACAGTAAACTTTTTTTTTTTCTGACAATAAACTTAAGGATGGCAGGGACCAGATCTTCCTTGTCAACCGCTGTAAACTGCTCAGCTCAGAAGAGGCATATTAGGCACTCGAATACTTGAATTCAGTGAATAAGTGAAATCAAAGCCAACAAACAGAATGAAAGAGATTTATTTATAAAAAGCTGCCGGTGGACTTTATTAATGCCAGTCAAGTCCTGCCTGACATTATGAATACTATCACATTATTGATCAATAATCACATTAAAATTTTTTTTTAATGTTTTTATCTTATTTTTGAGACAGAGAGAGACAGAGCATGAGCAGGGGAGGGGCAGAGAGGGAGACACAGAATCCAAAGCAGGCTCCAGGCTCTGAGCTCTCAGCACAGAGCCTGACACAGGGCTTGAACTCATGACCTGAGCTGAAGTCGGACGCCCAACTGACTGAGCCACCCAGACACCCCAATCAGTAATCACATTTTAAAACTTACCATGACGACCCAATTCTGTAGGTCAACATTGACAGTTGTATAGTGTTTAGGGGACTATTTATCCAAGCTCTTTAATGTTGACGTTCATTCTTTCTGTTGCTCAGTTAGCTGTAATTTATTTGACAGGGGCCACCACTAGACCACACAGGACCTTTGTGAAATTAGAAAAAGATGCCCTCCCCGCCCCTGACACATGCAGCCTTGCAGCCTGCAGGTGCACAGAGGCTGGAGTTGAGCTCTCTCTCTCTCTCTCTCTCTCTCTCTCTCTCTCTCTCTTTCTCTCCCTCTCAGCAGAATGCCCTGTGCAGTGAGAAACCCGCACCTGCGTAGCTGTATGCTGCTCCCCCCAGTTTACTGAGTACCTTCTCACATCACACACCGTATTGGGGAATACGCATATTATCACCTCAGTCAATTCTCCAAAGAGGCCTGAAAGGCAGCTCTCATATTCCCATTTTACAGATAAGGAAACTGAGGTCTAGAGAGGTTAGGAGCTTGTCTAGATTGCACAGTTGAATAAACGGTGAAATCAAGATTCACGTCCAACATCAGAACAGTCTGGATTGCACTGTTCCAGCTGAAGAGGAGGAAGGTCAAACAGATCCACAAATCCTACTTCCCTCAGCGGCTGGGGATAAAAACATTCTGAAGGATATGCAGTCTGGTGCCTGAGAGGAAGTGTTTGTGGCAACTTGTAGACTTCATTGCTGTATTCTCTGAGAGGCGGTTTGAAATTACCATTTATTTTCCAACCTTTTCAGTTTTTTACTTCGATCTCTTTTTTTCTGAATAAGCTTAGAGAAAGGTACCAATACTAGAATGAATGAAATTACCTTACGTGTCTGTTTGCCCACCATAATGTCTTCCTTTCTAGGGCCATCAAGTGAGGTATGATACCGGTGACGGCTAGCATGGACTGTCACTCAGTGGTGCCGGTCACTGTGCCAGTGCTTTCCACTAGCAATGTGATGCATGGAGTCCTCACAACGACTCTGCCGATACTGTTCCCATTTTACAGGTGGTGAAACTGAGGCACAAAAAAGGCTTAATCAGGCTAGTGAGTACAGGAATCAGGACTCGAACCCCCCACATTATGGGTGTTGTCTTCAAGGTCATACGATCTCTGCCCTGCCTTTCAGAACAGATTGTGCTTTTCTCTCACATAGGAAAAGAAAACTTTGAGGCTATTAGGTAAGAACTATTACCTCCAGGGGCACCTGGGTGGCTCATTTGGTTAAGCATCCAACCTCACCTCAGGTCATGATCTCACAGTTCATGGGTTCAAGCCCCATGTCAGGCTCTGTGCTGACAGGTCAGAGCCTGGAGCCTGCTTTGGATTCTGACTCTCTCTCTCCCTCTCTCTGCCCCTCCCTTATTCTCTCTCTCTCTCTCTCAAAAATAAGTAAATAAACATTAAAAAACAAAGGAGAAATAAAAAAAAAAGAACTATCACCTCCAAAATACATTCCTTTCAAAATTCAAGCAGAATGCAGTTAATTAATATAAATACAAAATGAATGTGGTGTCACTAAACTTTTCTCTTTTATTTTTTTTTGGTGATTATTTTATTTATTTTTGATTTTTTTCCTCAAGTTTTTATTTAAATTCCAGTTAGTTAACACAGAGTGCAATATTATAGTTTCAGGTGTAGAACTGAGTGATTCATCACTTTCATACAACACCCAGTGCTCATCACAAAACTGCCCTCCTTAGTACCCATCACCCATCTAGCCCATCCCCCATCCATCTCCCCTCCAGTAATCCTCAGTTTTGTTCTCTATAGTTAAGATTTGGTGACTAAAAAAAAAAAAGTTTTGGTGATCATTTTATTTATTTATTTGTAAAAGTTTATTGACTTATTTTGCGAGAGAGAGAGAACAGGGGAGGGGCAGATAGAGAATCACAAGCAGGCTCTGTGCTGCCAGCATGGAGCCTGATGCAGAGCTCGAACTCACGAACCGCGAGATCATGACCTGAACCAAAACCAAGACTCAGATGGCTTAACCGACTGAGCCACCCAGGTGCCCCAAGATTTGGTGATCATTTTTATGACGTTTTATCTCCTTTGAGCTACCTTAGAAAAATATTAGAGACAGTGACATTCTTCTGTAATATTTCCCAGTTTGGCTATTTTCAGGTTATATTATAAAAATATTATATGTCAAGGGCATTTGCCTACTTCAAGTATATCAATAAGATTAGGAAAAGTACCTAAGAATGAAAATTGATATTGTGATCATGGGCATAAATGTTCTAGTTATGGCAAAAATTGATAGAACACTTGAGTATTTGTGACACTATTCATGGAAAATAACTTTTTATAAAACTTTTGTTTTTGGAGAAGAAAACTTAGTCTGATAGCATAATATGTTTTTCAAAATATAGAATTGAGTGACTTTGGTTTGGGTGTGTTGACACATTCCCCCCCGTGGCTTTCTGCTCTAGAAGAATGATGCCTTTAGAATGCACCCACAGCTGGCACAGTTGGATGAAAGTCGTTCATGTCATTTAACTGACAGTACTAATTACCGTAATAACTATTTTACCAGAAAATATAATTTGGCAGACATCTGTGATTAGTATACTAACACATTTCCTTGTTAATTTCCTTAGACAACCCTCACCAGAACATCCTTCGTGTGATCTGAATGAATCGTCCTGTCATAATGAATTATTTTGTAGGCCTGAGAAACCACTTTTATTAAGTTGCCTTAAGTGCTATTAATTTGAAAATCTTCTTCATGATGAAGCCTGAGGGAGAGGCGAAGGATAGCCCTTCTCCCTATTCTGACATATGACCCCTGGGGGGCCCACAGCCAGGGCCCTGAATCTCCCCACATCCTTCCCAAACTCTGCTTCTCCAAGCCTCAGCTTGAATTACTCTCCACCCAGGGCTTCCCACCCAGCCCCAGAGGCCGGGTGGGAAATGATTTAGTGTGAACACATGTATTAAGAAGAGAAACAATTGGCAGTGAGTTGAATTAATGACAACACATAAACTAAGGAAGTGAAGAGAATGACAATTATTATTTCAGGGAAATACAAAAAGAAATGTACGCAAAGTAAGAGCTTACTGTTTGGCTCAGTTCTTCCTAGCAGACATACTCATTCTATGGACATGCACTTGAATGTTGATTTACCCAAATTACAACATGATTACTATGTTAAATGATTGCTAATATATAGTTGGTGAATTGAAAGGAAATGTTAGTGTGTAATGGGAGAGGGTGTGGTGATAGAGGTAGGAGGAGAAGGAACCGAAGCCTTTATTTTCCATAGTGGGAGTTCACTGAAAAGCCCAAACTGAAAAATCATGAAGTAGCAATTTGCTTAGAGATATAGAAGAAAAATATCCCTTCAGACAGCTAAAAGAATTAAAATATTTGCCCCTAGGGAAGGGGAAATGGGAGAGGAGATCTGAGTATTAGTTGTGCATTTTACATTAGATAAGCGATATTCAGTATAAATGTATGCATATGTAACTGGGGTGAGGAGTAACTTAGGGAAAAAATATTAAAACAATTTTTTTTACATTTATTTATTTTTGAGAGACAGAGAGAGACAGAGCACAAGTGGGGCAGGGGCAGAGAAAGAATGAGACAGAATCTGAAATAGGCTCCAGGCTCTGAGCTCTCGGCACAGACCAGACATGGGGCTCGAACCCACAAATCGTGAGATCATGACCTGAGCTGAAGTTGATGTTGAACCAGCAGAGCCACCCACGTGCCCCAGGGAAAAAATATTTAAAAAGAGAAGAAAAGAAAAACAATCTTTGGGGGGAAAAAAGGGTAGAAGTATATCACCTGGAGGTCCATTTTAACATGTTGGTTTATTTTCTCTCAGTGTTTTCACCATCTATTTGTGATTTACTTTTTCTTCCTCCCCCTTTCCCTTCCAATCATTGACATTACTATACTCATACTATATGTGAAATTGGTAGCTAACTTACTGAGCACTTAAGTGCACGCAAGACCTTGTGCCAATACACATTTTATATGCATCATTTCGTTTGATTAACCCAACTGTGCGTGCCAATATTTTAACTTATTATATCATATATATATATATTTTAAGTTTTATATATTTATTTTGAGAGAAACAGAGATAGTGTGAGAAGGGGAGGGGCAGAGAGAGAGAGAGAGGGAGAGAGAGAATCCAAGCAGGCTCCATGCTGTCAGCGCTGAGCCAGACGTGGGGCTCGAACCCACGAAACCACGAGATCATGACCTGAGGTGAAACCAACAATTGGATGCTCAACTGACTGACCCACCCAGGTGCCCCATAAATATTTTCTTATATTAACATATCATCTTCATAACCATCTTTTTTCATGGTGCAGTAGTATTCCATCCAGCAGAATATTTATCTTTTCCCCAACTTATTAGACTTTTAAGTTGTTTTTTAATTTTTGCTATTGTGAAGAATACTGAGATGATATATATATATATCAAAAAATATATATTTTCCTGACATTTGTGCTTTTAGAATAAGTTTCCAGAAGGAGGATTACTGGGTCAAAGAGTATAACCATGTTGCCAAGTTGCTTAGCTGTCTAGGGCACTTTTGTGTTCCTCCTTTAATGTTGATGCCTCGTGCAGCCTTGATGTGGGGGGAGAGAGAGATTCACTGCCATTTTACAGATGTGACAATTAGGAGCTAAGTCCCCTAGGTCACACAGCTGGGGGAAGAGCCAGAATTACAATGCATGGTTCCCAACTCTTTCTTGATTTCTGCCCCCCAGATGAACTGAAACGCAGGTTGAACTGTCCCTGCCACTTTCCTTCCCAGACATCTTGATCTTTACCGAGTGGAGCTTCTCCGTCATGGGGCCCTTTCCTTCCACTGAGGCCCATTCTGCTTTGGGAAAAAGTAAGACCTCTGTAGCAGCCCAACACCACACACTGAAATCTTCTACTAAGGCTAAGGGTGAGAAGGAGAAAGAACATGAGAAAAAGCAAAGTGAAATGTGCTTATTGAGAATATGGGAAGGTGTCTAAGGAGCAAACAAGAAAATATTGTAGTTTTGGAGGACGTGTTAGAGCTGAACACAGTAAAGAAGTTTGACTTGGGGAATGTTTAGGTCATGGTATGGCCTCTCTTTACTCAACTATACACAGGACTCTCTCTCTCTGTCTTTTAAGTTTGTTTATTTATTTTGTGGGTGGGGGGGGAGAAGGGCGGGGGGGGGGGAGAGAATCCAAAGCAGGCTCCACACTGTCAGTGCAGAGCCTAATGCGGGACTCAGTCTCACGCACCCTGAGACCATGACCTGAGCAGAAATCAAGAGTCGGACTCTTCAAGAGTCGGACGCTTAACCCCTAGAGCTACCCAAGTGCCCCACCACCGGACTCTCTTAAATCTACTTCTTTTTTTTTTTTATGTTTATTTATTTTTGAGAGAGAGAGAGAGAGAGAGACAGAGCACGAGCAGGGGAGGGTCAGAGAGCGAGGGAGACACAGAATCTGAAGCAGGCTCCAGGCTCTGAGCTGTCAGCACAGAGCCCAACGTGGGGCTCAAACTCATGAATGGTGAGATCATGACCTGAGCCGAAGTGGGATGCTTAACCGACTGAGCCACCCCGGCGCCCCTTAAATCTACTACTTGATTGTGATATATTTTCTGAGGATAGAAACTAACCAAAAATTTGTATTTTTTCTTTTTCAAGTGAATATTCAAAAAGTAACTTTGCATATCTATTTTTCAACCATAGAAGAAAGCGAGTCCTGCTTTGCCCAACCCAAACCACATACTCCGGGAAAAGAATCATCTACTCTTTACGGCAAGGTACAAAAGGAAAGTCCTCCTCCATTAGAGAAGCTCAAGATTTCAGCAGCATCTACAGCTAATGGTGTTAAATCCCTCCGGGAACAGCCCCTGGCAGACGATACTACAGACCCACCAGGACCTACAGAAGACGCTCAGCCTTTAGAAGGACCCAGGGAATCTGAGCCACTTCAGCCGCATGTCAAAGATGATACTCCCGGAGCAGGAGAGAAGAATGACTCGGAAGCAGTGACAGAGGCTCAGTCTTTAAAAGGAAATGCTGAGACTGAATCTGCAGGAAGAGATACGAAGTATCAGCCGTCGAGGATCACAGGAGAGAGGGACTCTCCTGGAGCAGTGGAAGGTACTGAGAATCCACAAACTGCCAGAGAGATGAAACCTCTAGGAACAGAGGAGGAAGTTCCTCCTCTGGAAGCAGCTAGAGAGCCACAACCTCAAGAAGCAATGGGAAAGTGTGAACAGACCCAGCTCCCAAAAACAGTTCCCAAGGAGAATGAATCTCCAGAAGGATTGGAAGGGGGTCAGTTTGTGGAAATGGCTGGAGAGCAGAAACTTCAAGAAACATTGGGAAAAGATGAGCAATCCCAACTTCTAGAAACAATTCCCAAAGAGAATGAAACACCAGAAGTATTGGAGGAAAGTCAGTTTGTGGAAACAGCTGTAAACAATGATTTGCTCCATAAAACTCCTGAAGGCCTAGGAAACATGGAGCAGATTCAACCTGAAGGGATAGTTGGAAGCATGGAGCATCCAGTGGGAATTCTAGAAACAGGAGCTAATATGGAAACGGTCAGGAAAACTCACACTAATGAAGAGGACCAACACATTGAAGGTAAAAGTGATGTTGTCCGAAATTCAGGGTTGTTTAGATGTGCTACATAAGAGATCATCCCTGGGGATCTCTATTTCAGGGGTTTGAACTTCATTTTACCCAAACCAAAAAGACTTCCATACCTGAAAAACAAGCTCTTAGCTTTCTAGCAAAAATTTTCTAAACCATAGTCTGTGTCTGAAATTTTTAACCTGGAGTTTCATTGTTGAATACACTTGGATGTTGAAGGCAACATGTTAAAATTTCTGAGTTTTTCCGAGTTCACTTTTCATCAGGCCCCATGGAGGGTACGAGGATCCAAAGTAAAGATGAATAGGTGGTTAGTGGGGGAATTAAGCTTCTAATGAAAGAATACCCACATAATGGATCTTAGACTATAGTTTTCATCTTTGCCAATCTTATCCTTAGAAAATTACAGTCAGTCTGCTTGTGTCCTCATATAGTCCTCTTGTCTTTCTGGGAAGACTGGAGAAAATGTATTATGTCTTGGTAAAATGTGTTTTTAAAATGTACCTCACCAGCATAAAACAAAGGGTATCCATACTGTTCTTTATTAGAATTATAATTTAAAAATAACATTTCTTCTGGGACATGATTTACATTTTGGTAAATTTTAGCTTCATACTACAGTATAATTAAATAAAGCACACGTCTGTCTGTTTCTTGATTCATTTATTACCCCAGCAGTTTTTGAGTGCTAATCATATGCCAAGTTCTAGGGGTACAGGAGATAGGCCCTGTCCTCACGGTGCTCATAGGCTAGCGGGAAGAAGGCAGAATGGAAACAAGTTACCACAATCTATGGAGGTAAGTGCTTTAATGAAGGTGTAGAAAAGTGCTCCAGGGAAAACAGGGGAGATGTACTTGTTGCACTAGGGTTAGCAAACTCAAGTCGTTAGGGCCTAGGATAATGACCGTGAGTGAAGCGAGGGGCACATGTTATGGCATGGGGAGCCCTGGGGACCGTGGTGAACAGGAGCACTGTCCTAGCAAAAGAGGCACCACTTCTTGGCTCCATCCATGAGCATGGGGGTCAGTGTGGCCCATTCTGATTTCTTAGGGAGACAGATTTGTATCTACAACATCCAGACCTTTATTTGCAATCTTTTTTTTTTATCTCTCTTTTTTTAATGTTTGTTTTTGAGAGAGAGAGAAAAAGAGACAGAGTGCCAGCAAGGGAGGGGCAGAGAGAGAGAGGGAGACACAGAATCCGAAGCAGGCTCCAGGCTCTAAGCTGTCAGCACAGAGCCCGACATGGGGCTCGAACTCATGAACCATAAGATCATGACCTGAGCCAAAGTTAGATGCTTACCCGACTGAGCCACCTAAATGTTTGCAGTCTTTAAATGTTTAACAATTGTTTTCTTTAAACACCATAATGGCCCTAGGTTTCTGGGCATGCCTAGACCACCTTTTCATTTAGATATAAATGGAACGTTTTTAAAACACTTTTTAAAAATGTTTATTTTTATTTGAGAGAGAGTGAGAACATGCACACAGAGGGGCAGAGAGAGAGAGACAGAGATAGAGACAGAATCTGAAGCAGGCTCCAGGCTCTAAGCTGTCAGCACAGAGCCTGATGTGGGGCTCCGACTCATGAGCCATTGAGATCATGACCTGAGCCGAAGTTGGACGCTTAACCAACTGAGCTACCCAGGCTAAATGGAACTTTTTATTTATAGTATGTTCTGCTGTCATTTCTTGGATAATTCTGTAGCCTGATTTTATGTAGGAGGATGCCAAGATAAGAGATGTTAAGTGACATCAGCCATTCAGAGGATCTGAGAGAATCAGGGCAATTTCCTTTCCTTTTTTTTTTTCTTTTTTCAAGGGTTACATTTTTAAAGATGTTTTATTTATTTTTGAGAGAGAGAGAGAGAGAGAGAGAGAGAGAGCAAGGGAGGGGCAGAGAGAGAGGGAGACACCGAATCTGAAGTAGGCTCCAGGCTCAGAGCTGTCAGCACAGAGCCCGACGCAGGGCTCAAACTCATGAACTGTGAGATCATGACCTGAGCTGAAGGTGCCCCAGGGCAGTTGCCTTTCTAGATACCATCAGAGAAATTTACTAATTTGACCTAAAGAGCAGAAACTGCCCCACTGGAAGTCACCTGTGAGGTGCTTTATTGTCAATGATAAATGAGAGTATCTTAATATCTCCTTTGGTTACTTTTCCAGGTGAGACAGGAGAAAAAGTTGAAACAGAGATGGAGGATGAGAAAGTAAGTGAAGGGACTGGAACAAAAGAAGAAGAAACAGGGGAAGCTGTGGACCTTTCAGCAGCCATGTAGATGGATGTGGTAGCAGAAGGATGAATAGGCACAGGTGTTGTGATAGAAAATGTAGTGAAGTGTGTGACTTCAGATCTGATTGTGTCTATAAATGTCTATGTGTTTTATACAAGGAGTATGGTTATCATGTTCTTGATTACATTGTTCCATGAAACTGCTAAGCTGTACACAGTTTTCTCAGGCACTTAGAATAGTTATACATTTAGAACTACAGTAGCCACGGCCAGTAAGGACTAGGGTATAGGATCACTGAAGAGTGTGAGGGTGTTTTCTTCACTGTGGCAACATGTCCATTCGGTTCAGAAAATGACACCCTAAAAAGAAAGTATAAACCTTAGGTGTAGGTGGCTGGAGAAAAGAGTTAAATTTTAGGGAGCATATGATAATCAAGTAACACAGTTATAATTACAATGGGATAAGAATGAACAACAACATCAGGGCAAACTATATCTAGTGGGTTTTTTTTTTTATTTCGTATTTTTTTTTTTTCTGTTGCAGAATTTAAAGCTGGTAGGAACCTACTCACCTTAAGTCTGTCTACTACCATAGACTCTTATTTATGTCAAAGGAGTGCAGTCTCTGGTGCTGTTGCAAGATCAGGCATTTCCACACTGAAAGGCTACACGTTTTTCCAGGTGCCATTTTAAATCAGTTGTTGATTTTACACTTATGTGAAGGGTTTCATTGGTGTTACCCTTTTAACTGACATTAAAGGCGTTTTAAACTTATTGACTTTTAAACGTATTTCAGAGACAACAGACAGCAAGAATTAAAACTTAGATTTGCTGCCTATGTGGAATTTATTCCCTGGGTCCTGTTTTGTTTTGTTTTTCAGATTGCTGTGGCTTAATGTTAGGCTTTAGAGGTAGAAAGGAGCTAAGAAATCAAGATTTAGAAACCATTTATAATATTGCATTAATGTTAAAATGATGCACCATTGAAAGTTACTTTTCACGAATTCTTCCTAAGTTGCCAAGGGATTTTGGTAAAAGATTATACATGAATATAGTAATGACAATAGCAATCTTGTCTACCATTGAGGACCTGTGTTTATGTATATCAGGATAGAATTATATTTTGGAAACATTTTGTTTCCTTTTCTTATTTGTAAATGTGTATTTTTAAGATAACTGCTCAGATGAATTAACTAGACTCTTTTATTTTTAATTTTTTTTTAATTTAGTTAACATATCATGCAATATTGGTTTCAGGTTTAGAATTCAGTGATTCATCACTTACATACAGCACCCAGTGCTCATCACAAGTGACCTACTTACTACTCATCACCCACAGCCCATCTGCCACCCACCTCCCTCCATCAACCCTCAGTTTGTTCTCTATTGTTAAGGTCTCTTGTGGTTTGTTTCCCTCTCTTCTTTCTCACCCCCCCCCCCCCCGTTCATCTGTTTTGTTTCTTAAATTTCACATATGGGTGGAATCATATGGCATTTGTCTTTCTTGGATTTGACTTATTTCACTTAGCAAAATACATTCTAGCTCCATCCACATCATTGCAAATGGCAAGATTTCATTCTTTTTGATGGCCAAGTAATATTCCATTGTATATAAATAATCTCTTCTTTATCCATTCATCAGTAGACTCTTTTACTTTGGCTTTTATATTAAAATGACTACTAAGATGACTTGTAATTAATTTCAAGAATATAGCATAAAGTGAAGAATTATCTTTATTCTGATTTTAATAGTAGTTTATGTTTCTGACTTTAAAGAGTTGAAGTAGACAACAAGAGGGGGTACTTGAGTAGATGATGTCCCCCTTTCTGCAAAGTAGCTCGATTGTGATTTTATTGAGACCAAGGACTGTTTTGTGTATCTTTGATTCAGGCATTTATCTCCTTTCATGGAACATTATAGGCACTTGATAAATATTTGTCAAATCAATACATGAATAATAAATACCCATTTATGTTTAATTCATTAGAAAAGAATATATTTAAGATATCAATTTGTGTAGCACTAACATTTTCTTGAGGGCTGCTCAAACTCAGCAACGTGCTATATATTTGGTGTAGTTTTCTGAAAACAGCAAAATTTTGAGGTCAGGAAGTGTATAAATTAGAACTGATATAACATCTCTCAAGCTGACTTTTGTAATCCAAAGGTGTTTTTCCTGACCAAAAGGTATTTTTATACAGATATCTAGTAAGTAGAGAATGACAGAGCTCAGTGTAAAATATATCTGATCACCTTAAAAGGTGGAATTGTACTTTGTATCAAGTACTAAAATAGTAAGAATCATTTACTTAATAGACATAAAGGTCCATTCTCTGTTGTGTGAATTTTTTTTTTAATCATTAACATGTGTTAAAGAGACCTATTCAGAACTGATTCTTGAGAGAACTCTTTCTCAAAGGCATTATTATATAGTTGTAATATAAAAGTTTTCAAATTGTCTATTAATCCTACTTTTTCCACGAATTACTAAAATAATTTATTCTTAGAAAATTTTGGAAATTTGTATAAATTTCCGGTGCTTTTTATACTTTTGTCTTTGGCCTTTAGTGTGGTTATTAAGACATTTTTAGAAACCGTTCTTATTCTCTTAGATAATATTAGTAAATTTTTATTCAAAACCTATAAAGAAAATTAAAATGTTCCATAATATTTGAATATTCTAACATTGAAATATTTCTTCTAAGTAATTATTTATTTTTAAAAATAAAATGAAAGTAATAAGTGCCTGTAGTAAAATTCAAATAATACGGAAAGCTATAAAATGGGCAGCAAAGTTCTTCCTCCCATATCTTTTAGTCCTTCTATGAAAAGATAATAAGGTTTCTTGCATATAGTTCCACAAAAAGGTAATGTACATGCCATGCTATATGCATAAACCAAAACATGAATGTATATTTTCATATCCACATTGTAAAACAAATGAGAATTTATATAGGCTTGGTATTACACAAAGTGCATGTGAAACCACAATTCTGTTCTTTCCCGTGTTTAAATGTTTCCCTTTTGCCTAAGACTGGTAGACAGCACAGCCAAGTGCTCTCTGCTTCTAAGTGCTCAGACTCTGAGAGATTATTAATTTTGCCCCAGATTCAAAATGCACAAGTTGGACAAAAGGCTTGAACTATTCATGATGAATTAATAGAGAAACTACCTTTGGGGCTGGATTCTCTCATCCTGGGGGGCTGTCTGGCCCCAGGATTGTAGCCCCGTTTGTGTTCTACTAAGATAATCTCAGTATTTTCTATACCTAACTGGGAGGGAAATGGTGAACAAATGATTTGTCTGCTAGCATTCCCAATAGGGAGTGAACGTTTGCATTTACCAACAGAGGGTGCCAGTAGCAAAGCTAGGAAGTTCCCGGTCTGACTCAGGAACACTGGGCCTGAAGTGCTCTGTACCCAGAGTCTCCCGGGGAACCACAAGATAGGAGTGTGTGGTCAACCTGTGACCTTATTGCCTTTTCCATTTCGACTTTGGAGTAAGAGCTCCTAGCATAGCCTTGAGCAGTCAGAACACCCACATCCCTCCTAACAAATGCTTTGTCCCACACTTGGCCTTGAATTAAGAATGGCTTTAAAAGGAAAATGTTTTTTCCCACATTTAACTAATCCGATAGTGTTGGGGAGTCATCACCAAATAACCTTGATAGGGTTTACATCTGTGCTCTCTGGGAAAATACAAAAGCTTGTTAGAGCACCTAATATCACAAACATCTTTTTTTTTTTTTTAACATTTATTTATTTTTGAGGGAGAGAAACAGAGCACAAGTGGGGGAGGAGCAGAGAGAGAAGGAGACACAAAATCTGAAGCAGGCTCCAGGCTCTGAGCTGTCAGCGCAGAGCCCGACGTGGGGCTCAAACTCACAGACTGTGAGATCGTGACCTGAGCCGAAGTCGGACGCTTAACCGACTGAGCCACCCAGGCGCCCCACAAACATCTCATTTTTATAAAGATAATTTGGCGACCTATCTGTGAATTGTTTCATAAATGTCAGCAGTGTGAACATCATAAAGCCACCCACATTTGGAAGGGAGGAGAGAATGACTCTCTTCTTTTTCTCTCCCCACACTGCACCAAATAGCAGGGCAGAGGTGTGTCTGAGAAGTTAAAAGTATTTGTTTACAAGATATCCTTTAATCTGAAACTTTGTCAGCTCTCCTCTTCCTCAGAGTTTATAAAGTTAACGAACATTTGGTTATAATACAAGGTTTTAATTGCAGGAACAGAATCCGTGTAATCCCAGAGAGCAGATGGCAGGTATGGAATTTCTGTGTTCAGTTCTCGTTACGGTCAACAAAAGCTAGGGGACTCCCCAGCATTACTAACCCATGTAGAATCAAATCGGAGGCCATTATTAGCTTTATTCAGTAATGCCACTCAGCGCATTTATTGGGCAATATTTCAGATACTGCAAGCTCACAACTGTATTGTTATTTTTGTGCCTAATGAAAGAAGTCTCCAGACATCAAAGCCAGCCTTTTACCCCTTTGGTTTCATAATGTGCTCTTATTGACATGAATAAACATGTTACTCCTACCCATTACTGGGGACGGAGATCAGTAAGCCTTACCAGTTTCCGGAAAGAGTTCTGAGAAACCAGTTAGGGATACTAATTTTTTTTTGACACTGAAGTATACTTGACAAACATTGGTTTGAAATCTGTCTCAGTTTTTTTCCTTGTAGAACATAAATGGCTTTCAAATTTTTCTTAATAAAGGTAACTGTAGCAAAATATCATTCGTCTGATTATATAAATTGATGAAAAAAGTAATGCATATTATATTGAGTTGATTTATATAACCGTTATTCCAAATACCTTTAAAAAAATTTTTTTAACGTTTATTTTTGAGAGAGAGAGAGAGAGACAGAGCATGAGTGGGGGAGGGGCAGAGAGAGAGGGAGACACAGAATCCGAAGCAGGTTCCAGGCTCTCAGCTGTCAGCACAGAGCCTGGCACGGGGCTCCAACTCACAAACCGGGAGATCATGACCTGAGCGGAAGTCAGAGGCTCAACCGACAGAGCCACCCAGGCGCCCCCAAATACTTTAAAAAAAATTACTTGGGGCACCTGGGTGGCTCAGTCAGGTGAGCGTCTGACTTTCGCTCAGGTCATGGTCTCGTGGTTCATGAGTTCAAGCCCCACATGGGACTCACTCCTGTGAGTGCAGAGCCTGCTTCAGATCCTCTGTCCCACTTCCTCTCTGCCCCTCCCCCGCTTGTGCTCTCTCAAAAATAAATAAGCCATCTAAAAAATTACTCAATGACAAGAGCAGAGGCTTTCTATGGCAGCTATACTGTGGTAGGGTGACTTCGGGTTGGCAAGAGTTCAGCCCCAGCACCAACTAGGAAGTCACAAGGCCCACAGGTGACTTTCTAACCATCACCACACTCATAGCAGTTCTGTGAGGGGACAGACAAGTAGTTTATTTCAATTACAGATATTTCTTCTTTAGTGGGTCAGTACGGATTTATTTCATGTTTTCCAGGTATCAGAGTTTTGTTTAAAAAGTGTTTTTGGCAAAAGTAACACTGGTATTGCCTAAGTATTTGAATGTGACACAATGATTATTTAGGTAATAATTGCAAGGAAAGATTTACTATGAAATAATCACTTTTTTCTTAGTGTGAAATGAGTACGTGTTCATGGTAGAAACTTCAGAGAATATAAACCTTAAAAGATGAAATCTAAATATTACACATAATTGGTCAAAACTCACGTTGATGTATATGAGGGGTTCTTCTTTTTCTTCAGTATTGGAATACAAAGTTAGCTAAGCTCAGCTATGGATAGAACTTTAAGTCTATTGAAGGGTTGAGTGCAGCATTTCCAAATTTTCCTCATTGGAATCTACTGGGGATAATAGGTTTTAGAGAATGTTCCAATAATAAATATGTGCTATGTTAGTAAATAGTAATTAGTGCTATATAGAGAGAAGCTATGCCCCAGTATGTTAGCACTTAGCTGGCTACAATTTATGATAAATACTTCTTTTGATATCTTTGGGAAAAACACTGAAACTTAATATTTTATTTAGAATTATTTTTAACACTAACTGCTAACCAAATGTTAAAGACTGTAAGCTCTTCAAGGGCAGGGATGGTGCCCTACTGAGCCTAGTATAAATTTGGCACTCAAATATTTCTTGATGATCAATGCTCTTTAATTTTATATAATCTTGATGGTTTCCTCAGAACTGAATATAACTGGCTATAGGGGAAAATGTGGCCAATTTTTTTAATAATTATTTTGTACCGCTGGTTCAATATTTACAATTTTGATTGAATATGTTATTAGAACTAATAAAGTGTTTGAAAATGTTTTGTGGTGTATTTTTTATCTGAAACAATTTTTTATTACAGAAACATACAAAATTACTTTTGGCTCTTTGTGTCCTTCAGAAAGAAAAGTATTCTTTAAATTACACCCTCTGTGAAAGGTAAGGAATTTAACAATAGCAGGGAAATATCTTGTTAGACATCTCATGATCATTTAGTGGTTGCACATTTCAAAAAGATTGCTATTTCTGTATGTTTGAAAGATGAACTTGAAATAAATGTTCCTTTTCACCTTTAACAAAATCTAGTGATTCTCTTTCAGTATGAAAAGAAGACTCAAAATCCCAACCCAGCCACTAACAAGTTAATTAACTTGGGTAGCAGCATTTTATTTCCAGCTTTTTCATTCTAGGGTTTGAATTGAAGCCATGACCTATTTATAATTATGCCCCTTAGACCCAGTCTGGCTTGTGTCTCTAATTTCCTGGCTACAGTGATTGGTTTAAGAATGGGCCCCTAGGGGAGGGAGGGAAGATGGCGGTGTAGGAGGACGCTGGGCTCACCGCGCGTCCTGCTGATCACTTAGATTCCACCTACACCTGCCTAAATAACCCAGAAAACCGCCAGAGGATTAGCAGAACGGAGTCGGGAGTCGCCGGAGCCAAGCGCAGACGAGAGGCCCACGGAAGAGGGTAGGAAGGGTGGCGAGGCGGTGCGCGCTCCACGGACTGGCGGGAGGGAGCCGGGGCGGAGGGGCGGCTCGCCGGCCAAGCAGAGCCCCCGAGTCTGGTTTGCAAAAGCGGAGGGGCCTGACGGACTGTGTTCCGACAGCAAGCGCGACTTATCGTCTGGGAGGTCATAAGTTAACAGCTCTGCTCGGAAAACGGGAAGGCTGGAGGACAAAGGGACGGAGAGCTGCTGAGCCCCCGGATGACAGAGCTCAGTTTGGTGGGGAACAAAGGTGCTCGCCAGCGCCATCTCCCCCGCCCATCCCCCAGCCAAAATCCCAAAGAGAACCAGTTCCCGCCAGGGAACTTGCTCGCTCTGCGCAAACACCCAACTCTGCGCTTCTGCGGAGCCAAACCTCCGGCAGCGGATCTGACTCCCTCCCGCTGCCACAGGGCCCCTCCTGAAGTAGATCACCTAAGGAGAAGCGACCTAAGCCTGCCCCTCCTGCCCCTGTGCACCTTGCCTACCCACCCCAGCTAATACGCCAGATCCCCAGCACCACAAGCCTGGCAGTGTGCAAGTAGCCCAGACAGGCCACGCCACCCCACAGTGAATCCCGCCCCTAGGAGAGGGGAAGAGAAGGCACACACCAGTCGGACTGTGGCCCCAGCGGTGGGCTGGGGGCAGACATCAGGTCTGACTGTGGCTCCGCCCACCAACTCCAGTTATACACCACAGCACAGGGGAAGTGCCCTGCAGGTCCTCACCACGCCAGGGACTATCCAAAATGACCAAGCGGAAGAATTCCCCTCAGAAGAATCTCCAGGAAATAACAACAGCTAATGAGCTGATCAAAAAGGATTTAAATAATATAACAGAAAGTGAATTTAGAATAATAGTCATAAAATTAATCGCTGAGCTTGAAAACAGTATAGAGGACAGCAGAGAATCTCTTGCTACAGAGATCAAGGGACTAAGGAACAGTCACGAGGAGCTGAAAAACGCTTTAAACGAAATGCATAACAAAATGGAAACCACCACGGCTCGGATTGAAGAGGCAGAGGAGAGAATAGGTGAACTAGAAGATAAAGTTATGGAAAAAGAGGAAGCTGAGAAAAAGAGAGATAAAAAAATCCAGGAGTATGAGGGGAAAATTAGAGAACTAAGTGATACACTAAAAAGAAATAATATACGCATAATTGGTATCCCAGAGGAGGAAGAGAGAGGGAAAGGTGCTGAAGGGGTACTTGAAGAAATAATAGCTGAGAACTTCCCTGAACTGGGGAAGGAAAAAGGCATTGAAATCCAAGAGGCACAGAGAACTCCCTTCAGACGTAACTTGAAACGATCTTCTGCACGACATATCATAGCAAAACTGGCAAAATACAAGGATAAAGAGAAAATTCTGAAAGCAGCAAGGGGTAAATGTGCCCTCACATATAAAGGGAGACCTATAAGACTCGTGACTGATCTCTCTTTTGAAACTTGGCAGGCCAGAAAGAATTGGCACGAGATTTTCAGTGTGCTAGACAGAAAAAATATGCAGCCGAGAATCCTTTATCCAGCAAGTCTGTCATTTAGAATAGAAGGAGAGATAAAGGTCTTCCCAAACAAACAAAAACTGAAGGAATTTGTCACCACTAAACCAGCCCTACAAGAGATCCTATGGGGCACCCTGTGAGACAAAGTACCAGAGACATCACTACAAGCATAAAACATACAGACATCACAATGACTCTAAACCCGTATCTTTCTATAATAACACTGAATGTAAATGGATTAAATGCGCCAACCAAAAGACATAGGGTATCAGAATAGATAAAAAAACAAGACCCATCTATTTGCTGTCTACAAGAGACTCATTTTAGACCTGAGGACACCTTTAGATTGAGAGTGAGGGGATGGAGAACTATTTATCATGCTACTGGAAGCCAAAAGAAAGCTGGAGTAGCCATACTTATATCAGACAAACTAGACTTTAAATTAAAGGCTGTAACAAGAGATGAGGAAGGACATTATATAATAGTTACAGGGTCTATCCATCAGGAAGAGCTAACAATTATAAATGTCTATGCGCCGAATACCGGAGCCCCCAAATATATAAAACAATTACTCATAAACATAAGCAACCTTATTGATAAGAATGTGGTAATTGCAGGGGACTTTAACACCCCACTTACAGAAATGGATAGATCATCTAGACACACGGTCAATAAAGAAACAAGGGCCCTGAATGAGACATTAGATCAGATGGACTTGACAGATATATTTAGAACTCTGCATCCCAAAGCAACAGAATATACTTTCTTCTCGAGTGCACATGGAACATTCTCCAAGATAGATCATATACTGGGTCACAAAACAGCCCTTCATAAGTTTACAAGAATTGAAATTATACCATGCATACTTTCAGACCACAATGCTATGAAGCTTGAAATCAACCACAGGAAAAAGTCTGGAAAACCTCCGAAAGCATGGAGGTTAAAGAACACCCTACTAACGAATGAGTGGGTCAACCAGGCAGTTAGAGAAGAAATTAAAAAATATATGGAAACAAACGAAAATGAAAATACAACAATCCAAACGCTTTAGGACGCAGCGAAGGCAGTCCTGAGAGGAAAATACATTGCAATCCAGGCCTATCTCAAGAAACAAGAAAAATCCCAAATACAAAATCTAACAGCACACCTAAAGGAAATAGAAGCAGAACAGCAAAGGCAGCCTAAACCCAGCAGAAGAAGAGAAATAATAAAGATCAGAGCAGAAATAAACAATATAGAATCTAAAAAAACTGTAGAGCAGATCAACGAAACCAAGAGTTGGTTTTTTGAAAAAATAAACAAAATTGACAAACCTCTAGCCAGGCTTCTCAAAAAGAAAAGGGAGATGACCCAAATAGATAAAATCATGAATGAAAATGGAATTATTACAACCAATCCCTCAGAGATACAAACAATTATCAGGGAATACTATGAAAAATTATATGCCAACAAATTGGACAACCTGGAAGAAATGGACAAATTCCTGAACACCCACACTCTTCCAAAACTCAATCAGGAGGAAATAGAAAGCTTGAACAGACCCATAACCAGCGAAGAAATTGAATCGGTTATCAAAAATCTCCCAACAAATAAGAGTCCAGGACCAGATGGCTTCCCAGGGGAGTTCTACTAGACGTTTAAAGCAGAGATAATACCTATCCTTCTCAAGCTATTCCAAGAAATAGAAAGGGAAGGAAAACTTCCAGACTCATTCTATGAAGCCAGTATTACTTTGATTCCTAAACCAGACAGAGACCCAGTAAAAAAAGAGAACTACTGGCCAATATCCCTGATGAATATGGATGCAAAAATTCTCAATAAGATACTAGCAAATCGAATTCAACGGCATATAAAAAAAATTATTCACCATGATCAAGTGGGATTCATTCCTGGGATGCAGGGCTGGTTCAACATTCGCAAATCAATCAACGTGATACATCACATTAACAACAAAAAAAGAGAAGAACCATATGATCCTGTCAATCGATGCAGAAAAGGCCTTTGACAAAATCCAGCACCCTTTCTTAATAAAAACCCTTGAGAAAGTCGGGATAGAAGGAACATACTTAAAGATCATAAAAGCCATTTATGAAAAGCCCACAGCTAACATCATCCTCAATGGGGAAAAACTGAGAGCTTTTTCCCTGAGACCAGGAACACGACAGGGATGCCCACTCTCACCGCTGTTGTTTAACATAGTGCTGGAAGTTCTAGCATCAGCAATCAGACAACAAAAGGAAATCAAAGGCATCAAAATCGGCAAAGATGAAGTCAAGCTTTCGCTTTTTGCAGATGACATGATATTATACATGGAAAATCCGATAGACTCCACCAAAAGTCTGCTAGAACTGATACATGAATTCAGCAAAGTTGCAGGATACAAAATCAATGTACAGAAATCAGTTGCATTCTTATACACTAACAATGAAGCAACAGAAAGACAAATAAAGAAACTGATCCCATTCACAATTGCACCAAGAAGCATAAAATACCAAGGGATAAATCTAACCAAAGATGTAAAGGATCTGTATGCTGAAAACTATAGAAAGCTTATCAAGGTAATTGAAGAAAATTTAAAGAAATGGAAAGACATTCCCTGCTCATGGATTGGAAGAATAAATATTGTCAAAATGTCAATACTATCCAAAGCTATCTACACATTCAATGCAATCCCAATCAAAATTGCACCAGCATTCTTCTCGAAACTAGAACAAGCAATCCTAAAATTCATATGGAACCACAAAAGGCCCTGAATAGCCAAAGTAATTTTGAAGAAGAAGACCAAAGCAGGAGGCATCACAATCCCAGACTTTAGCCTCTACTACAAAGCTGTCATCATCAAGACAGCATGGTATTGGCACAAAAACAGACACATAGACCAATGGAATAGAATAGAAACCCCAGAACTAGACCCACAAACGTATGGCCAACTCATCTTTGACAAAGCAGGAAAGAACATCCAATGGAAAAAAGACAGTCTCTTTAACAAATGGTGCTGGGAGAACTGGACAGCAACATGCAGAAGGTTGAAACTAGACCACTTTCTCACACCATTCACAAAAATAAACTCAAAATGGATAAAGGACCTGAATGTGAGACAGGAAACCATCAAAACCTTAGAGGAGAAAGCAGGAAAAGACCTCTCTGACCTCAGCCGTAGCAATCTTTTACTCGACACATCCCCAAAGGCAAGGGAATTAAAAGCAAAAGTGAATTACTGGGACCTTATGAAGATAAAAAGCTTCTGCACAGCAAAGGAAACAACCAACAAAACTAAAAGGCAACCAACGGAATGGGAAAAGATATTTGCAAATGACATATCGGACAAAGGGCTAGTATCCAAAATCTATAAAGAGCTCACCAAACTCCACACCCGAAAAACAAATAACCCAGTGAAGAAATGGGCAGAAAACATGAATAGACACTTCTCTAAAGAAGGCATCCGGATGGCCAACAGGCACATGAAAAGATGTTCAGCGTCGCTCCTTATCAGGGAAATACAAATCAAAACCACACTCAGATATCACCTCACGCCAGTCAGAGTGGCCAAAATGAACAAATCAGGAGACTATAGATGCTGGAGAGGATGTGGAGACACGGGAACCCTCTTGCACTGTTGGTGGGAATGCAAATTGGTGCAGCCGCTCTGGAAAGCAGTGTGGAGGTTCCTCAGAAAATTAAAAATAGACCTACCCTATGACCCAGCAATAGCACTGCTAGGAATTTATCCAAGGGATACAGGAGTACTGATGCATAGGGCACTTGTACCCCAATGTTCATAGCAGCACTGTCAACAATAGCCAAATTATGGAAAGAGCCTAAATGTCCATCAACTGATGAATGGATAAAGAGATTGTGGTTTATATACACAATGGAATACTACATGGCAATGAGAAAAAATGAAATATGGCCTTTTGTAGCAACGTGGATGGAACTGGAGAGTGTGATGCTAAGTGAAATAAGCCATACAGAGAAAGACAGATACCATATGGTTTCACTCTTATGTGGATCCTGAGAAACTTAACAGGAACCCATGGGGGAGGGGAAGAAAAAAAAAAAAAGAGGTCAGAGTGGGAGAGAGCCAAAGCATAAGAGACTGTCAAAAACTGAGAACAAACTGAGGGTTGATGGGGGGTGGGAGGGAGGAGAGGGTGGGTGATGGGTATTGAGGAGGGCACCTTTTGGGATGAGCACTGGGTGTTGTATGGAAACCAATTTGACAATAAATTTCATAAAAAAAAAAAAAAAAAAAAAAAGAATGGGCCCCTAATCTGAGCTGCACCAATCAGAGGCTTCTCTGGGACACTTGCCAGAGATACCAGGAAATGATGCCTTAATGCTGCAGTTAGGACCTTGGAGGTCTGTGTGTCTGGGCCTGCAGCTTCCTCTAAGAGACAGGGGAGCCAGGAAGTTTTTGGTGTGTAGATGGGTAAATCAAGCCAGCTGTACTCTGGACTTCTCTGCTACATGAGTCTAAGAATTTCTTTTTTTCCACTTACACTAGTTTGAGTTGCGTTTCTGTCATTTACCAAGAAGAGTCTTGACATTAAAAGTAGAAAGATGTTTTATAAAAGAGGTGGAGAAAATATTAAATATAAGAGCAGAAATTAATTATAATAAAAAGATACAATAGAAGGGATCAAGAAAGCCCCCGAAATGATCCTTAAAAAGGTTAGGAAGGTTGATAAACTCCTGGGCAAGACTGATCTAAAAAAAAAAAAGGGGTGCCTAGTTTCGCCTTTTCTAGAATGTCCTATAATTGGGATCGTGCTACATACAGCCTCTTCAGATGGACTTCACTTAGCAACATGCATTTAAGTAAATGCTTATGCCTTTTAATGGCTTGACAGCTCATTTCTTTTTATTGCCAAATAATGGGAAGGCTTCTAGGATTATCATCATCATCATAGCTATGTGCCAGGCATTATTCTAAATGCTTTATACATATTAATTTAATCCTTATAACTTTATAAGGTAGGTCCTACTAATATCCCCATTTTATAGATGAATCAGCGCCATTTTACAGAATAGACCAGAGATCTTAAATGACTTGCCCAAAGTTACAAAGCTTATAAACGGTGGACCAGGATTTGAACTCAGGTAGTTTGGCTCTAGAGTACATGTCTTTAACCACTAAACTATACTGCTTCATGTAAAAATGTCTAAAATAATTTTCAGTGCCTAATCTTATCAATTTACTCTGCCATACTCCCAAACTTGCCTACTTGAAGAGTTGTCATACTTATCTTTTGTTAATAAATTTAGTCATTTAAATTGCAGAAACTTTTGCATCTAGCATGTTATTCCATACGATTAATAATTATTAAATACTGGTAAATACAGGTGGCCTTTTTGAGCCTTTGTTGTGTGTTAAACTCTGCAAAGTAATTTTTCATATTCATTATTTTATTTCATCTTAATGACATCCCTTTGAGAGGTGCAATTATGTCTCAGGAGACTGAGGCTTTAAGAGGTTAAATAACTAGCTGAAGGTCGTGTGACTAATGTGGGCCTAGAACCCCAATGGAATTACTCCAAAGTCTGTGCTCTTCTTAGATGCTCTAACAAGATTTTGTATACTTAAGAATCGTATGTGTACGTTTAAGAGTGTTATGGCAGCCTTGCTGTAATATGATCATCTGGAAAACACAGAACTGTTTGGAGGAAGGGTTAAATCGCCTAAGGCATGTTCTCACAAAAGAACACTCTCTGACAGTTTAAAAAATGAGGTAGACATATACCTATGTATCTGGAAGATCTTCCAGACAGAAGACAGCAATCTGAGAATAACACATAAAGTGCCACTTACGTAAACAAGTGGAAACCAAACTGGATGATCAAGTATGTAAAGAAAATGGTCTGCTGGTTATAGTGAAAACTCTTAGCAGTGGTTCTCTTTGGGGAGGTAAGTGGGATAGACAGTGAGTGAAGGGTACTTTTACTTTTTTAAAAAGTTTATTTATTTTGAGAGAGAGAATGCATGCATGTTCGTGAGCAGGGGTGGGGCAGAGAGAGAGGGAAAGAGAGAATCTCAAGCAGGCTCTGTGCTGGTGGCTCAATCCCATGAACTGTGGGATCATGACCTGAGCCAAAATCCAGAGTAAGACACTTAATCAACTGAGCCGCCCAGGTGCCCCTGGGTACTTCTTTTTAATCTATACACTTCTGTGTTGGAATTTATTCTACAGCAAGGAAATATTCATGTAGTACTCGTCTAAATTAAAAGACTTTAATGAATCAAACACAAAATAGTTATACACAGCCTGATTACAACAGTGTAAACGTGCAGAAAGTCGGAAATAAATTTTGAGAAAAAAATAGTTGGAGTTTTAACTTCATGGTTCCCCCCACCTTTAGGTAAGTGCTTTAATGTATAAATTAAACTGTTAAAAAATAAGTGAACAGATCACACCAAGGAAAATCTGCATGTCTGTTTATTTCCATTAGAAAAATATTATCTATGAAAATTGTGGTCCAATCTCTTCCCCTTCACCTCTATCATTCAAACTTCAGTACTTTAATTTTACTCAAGTGAAAGCAGAGTTATACAGCTGACGTGAGAATTCAATATTTCACATCATTAAATTAATAGGCTTTAATTGAATTAGGTGTGCTTTTATTATTTATCAGGAATAGCAACCTCTCTCTCCTACATGTTATTTCCCTTTACTTTCATTTATTTGAGGAAGTACGAAATGCACGTTTTTTTTCCCACATCCAGTCACGAGTATGCGTGTGATTTATAACACCAGTAATGGGAGTTGTCATCCGATCTTCAGTTCACACTCAATTCCCCTTATTATATGGTATTTCCATAGTGATTTCCAATGTTTTAGTCAATCATACACTTTCCAACGTCAACTGTTAAAATTAAGATGTTAATTTAAAAACATTACTGAGATTCCAGACTGAATAATGCCGGCCCTGCTTATAGCGACGCCGTTGTGAGAGGTCCTTGGACAGCCACTGCTTCAATCTCCACACGGCTTCCCTGCAGGGAAAATAAGGAAGCAACATTTAGGTAATTTTTTACAAATTAAGAGAGCTGTGCAATACCTACTAAAAACGTATGCAACTAACAGCAATAGGGCGTTTTTAACATTAAATTTCTCAAAGAAAGAAAGGATGAGGAGGCGTTCCCTGGGAACCTACCACAGGCCAGGCTCCCGTGCCAAACACGTCCATAAGCATTAGCACATAGGATTCTCACTGCAGCTATATCAGACAGTGTTCTCTCCTCAGTCCAGAGAATGATATGCTGAAGCCTGGAGAGGTTATTCAACCTGTCCCAGGACACAGAGCTAAGTGGCAGAGGTTCAAACCCATGTCTTCTGATTCCAAGTTCAGAGCTCATTCTACTATACCCAATACCTTAATTAAGTTTGATGATACTGAGCATTCCGGTAACAGCCAATTAAAACAATAAAAAATACCACTCACAATTACAAGTGGAAGCCAGTAGGGGCTGCTTCTTTGTAGGCAGGAATACCGTGCTACTAAGAGCTTCTGATTAGGCTCGAATACCAAATTAGGAATGGTGAGAAAATATGTGAGCCACTGGTTTCGAGATTCTTTTTCTAACTGAAGATCTATGTGTGGCCTTAATCTTTAATTTTCTTAATTTTTAAGACAACTTTTAAAAATTTCTTAAGTTTCTTGGGGCATCTAGGTGGCTCAGTCTGTTAAGTGTCAGACTCTTGATTTCAGCTCAGGTCATGATCTCGAAGTTTGTGAGTCTAAATCCTGCCTCAGGCTCTGTGCTGACAGCCCGGAGCCTGCTTGGGATTCTCTATCTCCTCTCTCTCTCTGCCCCTCCCCAGCTTGTGCTCCCTCTCTCTCTCTCAAAAATTAATAAATTAAAAAAAATTCTTAAGTTTCTTAATTTTTTTTCCTTGTACATATAATATTGGGTATTTCCTTTTAGTCTTTAAGATCCTGGAAACCAGAGGGGTGCCTGGATGGCTCAGTTGGTTGGGCATCTGACTTTGGCTCAAGTCATGATGTCACTACTCGTGAGTTTAAGCCCTGCGTTGGGCTCTATGCTGACAGCTCAGAGCCTGGAGCCTGCTTCGGATTCTGGGTCTCCCTCTCTCTCTACCCCTCCCCGGCTTGTGCTCTGTCTCTCTCTCTCTAAGGTAAATAAATAAATAAAAAAAAGATCCTGGAAAACAGATTATTTCTTTTTTTTCTTTTAAAAATTTCCTGCAAAAGTGCTTAGTTTGTTATATTCAGAAAACAATGTAGGCATTTAAAATTGTGTACATTAGCCATTTTAAAGTGTACTTACTTTGGGCAAAGCAGCAACCTGGTAAGCAGCTCTTGCAGGAAAACTGCTCTTAAAATCTAAATTTAAAAGAATTTCATTTTAGTTTTCGGACACTGTATTGTGACGGCACAATCAAGAATCTGGTAAGTGCTTCATAGATCTATTAGTGCTTAGATACAAGCAACACTGAAAAAAAAGAAGCTAACATTCATATTAGTTTGATAAAATATTTTGCCATAGGATTCCTATGACAGTGAATACTTTTAAAAATGTCTTCACTTTCTGGGAAAAAGGAAAATATTCACATGGTTTGAGACTTTGATCTTGTTTGATATGAATAGGGTTTTATTTTTAAAGTGATACTTATGTGATATGAACTCATTTAAGCATTCAAACAACCCTATAAAGATTTATCCCCATTTTGCATATGAAGAAACCAAGGCATAAAACCACTAACTAATTAACCAGCTAAGGATTCTGAGAGCCAGAACAGAGATGGTGGCGAGGTCATATCACAGCACTAAAAAATACAATTTATGTGTTATTATTAGGAGGGCTTAAAAGCCTGAGAAGAGTGTATCAATATTAAGCTTTCGGAAAATGAATTTGTAAGGCTGTAGTATATTATTCTAGGGAATCCCATAGAAGTATCTTGGATCTTTTTCATGGGGGCACACTGTATGTTTCCAATCAGACAATTCTTTTAGGACAGGATCTATGGCCATTTCTTTAGCATCTCCTATCACTCTTAATTCATAATGGACAATCATTAAGGTTAATACACTCATTTCTCTTAAAACGGAATACAGTAATGAAGCCAAATTACTTACACTGTTTGTAGACTTCATTGACAGTGTTGAAGTCATTTATGTCAGCCAGCAAAACAGTTGTTTTTACCACTAAAAGATACATACATTGTTGTTAGGTTTAGCTATTTGGTCTCACTCAAAATATTACTTAGAAAAACATATGGTTCTGCGACTGAATTGATTAAAATGGGCCTGAAATTAAAACAACTTTCAAAAGCAACCAAGATATGGCATGGCATATTACTGGATGCTCCATATTCTTCAAAAAGAGTTATCAAACAGAAATGTGAAGGAATCAAACAGGTATCAAACAAATGTGAAGGAATATCGAGTTGCTCACCGTTAGTGAAGTCACAGCCTGCAGCTTTCAGAATTTCACCCATGTTTGTAAGAGCCTATGAAGCAAGGCAAGAAAGACCTAAGGCACTGGATGGATGTTACATTAAAGCTTTATTTCAACTCAATTCATCAACTTTTATTAATATCTCCTTAAATAGCTTATATTGCAGAAAAATCCTCCCATTCTAGGAAATTCTACTCCTTCTAGGCCACCTCTATACAAGGGAATTGCTTCTTGGCTTTCCTGTAATGGAATGAATCTTTCTGAAATATAGTGAGACCTTGTCTCCTTTTGTGAGTATAAAGACTGGACTGAAGTCTTTTCTTCAGTGCTAGAGGGTGCAAAGTTCTCAGCAAGTGTCCACTACGCTGAGAGGATAGCTTCTGGAGTTCTGAACTCTGTATTGCTTTGAGGGTAAATAAGAGCTAGTGAGCATTAAAACATGTTTCCTTTTAAAGCAATAATTGATTTTAAAGAGTTCTATCTTTTTCTCAAAAAACAGTATCAGTAAATTATGCATATGCTTGACACTCTGGTCTTTGGAAAAACATCAGTTTTTCACTCATTCTTTAATGTACAATTTTTTCAATTCATTATTCCTCTTTATTTTACTGGGCACATTATAATATTTGATATTTCTATTTATTTTTTCTTCTTTTTTTTGAATTGAGAGAGAGTATACACATGCATGTGGGGGAGGGGCAGAGGGAGGAGGAAGAGAGAGAGAGAGATAGAAAGAGAATTTTAACCAGGCTCCACACTCAGTGTGGAGTCCGACGCAGGGCTCAATCTCACGATTGTAAGATCACGACCTTAGCTGAAACCAAGAGTCAGGGCTTAACTTACTGAGACACCCGGGCACCCTGATATTTTTATTTAAAAAAAAAAAATTCTTCTAAATAGGTAATACATAGATATGGCAAAAAAATTCAACAGCTATAAAAAAGCCATATACAGTGAAAAGATATCTCCTACCCTTCCTTCCTTCTTCCCCAGCTTCTTGAATATCCTTGAAGAGACAGTCAATGCTCACACCAGCATAAATGCACACCACTCGCACCCCCACACACCCTCACACACACACACACAGATCGTAGCATACTGTGCAAAGCTGTTTTGCATCTCTGTTTTATTCTATCACCTAACAATTTATGTTGGGAGATTTTTCCACATTAATTTAGTTGTATGGAACTAGCATGATTTATTTCATTAGTTCCTTACGGATGGACATTTAGATTGTTTTCTATCTTTGGATATTATAAATGACTCAGTGAATGCATAAAATTATAATTTAATTCTATTTATTGGATCAGAATTATACTCCTCATTCTTATTTAAAAAAAAATTTTTTTTAAACGTTTATTTATTTTTGAGACAGAGAGAGACAGAGCATGAACAGGGGAGGGGCAGAGAGAGAGGGAGACACAGAATCTGAAACAGGCTCCAGGCTCTGAGCTGTCAGCACAGAGCCCGACAGGGGCTTGAACTCACGGCCAGTGAGATCATGACCTGAGCCGAAGTCAGACGCTTAACTGACCAAGCCACCCAGGCGCCCCTCCTCATTCTTATTTTAAAAGACACATATCGCACCTAATCTTTTTTTTTTAATTTATTTTTTTTTAACGTTTATTTATTTTTGAGACAGAGAAAGACAGAGTATGAATGGGGGAGGGTCAGAGAGAGGGAGACACAGAATCTGAAACAGGCTCCAGGCTCTGAGCTGTCAGCACAGAGCCCGACGCGGGGCTCGAACTCGCGGACCGCGAGATCATGATCTGAGCCGAAGTCGGCCACTTAACTGACTGAGCCACCCAGGCGCCCCTGCACATAATCTTTGATAGTTCTCTCTTACTAACAAATGTTGACTGTTACTTCTGTGGGGTTTTTGTTTTTTTGTTTTTTTTTTTTTTGCAGCTAAGTGGCCCTGATAAGAAATTTCCCAATCCGTGTGGAAGTGGCAAGATGCTATCTGATTTCAATAATTTAATTGAGATTGAAATAATTTTATTGAGAGAGCTGACATATAATATTGCATCAGTTTTAGGTATGTAATATGATGATTTGATATATGTATATACTATAAAATAATTACTGCAGTTTAGTGACTATCCAAACATTCAGGTTTGAAGTCACCCTTGGAAGGTAGACTTTTTTGTTGTTGTTAAATGATTCCTCAAAGTTTGGACTTTCTGCTGATATAAAACTGTCTTAAATCAATCAGTAAGTAACTTTAAAAGCATTTATCTGATAACCTCTATAAAAAATCAGCCAAATGGATTCTTAATACTTTCAGTATTAAAAAGCAATAAAGAAGGGAACTTCAAGTGTGAAAAATGACTTACTTGTTTGGCTTCCTCTGCCACCCCTCCTGGCACGAGCTGTCCACTTGCAGGGTCCATGCCTATCTGTCCTGAAATGTAAATGGTCCTGTCGACTAACACAGCCTGACTGCAATAAATGGAAATACAGTATGTATATAAAATATAAAACACAAAATTCAATGCTAAAAGATTTCTTTGCTAGGACACAAAAAGCACAAAATGTAAAATAAAAGAATAATAGGACTTCATTAAAATGAAAACCTTTTGCTTTTTGAAAGAGATCTTTAAGAAAATGGAAACACAAGTCACAGATTGGGAGAAACTATTTGCAAAACATATATCTAACAAAGAACTTGTCCCCAGAATATATAAAGAACTCGTATAGCTCAGTAACATAAACAACCCAATAAAATATGGGCAAGTGATTTGAGCAGATATTTCATAAAAGAAGACATATGAAGAGCTAGGGAGTACATAAAAGATGCTCAACATTATTACTGATTAGAAAAATGTAAAGCAAAACCTCACTAGATACCATTACACCCAATAAGATGTCACTGATAACAGTAAGGATTGGTGAGGATGTGACGTGACCAGAATCCTGTAATATGTACCCCATTGGCGGGACTGCAAAAATAGTACAGATGCTTTGGAAAATAGTTTGGCACGTTTCTTAGAAACTTAAACATATACTTAATATACAACCCAGCAATTTCTTTCTTAGGCAGCTACCAAAAAGAAAGGAAAATACATGTCCAAAGACTTCACATGACGGTTCAGAACAGCATTATTTATGATAGCAAAAAAGAAAAAAAATAAACATCCACTGATAGATCCAACTAAAGACTACATATTATTTGATTCCACTTATATGAAATTCTAGAAGAGAAAGTATAACGGCAGAAAGTAGATTAGTGACTTCCTGGGGACAGTGGGGACTGACCACAAATGGGTATGAGGGAATTTTTGGGGGGTGATGGAAATGTGCTAAAACTTGACTGTGGTAGCAAATGCATGGCTCTAAGAATTTACCAAAACCCATGGAACTCTAAACTTAAAATGGGTGAACTTTAATGTAACTTACACCTCAACAGAACTGCAAGACAGTAATAACAAAAATGCAATGCCAAGAGCACTGCTAGAAAAGAAGTAGTTATTTTCGGACAAGACTCATTACTGCTTCTTGAAGTGTTAATTAAGGATCCACCTATGATGGGAACACTTTATTTCTATAAAGTGCTTGTTTTTGGAAAAGGCTTGTTTTGTAATGAGGATACTAAATTTCAGAATTAGGGTACGATCACAAGAAACAGAATAAGCCATGCTGAGACCTGAAAAAGAGTCAAACAAATCAACTTAAAAAAATGTATTAGTTTTTGGATAAAGAAAACACCTCTGTTGTTTCTCTTTTTAATTGTGGTAAAAAAAATATATACACATATATAAGATAAAATTTAGCATTTTAACCATTTTTAGGTACACAATTCAGTGGCATTGAGTACCACCATTTTAAAAATCCTGATAAAGAAAACTTAGTATCAATTTAAATTTAGAAGTAAAATTTGTTTTATCATTTCCATGTTTATTTAGAAAGAGCATCTTCTCATTTCCAATGTTACATTTTTAATATTACATTCTCATTTCTAATCTTCATTTCCCCTGATTTTCCCTGACCATAACTTTTCTCTTTATGATTTAAAATATAGTATGTATGTATATACTTATCTATCTATCTATCTATCTATCTATCTATTTATTTATGTAAGCTCTACACCAAATGTGGTATTGAATTCATAATCCTGAGATCAAGAGTCGCATGCTCTACTGACTGAGCCAGCCAGGCACCCCTATAATTCTTTTCTTAATAATTTTTTGAATAAGAGAACATTCACATGGATCAAAAATCTAGAAATACAAAGAATCTCAGTGAAAAATCTCCTCCTTTCTCTCCTTATCCTCCTCCTGCCCAGTTTCCAGCCCCTACAGATAACGAATGCTCTCCTTTACGTATTCTTCCAAAGTTTCTTCACGCATATATGAGTAAAAATGAAATATATCTTCTCCCTGTTTATACAACATATGGTATACTAAATGCTCTTCTACATTTTGCTTTTTTCACTCAATGGTATATCGCAATCTTTCTATAACCATGTGCAGAATGCATCCTTATTCTTTTAACAGCTGCATAGTATTTTATTGTTTGGACATACTTTACTAGTTACCATCAATTCCAATATATTTTAAAAATGTATTTATTTATTTATTTAGAGACACAGAGAAAGATCGCAAGCAGGGATGGGACAGAGAGACAGAAGGAGAGAGAGAATCCCAAGCAGGTTCCGCACTGGTAGTATGGAGCATGATGAGGGGCTCGATCTAATGAACGGTGACATCATGACCTGAGCTGAAATCAAGAGTCCAACACTCAATCGACTGAACCACCTGGGCACCCCTTGATTCCAATATTTTGCTACTGTAAACAAAACTACACTGAAAACCGTATCTCTCTCTCTCTGTCACACACACACACACACACACACACACACACACACACACACACACTTTCCCTGGGCAAGTACTAAGCCTTTCTTTCATCTGAACCTCAGAGGAGCCATTCTTATACCATGAGCAGGATCTTGTCTTATAGTATAACTAGTTCTGTTCTTATCCTATTTCTGGGGTATGCCAGACTGACTGTAAACCCCTTGAAGGCAGGAGCTGTGTCTTACGGTCTCCAGCTGTGCAGGGCCTAGGTGATTCCTTGCACTAGTGGGCACACAATAACTTCTTGTTCATGTTTTGCTCTCTAACCACTTACTAGCTTAAATGACTTTGGCTGTCAGTAAAGTATCTTTTTAGCAGGACCCACTGGCTTATTGTGTGGGCTTAAAGAGCGAAAGAGGGTAGATTTAAACTTGGTTAATAGGATTTAGAAAGTCTAGAAATTCTTCTCAACTATCTGGGCCATAATAGATAGCTATTCACCCTGGCCCAGAAACAGGTAACTATGGAGTTTGTTAATGTGTAAGCTTTCTTCAGGTTGAAAAGTATCATCAACTAACAAGGTTTCTATTAACTGTCCTATGTAGAATTAGGCTACCTTAGGCCCTTTGCAAAGTAATTTTAACTTTCCCTATATATGAAATATAGTTTAAGCCCATTTGCATTACCATTGGTCAAAAAATTTATTGGGGCGCCTGGGTGGCTCAGTCAGTTGGGCGTCCGACTTGGGCTCATGTCATGATCTCACAGTTTGTGAGTTCGAGCCCTGCGTCGAGCTCTGTATGGTAAGAGCTCAGAGCCTGGAGCCTGCTCCAGATTCTGTATTTCCCTCTCTCTCTGTCCCTCCCCACCACTTGTGCTCTGTGTGTGTCTCTCTCAAAAATAAACATAAAGCAAACAAAAAAAGTAAAAATTTATGATAGTAAAAAGGAATTCATTTATTCTCAGAAAACTAACAGACCTCTAAGACTATTTGAGCTATGTGAATTATCGCTTATAGATTAGTGAAGAGATGTTCACAAAGATAATTAGCTAGTTAGCTCTTCCTGAGAATAAGAAACCTACTATCCGCAGACAAGTCATTAGGTTTCCAGAACATTTAAGTGTATTGTTCTACTGCCAACTCAAAGGATAATAACACTTTCAAAAGAATCTTAGTAAGAATTCTCATTGTAATTGTAATGTATTGTAATCTATGCCACATGGACTATCGCTTCCAAATGTCATGACTATTTGGATAGTGCGCTAACAAAATGGAAAGCAATGCAATGTGATGTTGAAATCTCTCAAGGTTCTGTCCTGGGGTACTCCTGAAATGTGCTCAGCTGATTAGTGAATTGGTGACAACACCCCATCCATCACAATGCCAAGGATTGAAAGTTCAACACATTTGAATTCTTCCTAGAGAAGACCTGGAATTTTTAACAACTGTGCTCACAAAAACTCTATGCACACAAATTTGTTTTCAAGTGGTTCTTAAAACATGTCTAATTAACTTTATCAAGATATAACTAGTTACTTGGGAGTGTGGTTTTCTTCAAGATAAAATATTGAAAATTAGCACCATTTTTAGTGGCCTTGTATGATCTCTGGATACAAAAGAGCATTAAGGGCACTATGTCCTGGGAAGTCTCCACACAGTGAGCTGGTTGATGTTTTTTCTCTCATCATACTGGTATATTAAATTTCCCTTCTTTTTTCTTGCAGCTCTATAAAGTCAACCAGCATATTACTGCCCTGCTTGCCTTCTTAAACAACGTACACACTTGAGGAAGGTGTATGCTCCAGGCTCTATAATCACTTTGTCTGGTTAAGTGTTGATTTTGTTCTGAAGTAAAACCACTGGGTGATTGAGGAAGAACGATCCAGAGCAGAGGAGGAAAAAGATTGCTGATTTTTACTTTTATTGTAATACCCCCATAACTATCTTTAATGTCTTCTCCAAATAATTTTTCCTCTTAAAAGAAACCTGACCAGGGGCGCCTGGGTGGCTCAGTCAGTTAAGCGTCTGACTCTTGATTTTAGCTCAGGTCATGATCTCATGGTTTGTGTGTTCAAGCCCCACGTTGGGCTCTGTGCTGACAATCTGGAGCCTGCTTGGGACTCTCTCTACCCCCCTACTCTCTGCCCCTCCCCCACTGGCGTGTGTTCTCTTTCTCTCTCAAAATACATAGAAACATTAAAAAAAAAAGAAATCTGATCATGTCATTTCCTCTACAAAAACATTCGAATGCTCCTCAACGCATACAAAAATAAAGTTTATACTCTTCAGTTTAGCACTGAAAATGATCATAGTCCAGACCTTGCTAAAAGCTAATTTTTAGCAAGAAGCAAAACAAAAATTTAGATTCAAAGTCCAACTCTGAACCTGTGTTTCCCAAAGTGTAGGTCATATACAAACACTGAATCACAGTAAGGAAATGATTCCCTTTTCAATTTTCTTTCAGTAATTCCATAGCAGGCGATAGCAAACTAAATGATGAAGATTGAGCTCTAGAGCTTGACTAAGTTCAAATTCTGTCATATCCCATCCTAGTGGTCGACCTTGGGCATATTATTTAACCACAAGTAGATCAATTTCTTCACCCGAAAAACGAATACTGTAATAATAACTGTGCACCTAAGCACCTAGAAGAGTGCTTTGTGCTGAGTGAACATCATTAAATGTTAGCGATTATGACATCAATCCTCTAGTTATATGAAAGAAAAAATACCATTTTTAGGGGGAAAAAATCTTACCACTTTTTTTTCTCTTTTTTTAAAGTAGGCTTCATGCCCAGTGTAGAGCCCAATGTGGGGCTTGATCTCATGATCCTGAGATCAAGACCTGAGCTGAGACCAAGACTCAGATGCTTGGGGCACCTGGGTGACTCAGCTGATTGAGCACTGGATGCTTGTTTTTGGCTCAGGTCATGATCTCAAGGTCAAAGGATCAAGCCCCGTGTCAGGCTGAGTGTGGAGCCTGCTTAAAGATTCTCTCCCCCTCTGCCCTCTCTGCATTGCCCCCATCCAGCTTGAGCTCTCCCTCTCTAAAAAAAAAAAAAAAAAGCCCAACACTTAATCTACTGAGCTACCCAGGTGCCCTGAAATTTATCACTTTTTTTTTAAGTTTATTTATTTTTGAGAGAGGGAAAGAGAGAGAGAGCATGAGCAGGGGAAGGGCAGATAGAGAAGGAGACAGAGAACCAAAGCGGGCTCTGAGCTGTCAGCCCAGAGCCCAACACGGTGCTTGAACCCACAGACCGGGAGATCATGACCTGACCTGAAGTCTGCCACTTAACCAACTGAGCCACCCAGGCGCCCCTGAAATTTATCACTTTTAACAGAGAGAGCAGTCTTAGGTTCTGAGCCAACTGTGGCAGCTTCCCAGAATTATGCTTTTTACTTATTTGAGCTTATTTTTTTTTTTACTGTTACCTTCCTCAGGTTGTTTTCTATTTAGAGTACTGTTATAAAGTTTCCTTTTTAAAGGTGTTAAAGTGAGCCCCCTTAAATAAAAGTGTTAAGTAAATTATGATATAGGTGGTACACAGATTTGGCAAATGGAAAAGAAAAAGAGTAAAAGTCATAGTTGGATTACTAAAACTTCCTCCAAAAAATACGCCATGTATTCTTCCACCACTATGCCTCAAGTCATTCCCTCGATCTGGAATGAACTTCGCCCAATGACTTTCTGCTGAAGTTCTTAATAAAGTAATTTAAAAATCACTTTACAACAGTAGTATACAAATGGCAAACCTAACCTTCAAAACCCAGCTCAAGGACCACCTGTCGCAGGAATCCTCTTAAATCTTTCTCTTCCTCTGTCCCCAGCTACCAGCAATTTCTTTCTTCTCCTTTTTTTTTGCCATCCCTGCCCCCATGACTCCTTATTCCCACTGCACTCATTTCTAACCCTGCTATCGTAATTATTGTTCTGCCACCTAGGAGTGCTATTTCTCATGGCAGTGTGGTTTAGAGGACGGAGCTAGGGCTTGTTCAAATCCAGTTCTGCCACTTACGGACTGTCTGACCTCGGACACAGGTTTGTTTTTTTTTTTATAAAATGAGGATGGGACTCAGAGAAGAAGGTGGTTGTCACAGTGTCCGCCATGCAGCATGCACTAAATGAAAATGTTTCCTTTTCTCTCCCCTACGTGTGTGAATGTCTTTCACACTGGATTGATTCTTATACATTTTTTGCATCCTCTGCTGTGCTTGACATAGGGTAGGTACTCAATACATGTATTATATCATAGTCCAAGTGGTTCAGTTGTAGAAGTTTTCCATCTGTGATTCTTTTAACCGTGATCAGATACTATATTTTTAAAAGGAAAAAAGGGGAAACGGTTACATGGTATACTTTATGAAGTATTTAAAGTAACAAAAATTATATTAGAGACAAAAAGTCTCCAAGAATGCATAGGATGAGATTTAATAGTTTTAAAGCTGAGACATTTTAAGAAAATACAGTTTTTTTAAAAAAGTAATTTAGAAACTTCTGGGTGGCTCAGTTGATTAAGCATCAGACTCGTGATTTCGGCTCAGGTCATAACCTTGAGGTTTGTGGGAATGAGCCCCACGCCGGGCTCTGTGCTATCAGCCTGGGATTCTCTCTTCTCTCTCTTTCTCTCAAAATAAATAAATAAACTTAAAAAAAAAAAGCAATTAAATTTTTTGTATTAACAGCACTTCTGACAAGTGGGAGTACATGTACACAGTGTAGACTTTCTGGCCAGTATATACACATTTAGCTAGAGCATGTCAGGGCAATTTTAGCACATGATTTTCGTTGTGCTGTTTTTATTAGTGGGAAATAAGCATGGGCAACTAATTTATACACATCCCACTGCATTTCTCTTTGGGTTGTAAATATCAGTGTCTTAGGTAGATGAGCAGCGATTTTCTAAGCGTCTCTGTCAAAAAAATTCAGCTCTCCAGAGAGACACACATCTGTTCATGGGATTTATTCCTTTGAATTGAGAGGGTTAGACCAAACATTATACGAAGTGAAAGAAGTCAGTCACAAAGGACCACATATCATAGGATTCCATTTACAGAAGTCCAAAACAGGCAAATCTACAGAAACTGAAAGTAAATTAGTGGTTGCCAGGGGTTAGCAGGAAAGAATGGGGAGTCACTGCTAATGGGTATGCGGTTTCTTTTGGAGGTGATTAACATATTCTGAAATCATGTAGTAGTGAGTATTTTGTGAGTATAATAAAAACAATAACGACAACAACAACACTGACTTGTACACTTTAAGGGGGTGAATTTTATGGGCATGTGAAGTATATCTGGATAAAATGGTTACAAACAAAAAAAAGTCCAAAAATTAAAAAAAACTGACTACTTGGCAGGCAGAACTCTGTGGCCTCCAGGTCCGGGCAGAGTCCCAGGGAACACAAGCTCCTGTTGCCAGTGGGGCTCCCACTGGAAAGGGTATGTTAACCCCTTTCCCGGGTTCAGTTTCCCGGGTTCAGCGTGTTCGAGAAGGCTGCACCCGATGAAGGTCGAAGCCCGCTCCAGGTCTGACCCAGAGTTATTCCAACCTCGGATCCCCGACTCCACAAGCCCAGAGTCCATCCGCGCACCCGCCCGCGTCGTTACCTGTACGGACCGATGGCCCCTGGAGCTTTCGCAGTGCTGATCACCTTTCTGATTAAAGATGCCATAGCTAACCCTTTTACTTGCTGCCCCGTCAAGAGAGAAATGCTGCACACCGCCCCGGCTTGCGTCTCACGGGACTGACCAACCCAGGGCAGAATCCCCGAGGTAACTTGTTTCCCGGGCGGGGGGAGGGGGTTCGCTCCGCATTCTGGGAGTTGTAGTCTGTGCGAGGCTCCCGGCCACGTGGAGGCCACGGCCGCGCTGGCGCATGCGCCCTGCAGATCGCTTGCCGCACACGTCTCCACGGAGGGGAGTGTTGCAGAGCCTTGTCGTTCTGACCCGAGAAGCCCTGCCTGAGAGCCTTTGGCAGGTAGGTCGTGACGGGCTGGGGTCCCCCAGGGTCCGGGAGTTTGGGGGGAGTGTGCGTGGCGGTCCCCCGCCCGGCGCCCGCGCACCGTGCCGGCTTTCCTCCCGGTTTTCTTCCGCTCAGACCCCGCTGACCTCCTCTTCGTCCCTTGCAGCCTGCGCCTGGGCCCCGCTTTGGGGCCCCGCGCCTCCTACGGCCCCTGTGCTCGAGCCCCCTGCGTCGGTCATTTCCTCGCATTGTCCCGCCCGACGGACGCCGTTCTGGGAATGGGCTTGCACCCCTATCCTGCTGACCACTCTAAGGAATGAGTTGGGTCGTTCAGGGGACCACGCTGAGATCTGGGCGTCGTCGTCCACCTAACGCCCCTCCCATGTTCCCTTTCACGGGTGCCTCTCCTAGCTTTACAGGTCTTCACGCATCCCCCTCACATCTGAAGTGAGAGCCCTGGTGACTGGGATCTGCTTTCAAAAAGGAAGATAGGCTGGTCTCTTGGCAGATAGTCATGCTGTGTCAGAAGGCGTGGTACTTGGCCAAATATTTCTTATTCTGTTCATAAATGTATTATAGGCACACTTCACTCCATTTATGCATGCACGTGTACACTGAGCAAATTTATGTTGAGCCCCACTTTGTGCAAGGCACTCTGCTAGGTGTGATCTGGAATATACTAATAATGGTCTCTTCCATCAATAGACTTTTTTTTTTTTCTTTTAAATTGGGTTTGTGGTGTTAATACCATTCATGGCTCCCCTAGAGATGCCCTGGTGATGAATCTCTGCTGTATGTCAGGATCGCGATAGCATTTTGATATCATCAATCCACCTATAATAAATGAAGATTTATTTTACCGAAGAATCAAATTTTGAGTTACATGAATATTTATTTACTAAGTGTTTTTTTATTTTTGCATGGAAGTTCCCTTTCCCTATACCAAATTTATTATTTTCTTTCCAGAAATGTCTAATGCAAAAGAAAGAAAACATGCTAAGAAAATGAGAAATCAGCCCACCAACGTGACTTTATCCTCTGGCTTCATGGCGGATAGAGGCACAAAGCACTATAATGGAGGTGGGAAATCTTTCCAAGCTCAAAAACAAGGTAAGATACACACGGTACTCCCTCCACTCTGTTTGGATCAAAATGCTTATGTTAGCTCTTTTTGATAGTTATTATTTAAATGGTTAAATGACCTGCACTTTTTAAAAACAGATCAGTTGACCTTCATTATTCGCACATTTTGTTTTGCCCATTCACCTAGTTGTTAAATTTATTTGTAACCCCCAAATTAATACTCATGGTACTTTGGTGGTTATTCGTGGATTTGCGAGGAGAGGGAAAAAATTTGAGTCACCCCATGTGGGCATTCTCAGCTGAGGTTCCCAGCTGCCTTGGTTCAGCTTTCTTACAGAGATGGCCAGAGGGTGGAGACTCTGATGGGCCAGTGCGGCATAATTCGGGAAGCCCCTGCTCTAGCTGGGGATTGAGTTCTAGTTGTGGGTGGCCTCAGACAGATCACTTAACACTTCTGAGCCTCTTTTTTCTAGTTGTAAAATAAGGGAAACAGAATCTACTAGGTTGAGTTGTTTTTATGATTTGAGATCGCAACCCATGTGATGTGTATGTGTGTATATATATATATGTATGTATGTGTGTATACATGTGTATACATGTACGTATATGTGTATGTATACTTGTGTACGTATATACATATATATATTTCTTGGTACAGTGGTTCAGTATTTGCTAATTCAGCGTTCATTGTGACTTTATAGAGCATAACTATTGGGAATGACAAGAATTGGCTGTATGTATCTTAGAACAGATATATTTCTACCTTAACAGTTATTATTAAATTACACTTCTTTATTTCCTAAAAGAAATAGTGTGTTTTATATACATTTAGCTTGTGTGATTTTAGAACCTTATAAAGTGATATCAAGGTGTTAGTTGTTCATTGGGTAGCAATAGAAAATGCCAGTTTGGGAAGATAGCAAGCAGGTGAGTAAGAACTTTTGGGGGACACTTTAAAGAATAGTGTGCATTGGGTCTGGTGAAGTAAGTTTTAGACTCTTCTATTTGTAAGATTTAGATTTCAGATTCAACAGTTGATGCCCATCATGCCACATAAGCCTTAATGGGTCTTACCTCATTTAAATCTCCAAGTGACAAACCTTGTAATATGTTTCATGGTTTATAGGGGCTTAATAATTAACAGTATAATGGGAATAAGAGGAACACTGTAAAATTCTCTGCTAGTCTCTCCCTCCCTTTGCAGACTGTGATTTGATGTCTTAAAGTCTGTGGTTCCAATGCACAGACATTTGTATAGACTTTGCTTTTATTTCTTTTCTTTAATTTAACACAGGCTCCCAACTTGAGTGTGGCAGAGAATTACGATAAAAGACTGAATATACAAAATCATGTAAATTGTAATATTGAAGGGAGCTTAGATTTAAAATTTATGTTGTACTCATAATTTATTGGAGAAAAGTTTGGAGGAAAGTTCCCTCATAATTTATATGCAAGGTTTATTTGTCATGCTGACAAGATGAGCCAGTATGCTGCCTGCTAGCCTTATCACCTTGGTCAAATTAATCCACCTCCCTATTGTAGGTAGATTTCCTCCTCTTTAAGGAAAGATAGTAATAGCCACCTTACTGGGTAGTTGTAGGATTAAAAACCTAATTAGCATTGCCACCCAGCAAATGATGTTCTCCACTGTAATCTGTATTCCTGGTAAGGCTGATATATTTCTTTTTGTTTTCTTTTTGAAAACAAACTAGAGCTTCTTCCTGGAACTTCACGACCGCGGCATACCAAAATGATCCACCATTCCCCAGTTGATCCTGATGTGAATGAACAGTCTTCCTCCAAAATAATGTTTAAAAAAAAGGGAGGATGGAAAGCAGGTCCTGAGGGCACCTCTCAGGAGATTCCCAAGTATATAACTGGTAGGTGTTTGTGAAGAAGTGAAGTTTGATTATACTATGAGCCCTTTGCTTCAGTGCTCTCCACCTTGGCCCTGCCTCCCCGTCTCTCTCCTCTCCTCCTTCCACTGGGGGTTCTTCTCGCCTCTAGTCTGGACTGTGGCTGTAGTTTCCTTGGGCCTGATTGCTCTCCAATCTTCAGTTTCTCTCTTTTCCTCTTCTCCTTGTTCTTGTAAGTCCTTATCTGTGAACTGTTCTACTTTGTCCTAAAACCTTTTCCCTCACCCCATTCCTTTTTAAAATATAAAATGGCGTCTACATGGCATTCTCCAAGGATGAAACCGAATTTAACACACTCCAAGGGCAACCAAGACCTTTATTATTTTTTTTTTATTAAAAAAAATTTTTTTTAACGTTTATTTATTTTTGAGACAGAGAGAGACAGAGCATGAACGGGGGAGGGTCAGAGAGAGAGGGAGACACAGAATCTGAAACAGGCTCCAGGCTCTGAGCCATCAGCACAGAGCCCGACGTGGGGCAGGAACTCACAGAATGTGAGATCACGACCTGAGCCGAAGTCAGACGCTCAACCGACTGAGCCACCCAGGCGTCCCAACCACGACCTTTAAATACCTGTCTCCAGGCCCCTTCAGATCTCTTCTCCTGTTACTCCCTCCCCCCATCACCTGCACCCCTGGTATGCATAACTCTGTATTCATTAGGTATGCCTTCTGGTCTCTGTGCCTGGTGGGAAAAATGCACTTAAATGTCCCCAGCACTCTGTTTACTTCAAAAAAAGGTCTGCTTTTCAATAAGGAAAACTAGTAAAGTTATGATTATATATTTGGAAAAAGCAAAAAATATTAAAGAAAACAAACTTTTGAAGTCACAACCTTTGTGACTTCAATTTTACTTTTTCTTTGTTTTCTTATGTGATTATTGTACTTGAAATTGGTTGTGGTTGGGGTGCCTGGGTGGCTCAGTTGGTTAAGCATCTGATTCTTGATTTTGGCTCAGGTCATGATCCCATGGTTTGTGAGATCAAGGTCCCACATTGTGCTCTGTGATGACAGTGCACAGCTTGCTTGGGGTTCTCTCTCTCTCTCTCTCTCTCTGCCCCTTCCCTGCTTACATGCTCTCTCTCTTCCTCAAAATAAATAAATAACTTTATATAAAAAAAAAGGTTGTGATTTATATTGCATGTAGCCCTCTGTTTTAAGGAATTGTTTGTAAACATGCTTTTAAACTATTTTTATGGTTAAAAAAGTAACACTGAATCCTTATAGAGAACTTGAAAAAAAGTAGAAACAGAATGGCTTTATATATAATACAGATACAGCCACCATCTGTATTAATCTAATTAAGGGCTTGGGTGGTGGGTGAATTTTAAGTTCATATACTTCAAATCTGTCTTCCTTCTGAGATTGACCAGAAATATTGATTCTAGACTTGTCTTTAATTATCATGCTATTTTTGTCTACAGCTTCTACTTTTGCTCAAGCCCGAGCTGCTGAAATCAGTGCTATGTTGAAAGCAGTGACCCAGAAATCTTCTAATTCACTGGTTTTCCAGACGCTGCCCCGGCACATGAGACGGAGAGCCATGAGCCACAATGTCAAACGCCTTCCCAGGCGGTTGCAGGAAATCGCCCAGAAAGAGGTATATGTTTCACTTAGTGTAAGTGTTCAAGTTAGTAGTTCCTAAAAGAAATTGAGAAATGTTAACCTAATAGAATTAAAGTGAAAACCAAAAGCAATTTACTCTTTTGCATTATTTTTGGATTTAATCATTATCCCCCCACCTTTCTCCTTGCTATCTAATTAGCAAGCAGTTGGATATTACATATAGCATTTGGAAACCCTTTCTTTTTTCTTTCTTTCTTTCTTTCTTTCTTTCTTTCTTTCTTTCTTTCTCTCTTTCTCTCTTTCTCTCTTTCTCTCATTTCTTTGTTTCTTCCTTCCTTTAATTTTTTTTTTTCATTAATTTCAGGTCCTCCTTTTTTTTAATGGTGTTAAATAGTTGATGTTCAACTGTCAGATTAAAAATAAAATCCTGACCTTACCACATAAGCAATTTTAGCTCTATGTTTTGGGGGTGTGGCCAGCTTACAGTTGGAAAATCAAGAGAAAAAGCAGCAACAATGCCTAGTACTTGCCTTTTGACTTTTTCAACATTGAAAACTTGAAACTTGGATTTAATTTTTCCTCAAGTCTAGTTGTTTTTGGCTTTATCAAAATTCTTCACTTGGACATTTTCAGGTTGTCTCAGCTACCCATGTCTTTACTAGTTGATTCAAAAGTTCCTCATGGAGTGCCTTCTGTGTGCGGTACTGTACTGGTGTTGGGGTGAGAGGAGTTCAGCAAACTAACGGAGAAGAGTTTTGGTTTTTTTTCCCCCCATAAAAGTTTAGCTCAGCTATGGAGGAGAGTAAGTGAAAACTGAACAGGAATTTTGTGCTTTCTAGATTAGATTGTAAGGTTTGTTTCCCATGGCATTTGTCTATCAGTACCTAACTGACATTGAAATGTATAGGTTTTCCTCACCTCACATTTTTCATCCTGTTTTGGGTTTAGTTCCAATCCCAGAGGTTTACAAAACAATAAAACCAGTAACAAAAGAGCTGGCATCTTCTTCTCTTGCTCTCTAACATGAATAGCCACAATAAGCTTGCGTTACTGTGTGGAGCATTTTATAAAGACTCTAATCCTCATAGTCCACAAAGTTTGCCGGTTAGTAAGTGATAGAACTGTGCTTCCTCTCTGAGTTTGCCCGTTTCTGAAACCTTCACTCTTGCCTTCTGTCTGCTCTTTCACTGGAGAAATTGCCAAGTCAAAAAATTAAGCACACTGATGGAGTCTGAAAGGTACTCCCACCTAATCTAAAGTTAGTTGTTTGAATTCCTCACATGTAACTTTTATTTTGAGATCGTTACCAACTAGGACCCTCCTCTCTTCTTGAAATTGCAGGCAGAGAAAGCAGTGCACCAGAAAAAAGAACATTCAAAAAATAAATGCCATAAAGCTCGAAGATGTCACAAAAACCGGGTGCTAGAATTTAACCGTAGACAAAAGAAGAACATATGGTTAGAGACTCACATCTGGCACGCCAAACGGTTTCACATGGTCAAGAAGTGGGGCTACTGTCTCGGGGAGAGGCCGACAGTCAAGAGCCACAGAGCCTGCTACCGAGCCATGACAAACCGTTGCCTTCTCCAGGTATGCTTCTCTAGTTGGTTTTCTTTTTATATTTGTTTAGACGAAATGGAAGTGATGTTTGGGCTCAGCTCTAAAGGATCAGGGAAGGAGAGAGTTGACGTGGCAGAGGAAGTCAGGTAAGAGGGAAGAATTGAGGTAAATTCGGTGTGATAAAGATGAAGAGAGTGAGATCATTAAGAGAGGATAACATTAAGGGGAGATTAGTTCAGGAAAAATAGGTAGGAGCCAGGTCCTGCAGGGTCTTGGTGGTCATGTTTGAGATTTATTCAGCTTTGATTCATTTAGAAGTCATTCATCAACAACAAATATTTGTGTGCCCTTAGCAGTATTCAGAATGCTGTTGTAGATGTTTAGGATTCAGTGGGATGCTAGGAAGTTCGTTTTAAATTCTCTGAGAGGACAGTTTGTTTTATGCCTGGTAATAGTATTTATCTGGTTGTCCCTCTCCCCTTCCCCAATTGGTAAATCAGTGGCTTTCATTCTTCCAGGACATATTTAGAAATTTACTCTTGGAAGATTCTGCCTTTCAATGGCAGGATGGCCTTGACCAGGTTTCATTGTTTTTTAAGATTTTTTTATCTGCGTGTAGTTGACAAACAGTTACATTAGTCGCAGGTGTACAAAATAGTGATTCAACTTCTCTATATTTTATGCTGTGCTCACCACAATGTAGCTACCTACCATCTGTCACCATCCAGCACTGTTGCAGTATCATTGGCTGTATTCCCTGTGCCTGACCCTTTATCCCCATGACCGACTCGTTCCATAACTGGAAGCCTTGGCCAAGTTTTGAAAACCATTGGTGTTAGGAGTCTCTGATGCCTCTTGAAAGCAGTAGAGGAGAATAATCAATATAAAAACCTTTAAAAAAAAGTTGTGGTAAACTATACATAACATCAAATTTTACCGGTTTAATTACTTATTTAAGATTTTATTATTTATTTTTTAAAGTTTATTTATGTATAAAACATTAAAAAAATTAATTAAAAAAGGGGAACCTGGGTGGCTCCGTTGGTTAAGCATCTTACTTCGCTCAGGTCATGATCTCATGGTTTTGAGTTTGAGCCCCACATGGGGCTCTCTGTTATCAGCACAGAGTCTGCTTGGGATCCTCTGTCCACCTCTCTCTCTGCCCCTCTCCCGCTTGTTCTTGTTCTCTCTCTCAAAAATAAATAAAACATTAAAAAAGTAATTAAAAAAATAAAGTGTATTTATTTTTAGACACAGAACAAGTGGGGGAGGGGCAGAGAGAGAGGGAGACAGAGAATCCCAAGCAGGCTCTGTGCTGCCAGTGCAGAGCCCAATGGGAGGCTCAAACTCACGAAACTGTGAGATCATGACCTGAGCTGAAACCAAGAGTTGGATGCTTAACCGACACCCATGTGCCCAAGGTTTTATTTTTGAATAATCCGTACACCCAGTGTGAGGCTCCATCTTGCAGCCCTGAGATCAAGAGTCACATGCTCCACTGACTGAGCCAGCCACGCACCTCTTTTAAATATTATTATTTTTTAAGGTTTATTTATTTTGAGAGAGAGAGAGAAAGAGAACAAGCCGGGAAGGGGGAGAGAGAGGGGAACAGAGAACCTGAAACAGGCTCCAGGCTGACAGCAGAGAGCCCAATGTGGGGCTCAAACGCACAAACTGTGAGATCATGACCTGAGCTAATGTCGGATGCTTAGCTGACTGAGCCACCCAGGCACCCTACCTTTAATTATTTTAAGTGCACAGTTCTGTGTCATTGACTATAGTCATATTGTTGTCTAACTATTATCACCATTCATCCCCAGGTCTTTTTCATCTTCCCCGTTGCTCACTCGCCTACTCCTAGCAACCACTATTCTACTTTCTGTCTTTAGGAATTTGCCTGTTCTAGATACCTCATATAAGGAGAATCACACAATATTTATCCTTTTGAGACTGGCTCACATCACTTAACATAACGTCTTCAAGGTTCAGCCATGTTGTGTCGTGTGTTGGAATTTCCCTTCTTTTTAAAGCTGAATAGTACTCCATTGTATGTACATACCACATCTTGTTTATCTGTTTATCCAGCAACGGACATTGGATTGCTTCCACCTTTTGGCTGTTGTGAATGATGCTGCTATGAAATGAACTTGCAAATATCTTTTCCAAGTCTCTGTTTTCAGTTCTTTGGGTATATACTTAGAAGTGGAATTGCTGTTTCACATGGTAATACCGTGTTTAATTTTTTGAGGAACTGCCCTACTGTTTTCCATAGAGGCTATGATATTTTTCATTCCAACCTGCAATGTGCCAGCGTTCAATTTCTCCACATCCTCACTGATACTTACTATTTTTAGTTTATTTGATAATAGCATCCTAATGGGTGTGAAATAATACAAGAACCTTTTAAGGGCTTTTGATTTGAAGATTCAGCAGCAGAAATCATTGATTATAGTAAAATCCTTTATCTATATTGTGGAAACTGGGATCCAGAGAGATAAAGTGACTTGTCCAGGGTCATGCACCTTGTTGGTGGCTAGGTAGCCTTTGGGCAGCTGATTTCCCTGGCCTGTGCTTTTTCTGCCATACACTGCCATTTCCCAAATTTTAAGACAGATGGGTAAGTTACTTCTTATTTGGGGCAAGATTTTTGCTGACGTTATTAGATATTTTCTTTACATTTGATCAGCCCTAAGTAATACAAATAATAGCTAATAGTAACAGACATTTTTGAGTACTTAATCTTATGCCAGGCCTGGTTTTAATGGTTTATATACGTTTACTCTTTTAGTCCTTACAACACCGCAGCAGACGTAGTTAGCATTATTTCTACTTTACAGATGAGGAAACTAAGGAACAGAGAAGTTATGTAATTTACCCATGGCTATACAACCAGTGAGTGGTGATGTTGAGATTTCAGCCCAGGTCTGATGCCACGACTTCCAGGCTATTAACCGTTGTTTGGTGCTGACACTCAGTTGTACAGATTTGGGTGTGGTTCACCTGCACACTGATAGCTGACGGTGGATCCCTGCTGCTTGGAAGATTTCTGTGCATGTGATAGCACAGATTTCTGGAGTTTGTCAGAAGCTTAGCTATAGTTTCCCTGTTAGTCTCAGGTGCTGAGTGTACTGAAATTGCTTAAATGTGATGTGGCAGAGGGGCTGGTTTGGGGGTCAGTGAGCCCAACTCGAATGCTGGCTTCTCCACTTGCTGATATATAGCTTTGTTCAGGGACAGTCTCTGTGTCGGTATCCTCGTCTGTCATACGGCAGCAGAAAGTACCTGGCTCATCACGTGTTGGTACGTGTACGATGTAGTAGATGACAGCCCAGGCCCTGGCACTCAGCATCCGTTCAGTGACTGTTACTGTTGTTTTGGTTCTTTAACATACTTGTTTTACTAGCTCAGTTGATCTCTTGCCATCTCATTTAAGTCGGTAAGGTCTTACTCTCATTACTTTCATTTTTCCTTGAACATTGTTTAGTCAGAGTTGAATATCCTAGTCAAGATTAAGCATGGGAGGAATATAGGATAAATTAATTACGACATTATGTCTCTAGGTTCAGTGTTAAATAATCTTGGAGTCCTGAATTGGCTAACCAAAGTGAACTTTAGCATAACTTTGCAGAATATATTGATATTGTGGTATTCTACTCTGATTTCTTAGGTAGATTTGGGGGAGGAATAACCCTTTACTTAGAGGCAGCAGTTTTTATACTCTACTTAAAACTTGTTTGTAAAAATGGCATAAAATGCAGATTAAAAAAAATGTTTTATTTATTTAAGTAACCTCTGCACTCCATGTGGGGCTCGAATTCATAGCCCCAAGATCAAGAGTCTCATGCTCCTCTTACTGAGCCAGCCAGGTACCCCCACAGATTTTCTTTCTAGAAAAGACACAGTAACTTAAATTTTAAATGAAAATTCATTTTGATTTTGCTTTAAATTGGTTTAAAAATATTTGCTAATGTCCTAAGAATAGACAGGTTTCAGGTTTTGTCTTAAAGAAATGATAGCTTTGGCAATTTGTTCTGAGTCTTGGACTGGTAGAAGTTTTTCTGATGTGACTTTTGGCGTTTTACAATTTTCCCCCATGTCCCATTCTAAGTATTTGATTACGTCTCCTCCTTTGTGCAGGATCTATCCTACTACTGTTGTTTGGAGCTGAAGGGCAAAGAGGAAGAAATACTGAAGGCACTTTCTCCGATGTGTAGTATAGACACAGGTAAACTGGTTTTAACGCTGAATGCTCTTTTAGTCTTTGCGTATTTGTTCATTTCATGAGCAAATAAGTGTTTTGGAATTTAAATATATATAAAATGCGTAAGACAGTTCTTGTTCCCAATGAGAATGCTAATGTAAGAAAGGTGGGGTGGTTTCAAATTATTTGTAACATTGTTAAGTAGAAGGTGAGAGAACCTTATTTTGGTGTAGTGAATTCAGTGGGGCAAAAACTCAGTCCCCATTCATCCATTTATTCATTCATTCAGTGTTTATTGACAATTTACTGTGTGCCAGGCTTTGATCTATGCAGTGGTCAACACCAGCACCTCATCCCTCATAGAGGTAGACAGCAGATAACAGGATGGCAATCAGGAAATACTACTACTATCTCAGCACTGGAAATGAGAGAATTTTGTTTTTGTTTGTGTCAGGACTGACTTTCGCAGCAGTTCACTACTTGTCTGGAAAACGCCAAGGTAGTGTCATACTTTACCGGGCAAATAAATACCCTAGAGAGATGCTGGGGCCTGTTACGTTTATTTGGAAGCCTGAGTGGACCCCTGGTCACACTTCTGAGAGCAGGCAGTTATGGATCTGGCTTCATCCAACTCTGAAACAGGTATAATCCTTGAGTTATTTGCTCATGACTCTGTTACTGCGTTCTTAATTCCTGTTGAAATCAATGCTCTGGAAATTTAAATAGTATAAAAGTTTCGATGAGAACTTGGTGTTAGAATATAGGGAAGAACGTATGTGAATATGAAATGAAGCAAATCTTGACCTTTCACTTTTTAGTAAATCCTAAGTGGAAGTAGAGATAAAACCCACCATATTATGTATGCAATGGCTTGAAATGCTGCATTTGGTCTAAGGGTCCTACCAGGTCTGAATTGCTTCGTTGGTATCCAGGTCCTTGTAAGAACCTCTTTGATGATAAGAAGCTATTTTGAGTAATTCAGATGATTTCTTTTTTTTTTTTTTTTAAGTTTATTTATTTTGAGAGAGAGAGAGCATGTGTGTGTGTGTGAGGGAGGGACAGAGAGAGAGAGAGACAATCCCAAGCAGGTTCTGTGCTGCCAGTGCAGAGCCTGATGTGGGGCTCGAACACACCAACCTGAGATCATGACCTGAGCCGAAATCAAGAGTTGGGCGCTTAACTGACTGAGCCACCCAGGCGCCCCAAATTGTGATGATTTCTAATCTCTCTTTTTTTTTCTTGGCATAGTCACTGCTTTTTTCTGGTAGACTATAAATTTTCTCTTTAATCTGATTTTCGAAAATGTTAATTGTTCAGAGTAGTCACATTATTTTCATTAATCTTTGACACTTTGAAGTTTTTTTGTTTCAAGTGTTGTGCACTGTTCGGCAGCACCAAAAAAGCTTTTTGATAAATCATGATGAATTTCGTTTAATTTGTAAAGGGATAAAAATGTATATTTTTAAAGGAAGAAAAAAATAATACGAACTGAACTACCTGAAGTTTTTAAATATTTCCTTAGGATATTTTAGAGGAAATAAAAGCAGCGTGCCAGTGTATGGAACCCATCAAATCAACTGTCTGTATCCTGGAGCCCCTGCTGACACCATCGCAGGAAAAAAGCCAAACGGAACTGCCTGATGAGAGAATTGGCAAGAAAAGAAAACGGAAAGATGATGGAGAAAATGCTAAACCAGTTAAAAAAGTCATCGGTGACGGAACTAGAGATCCACATCAACCATATTCTTGGGTCTCTCCAGCCACAGGCGTTATAATCAGGTACAGGTGAATTCTCTCTGAATCCTCCGAACAATTTTAGTGAAGCCTTGTTCTGTTTTTGCCAGTGGCTCAGACACTGTGTATGATGAAGGTTTCCATCTTAAGATCTTTTCTCTCTTTCAGTGATTTGACGATGGAGATGAACAGGCTCCGGTTGATCGGTCCACTTTCCCACTCCATCCTAACTGAGGCACTAAAAGCTGCTTCTGTCCATACTGTAAGAGTAAATGTGACTGTAGTGGTTTAATCCAGTTATGTCCTTCCTAGCAAATTTGAAACCTAACATATTTCAGTAGCATTTTGGGCCACGCCCTATAAATTTTTATTTCTCTACTTATGTTTAGTATCAAATACTTTGTCATCTTTCACTTCTAGAGGAACAAATCTGGGGAAATCTAGTGAGTAAACTAACTTGTTCTTGTTTAAGTGCATACTCTCCTTGCAAGTTTGTGAGTTTTGTGGGTAACAGAGAACCCCTAAAATCACTGAAAGTGTGTACCGGGTTTTATTTGTTTGTTTGTACTTGTGTGGTGCATATTTTCTGGGGCTTGTTTTAAGGGTCTGTGATCCCTAAAAGGTTAAGAGCAATATGTCTAGTGAAGCAGTGTCCAGTAGAATTTTCTGCAAGGATGATAGTCTTCTGTGGCATCCGTATGGTAGCCATTAGCCACATGTAGTTCTTGAGCACTTGAAGTGTGGCTAGTGTGACTGAGGAACTGATTTTGTACCTTCGATTAATTTTAATTAAATAGAGATAGCTCTCTGTGGCTGGTGGCTACCAAGTGGACCACGCAGGTATAGAGAGGAGAGATTAAGTTAGGAATCAGACACTCGGATTCAGATCCTGTTTGTTTCCCCTGGATTAGTGCAACTCACCCTTCTGTTGACTGTGCCTCTCACAGAGTTGACATGCCAAATAAGATGTTAAGCCTGAACAGGTTTTGAGCTTTTAATGAAGAAAGATACTTTAAAAAACAAAGGCAGCTTCTCCTTCCCTCCCTCTCCCTCTCTCTCTCTTTCTCTCTCTTCCCCTCTCCGTCGCTTCCACACCTGCCTCAACCTCTGTGTCTCTTGCCTGAATACCAAAGCAGCTTTTTCGCTTCCTCTACTGTTCCTTCTTTTCACTCCATTCTCCATGCAGGAAATGGAATGATCTTTTAACAGTTTATTCACATCATATTACTTTCCAATTAAAAGCTTTTAAATAGTTTCTTATTGTATTTATGGTAAAATCCAAAGCCCTTAATGTGACTTCATACTCTTGTGCCTTCCTGCCTCTGCCCTCATCTCTCCTCACCTGCATCTCAGTCACACTGGCCTTCTTTCAGGTCCCAGAATATGTCAGATCTCCTCTCCTTTAGAGCCTTCACACCCCGTTTCCCCACCAGGCTGAACTTTCTGCACCCCACCTCCTCCTCCGGCCCCTGCCTTTTCTTGGCTAAACCTTCCTTGTTCTTCACATTTCAGCCTCTATATCGTTTCCCTCTAGAATCCTTTCCTGACCCCCAAGTTAAATTATATAAGTTATATTTCATCATATTTTGCACATTTCCTCAATTTATATGTCTAGATCTGCTTAGGTACTTATGCGATGTTCACATGGAGCTTTGATGGCAAAGACTGTCTCCAGTGCTTAGCACAGTGCCTGGCGCAGAGTAGGGGCTGCACTCTAGCTAATAAGTTGCTCAGTGAGGATCTGAACCTAAGAAGTTAGGTTCCGGAGCCTGTACTTTAAACCTGTAAGCTATGTTGTCTGAGTTTCTGTGAGGTAAATAGCCCATATGTTAACAGGGTGCTTCTTTAGAATCTGTAGGAGCACATCCTACTTCAGTGAACTTCAGTATGAATCATGGCTATAGGTTCTCTTTCTTGGTGTGTAACTGGTGCTTGAGGTGCTCTTTGGTTTTTTGTTTTAAGGATTTTTGTGTTTTGTTTTGTTTTGTTTTAAGTAATCTCTGTACCCAACATGGGGCTCGTGACCCCATCGAGAGTCATACTCCTCTCTGCCAATTGAGCCAGCCAGGTACCCCTGAGGTGCTTTTTGAAACCTTGCTCGATTCCTGGTTCTGTCTGAGAAAAATAGAAGTAAAGCATTTGTGTGTCTTATTTGAAGTTTTTTGGAATAATGTGATCATAAGATATCTTTTTGCTTTTTCAAACAGAAGGTTTGGTTTTTCTTTGGTGGGGAAGGTTTTGTTACTTAAATTGGTATGAAGTTGGTGGTAGTAGGAGAGGAGCAAGGAGCAGGCCTCTTTTGTCAATAGTGTGCTGACAGAAGAATGCAGCTATGGAGTAGCTTGGGTGGTCTCTCTGAAAATCATGGGTATTGTTGTTAGTGTGTGAAATCTCGAGAGAACTGTAACACTATGTCCTTGCCTCTAGTGAGAAGAGTAGTCAGTCTGGTGTTAATTACTGTGTTAAATATAATGGCAGTTTCTCACATATCACAGCCATAATAAAATTATCAAGTCCGATTCATTATTTGGTGAATAGGAATTGTTATTTTTCAGGAGGGAGAGGACACAGAGAAGACACCTCACCATTGGTGGATTGAAACCTGTAAGAATCCTGATAGCGTTTCCCTTCACCACAAACAAGAAGCCATTTTTGAATTGTTGGGAGGTATTCAGAGGGAATGCTGACTGGGTGGTTTGGGGAAGAAGGGAGGAGTGGGAAGTGGGTTCAAAGAGTGTTTTACAGTTGGGCTGCCTACATGGAGTGGTACTTTTTAACTTGTTACTGCTTGTCGTAATATAGCAAGAAAACATGTCGGAGAGGTACCTGACGCAGTGAGCGTGGGAAACGCTATTTGAGTATATGTTAGTATTCCAAATAGCTCCCATTCTGTTATGATAGGTAAACACATAGACCAGGTACTAAACCAAGGACTAAACTTACCTGTATGTAATTGCGTTCGTGTATAAAGCTACTGTAGTTATCAGTGATGGAAATATACATGTTCGTGTTGTAAAATAATGTTTTGTTAATTTATTGTGTTTGATAAGAAACATCATTCTTTATGAATGTTAATTTACTCCCTAAAAGTATTAATAGGAAAAAAGAGGAATACATGTTTTTTAATAGCCCAAGAAGAATTTTTTATTAAAAAAATTGAAAATACAAGCATATGTGTATATATTGTGAGTGACTTTGTGTAAACTTGTTTTTTTTTGTTTGTTTTTATTTTTGTTAAAGGAATAACATCACCAGCAGAAATTCCAGCCGGTACTATTTTGGGACTGACAGTTGGGGATCCTCGAATAAATTTGCCTCAAAAGAGGTCCAGAGTTTTGCCCAACCCAGAAAAATGCCAAGGTAAAGTTTCTAGAACACCCTTGGTTTTCCTTAGTTTTGAGTAGTTTAGTCCCATTGGAAGAGTTCTGTCTGACACCTCTGCATTAACTTCACTCATGAAAAGTTGGGATGATCTTTACCTGCCTCCTTTTCAAGGTGATTATGACCAAAGGAGATGGTGTGTTTGGAAGTGTCTTTTAGCTTTGAGACATGTAGCCTGATCCTTACGTTCCTTTTTTCCCCCTTGAGTTCTTTATTTTTAGTATCTGGTAAAAACTGTCTTTCTGGAAACTGGGTTCTCTGAAAATGGCTGGCATTTCAGAATTTTAATTGTGAGGAAGGGATCCGCACCCGCAGCTGGTCTTGTGCTCATTGGAAGCCTCTGTCTGACCATACAGATGATCCAGGTTCGAATCCTGGCAAGGCCATCCCAGGTGCTGAAGGGTAAGATGTCTTGGTTTAGACTCAGTGGAGTGGCTCACGGGAGTTGTTTAGTGGGGGTGGCCTAGGGCAGGAGCTGGCTAAAATTTTAGTCTAGTCTTACGTTTGCCACACTGGTGCTAATATCTCATTGTATTTACTGTCATTTAAACACTCTTCATTGGAGGAATCATAAAATTTCTGTTGTGAATTTTGAGAGGAAAAATACAGGTATGTGTAGTAACAACTTCAGTTTTGTTTGTTTTTTCGTTTTGTTTTTTTTTCACCTCCACATGTAGTTAATAGCTTATTAAGGGAGCAATAAATTACTGTCTCAGGACCTTACATGAAAGGTGGATTGGATGAGAGAGGTGTAGAGGTGTTTGAAGATATATAGGCAACTTAGTTAATTATGGAGCCTTAGACTTTTCTCAATGAGTTGCTGCCTCTTTCTTTTCTTTTTTAATGGCATTATGGTCTGGTGCAACCATGAAAATTGTAGTATTCACTATGCCATTAAATGTTGACTACAATAATCGCCTTAAAGCCATAGTTAAACTCTATTTAGTTTCCTTGGCTGCCTGAAATCCTTTTTTGGAATGAGGCAGTTATATATTAAACACTTTTAAAAAAATGTTTATTTATTTTAGAGAGTGAGTGAGTGGGAGAGTGCAGAGAGAGAGGGAGACAGAGGATCTAAAGCAGGCTCTGCGCTCATAGCAGAGAACCTCGTTTGGGGCTTGAACTCACGAACTGTGAGATCATGAACTGAGCTGAAGTCAGAAGCTACTGAGCCACCCCTGTATTAAATACTTTTTAAGGCTTTTATCTTAATATAAATCAGTTCCAGGAAAATTAGAGTTCATCTTGAAAAACATGATTTAATTTCTATAAAAGCTTACTGTATTATCGGTCATTGTATTTTATTAAAACCGTTTTAAGTAATTTCTTTGAAGACGTAGTCATATGTGAGTCACATAAAGCAGTAAACTTTTTAAGCAGTTAGTATTATTTCAATATTACTAACAAATGTGACATATCATCTAGGATGATAATTCAAAATTAAAGTTAGAAATAAACTTTGATGAGCTGGGTCAATTGATGGAAGACTAATCCTTGGAAGAATCTCAATGTCACGATCTAAAACTTAATTCTCTGATGTAGAACTTCCAATTTCTCTTTCTATATCTGAAGTCATTCTCTGCCTTTTTGACTTAGGAAATTACAAGGGTTTAAGGAGCTATATGCCAGGAAAGGGGCATTTGTCCCAAAACCTAAATACATATTTTCTTAATTAAAAAAATTTTTTTTAATGTTTATTTTGAGAGAGGGAGGGAGGGAGGGTAGGGACAGAGAGAGAGGGAGAGACAGTGTCTGAAGCAGATTCCAGGCTCTGAGCTGTCAGCACAGAGCCCGACGAGGGGCTCAAACTCATGAACTGCGAGACCATGACCTGAGCCGAAGTTGGAAGCTTAACTGACTGAGCCACCCTGGGGCCCCATATTTTCTTCTTATATCACAGTATCCGAATGATATATACCCTCTCTTTTCAGAGTTCTCTAATTCCTAGTACACATGAGAAGATAGTTTGTTATCCACATCAGTCAAACCCTTTTTTATGGTTTAAGTAACACCAAAATTGGTCCATTTTGTCTGTTAACAGCCTTAAAACCTTAAAGGCTAAAGGAGTGTCTTTTCTTACTCATTAAAGCCCCTTTCAGTCACAATTTTTATGTTAATGAGGTGGAAAGCCTCTAAGGATGGTGGGCTGGTGACCAGGGGAACCAACCACAAGGTTAGAAGGTTAGAACTTTCAGCCCTTTTACCCCTGCCCCATCCAGACCTGCTTGTGGAAAGGGGAGGGGGTTAGAGATTGAGTTTCATTGTCAACAGCAATGATTTAATCAGCCTTGCCTACTTGATTAAGCCTCCATAAAAATCTTACACTGTTGGGGTTCGGAGAACTTCCGGTTTTTTAAACACATGGAGGTGTTGGGAAGGTGGTTAAGCCCAAAGAGGTCAAGGGCATCCTTTCCCTCATACCTTACCCTATGCATCTCTTCCATCTGGCTGTTTCTGAGTTAAATCTTTTTATTTAAAAACAGAACATTACATTAGTAGTAAGTAAACTGTTTTCTTGAGTTCTGGGAGCCATTCTAGCAAATTATTGAATTTGAGGAGGGGGTCATGGGTGAGACCAATTTATAGCCAGCTGGTCAGAAGTACAGGAAACCAGGGACTTCGAATTGGCATTGGCATCTGAGGAAGGGGCAGTCTTGTGGGACTGAGCCCTTAAACTGTGGGATCTGACACCATCTCCAGGTGGATAGTGTCAGAATTGATTTGGATTGTAGAACATCAGCCGGTGTTGCAGAATTGCTTGCTCTGGGGAAAATGGCTACACATTTGCGTGTCAGAAGTATGGAGAGTAGAACAGCAAGAGTGCAGAGAAGGAAACAGTTTCTTTCAGTGAAGAACCTGAAGTAAGGATGCATATTGATGCTTTGAGGAGGGCCTGGGTGGCTCAGTCAGTTGAGTGTCCAACTCTTGATTTCAGCTCAGGTCATGATTCCAGGGTCATGGGATTGAGCCTCTTGTTGGGCTCCATGCTCAGCGTGGAGCCTGCTTAAGATTCTCTCTCTTTCCCCACCCTGCTCTCTCCCACACTCACGCGTGCACGCTCTCTCAAAATAAAAAATAAAAATGAAGAAAAAGTTTACTTGATCATTTGATTCTTGAATTTGATTTAAATGTTAATAGTGTGTTTTTGCAAATCTTTTCAACATAACACAGTATTTCACCATGTAAATAAAATCGAATTTCTCTTGTACTGTTATTTTAGTATGTATTCTCTTTTGCATCTGCTGATTTGCCCTGATTGTTTTAACTAGTCTTTGTCTTCCAGAGATGAATTTGCTTTAGACAATGCTTTACGTTGTGCTCATGGAATTTTTATAATCTTTCTCTTTACCCACTCTTTGGTAGTGTGTACCCAAACCACAGGAAGAGTCAAGTTGCCTTTAGAGTGATAGGTGAGAGATTGTCTCTTTTTACAGCTTTTCCAAGCACCTTCAGAGCACTGATCTATAGTTGACTCTGCAAAGTGTCCAATTATTGGTCATTTTGCCCCAACTTCTCTGTTTCTGCTCTTGGGAGAAAAATCCCTCAGCTTCAGCTGTACCCCTTAAACTGTTCTGCATATTTAATTTAGAGTGAATCTGAAGACTATAAATTTGGTTTATTTGATTCCCAAATGAGAAAAGCATTTATTAATTTCCTTTGCTTCTGTAAGGAAACTTATTAAGAAAGTTTTAATTTAAAATTTGGTCATCTTCAAATCTACTTAAGAAAGGAGGAAACAAGCTATTTCCTTCAACCTTTAAGTTATTCTGGAGTTATGTAGTTAATTAGAAGGCTTTTGCCTGCGTATGAAAGAAAATGTGCTTAATATGAGCCTTGGGCAAAGGACTTAGAATTACATTCAGAATTGATAAGTCATTCGAGGCCCACTTGCGTGCATGCTGACTCAGCTGGTAATACTCTCTTTCTCTCAACTACTGAAGACTGTTGACCTAAAAGGGCCTTCCCTTTTGCCTTCAGACATATTCTGTTTTGTTTTAAATAGATGTTACATTTTAGAACAGCTTTAGGTTCATAGCAAAATTGAGTGGAAGGAATGGAACGTTCCTGCTCCCACATATGCACAGCCCCCATGAAACTGCATTGACACATGGTTGTGCAGAGTCCATCGTTTATATTACGTTCACTCTTGGTGTTTTATGTGGGATTTGACACATTTATTAACAACACGAGTCCACCATTGTAGTATCATAAAATAGTCTCACTGCTCTAAAAATCTGTGCTCTCCCGATTCATCTCTCATTCCCTCTCTCAGCCTTCATCTTTTTACTGTCTTCATAATTTTCTTTTCCAGAATGTTGTATAGGTGGAATCATACAGTATGTATCCTTTTCAGATTATCTTCTTTCACTTTGTAATATGCATCGGAGCTTCTTCCATGTCTTTTCATGGCTTGATAGCTCATTCCTTTTTAATTCTGAATAAAATTCCATTGTCTGGATATACTACCTACTTTGTTTCATCTATTTGTTTACTATTATTTTTTAGACTATTTAGAGGTGAGGTCGTGCTTTCCTGTGCCATGTCTTTTGTCTGCAGCCGGCTCTGAATAGAATCCCAGTTCTGTCACTCAGAATCTATGGCGGGACCCCACAGGAAGGCATTCTGGGTAGATAGGCGCTGTTTGAAATGGAGCCCGTTTGCTCCTAGACAGGCTGTGTGAACTTCACGGCACACAGCACTGTTACTCGGGATGCTGTTGGTTATTATCTCTATGAGGAACCGCAGCAACTAGAGGCGGTTTCTGCTTTAAGGAGCTTTTATCTCAGATCTTTTCATCAATTTAATATTCTCTATCTTTGTTCTCCCCTGAAATCTGTCACACTGTGGCTCAGTCACTTCCAACTTATTTTTTTCTGGCCATCAGACCCATGCAGGTTCGTGCCTTTGAGTGACCTTTCTTTATAGGCAGTTTAGACCTTAGCCCAAACTCAGGAATTGTCTTTCTTTCCTTCTTTTTTTTTTTTCTTTTAATTTTTCAGTCCAAAAAAATAAGATCTGGAAGATTTTTTACGCTTAGTGGACTGCATGTAGGAAATCTCATCTATCAATATATATGTTTATAATTGAAAAAATTTCTCCTTTTCTTCCCACTAGAGTACTTTTTGGCACGGTGTAGCTTATTTAAAGGGAAGAAGCGATAGATTTCACAGAAAATACGCTCATCTTAAAGGAGTGGGAAAAACATGTTTTACAGAAGGAATAAATACTCAGTGAGAAAGGGTTTTAAGAGACTTGAAATAATAGGGCAGAAGAGAAGGCTGGTATCTGTTGGCTCACCACCATTGGGCCAAGAATGATGTTAAGAACCCTGAAACCAATAGTTAAAATGTGGCTTGTACTGTCATAGCACATTATAAAGAAATTATTCACCTGTGCAGTAGTTCCTAGAATTTGGTTATCTTAAATGTGGAATTAGACAATTATTTAGAGGCAGTTGAATATGATGTTTATATCTTATACATTAAAAGTAAACATCAGAAATAATAAGTTTAGGAGGCTTTGCTATTTCACAGACTAGTATGAAGCCAACTATAGGGATAACATAATTTCTAGTCAAGTAAATTTTTCTAGAGAAGTTGAGTGCCTACAGAACATTTTCTTGTAACAGAAGGTCAGCCGGCAATGTTTATAGTTTGACTTCATTGATCTAAAGGATGTAGTTTGAAGGCTATTTCTTTTCCCTCTTAGATAATGAGAAAGTTAGACAGCTGCTTCTGGAGGGTGTGCCTGTGGACTGTGCGCATAGCTTTATTTGGAACCAAGCTATCTGTAAGAATGTCACAGAGAATAAAATCTCGGATCAGGTAACTAATGGTGTAAGGATTATTGGTAAAGTCCTGAAGACAGGTTGAAATTCCTCACTCTAGATGCTGTAAAAGTTATTTCATCCTTTTTAGAATCTCATAGACTTCTTTTATTTTTAATCTATTGATCCCTTATTTATGATTTTTTTTCTATTCTTAGAGAAGAATAATCTCTCTAAAAAGTTAACACAGAGAATTTTTCTTAAAATGATAATCCCATGGTTTAAATACATTTTTCTTTTATTGTTTTTTCTTTCCCCCTTATAAATGTACTATCTTTAATTTCACAATGATTGAGCTCCTACCAGGACCAGGAATCATAGTAGATGATGGGATAGATGGCTAGGGTATGTTCGAAAAAGTATAGGGTCAAGGGAAGCCGGAAGCCCAGGTGAGGGAAATTGGGGAAGCTTCTTGGACGGAGGAGCTGGAATTTGAGCTCTTAGATGGGTGGTCAGAATTAGCAAGACTTCTTGGGGCCAGGAGCCAAGGCTGCAGTGAAGAAAGGATTGCTGGAAGTAAGACCAGCATGTGTGAGGGCCTAGGCTAAAAACAGGATGATGTGTTCAAGAGTATCCAAGTAGATTGGTGGCTTGGAGTTGAGGGTGAGGCAGGAGATGAAGTGAATAGGGGCGAGAGCATAAAAGACCTTGAGGCATTTTAAGGATTTGAACAGAAGATATCTGCCATGGGAAGGTTTTAAGTCGGCCACATGATCAGACATGGCAGCACTGTGGAAGATGCATTAGACTAGGTAGGAATGGGGCTGGAGGCGGAGGAGCTGGAGAGAGGACGTGTGGTTGGATGGCCTTAAAAGAGACCTTGGAAATAGTGCTTAATTGAGGATGTGATGGGGGCCTGAACTGGGGCAGGGTGGCTGGAGTGGAGGGCCTGGGGTTGAATACAGACTCCTGAAGGTAAATCTGACAAGACGCAGTGGTTGCTTGGATGCTGGGAAGTGGGAAAAGAGGAGCCTGGTAGATTAGTTCCTGACAGTCTAGCTTAGATTCCGCACCTCAGGTAAAAGAGAGCCAGAGCCTGATTTGTCACAGCTGCATTCCCAAGTTCTAGAAGAGCGTTTGGCACAAAAATGGTGCTCAGTAAACATTCGAATGGATGAGTAAATGAATGGGCAGTAAATATGAGAATGGACGAATGAATGAGTGACTGAACAATTGTGGCATCATTCAGCTAGGTGGGGAACATGGGAGGAGAGCAGTTGCAGTGGGGACAACTTCAGTCTGGGGTAAGCTGAATGTGAAGGTCCTCAGGACTTTCCAGAGCAGATGCCCAGAGGACAAGTTTTGATCCCAGGAGGCAAAGTCCCGGCTAAGGAGATAGATATTTTGGAATTAACAACATGTAGAGATGGTAGTGAAAACTCAGCCAGAAGTAAAAATAAGGGAGAATCAGGGCTTGGTCAGGCTTGAGGGAGCAGTTAGACTTGGCAACACGGAGGCAGCCTCTTGCATAGTTTCTCCGGTGAATGCTAGGCTTCTCTCCTACCTGCTCATCTCTTTTTACAGCTGGCAAGAAAGTCTAAGATGGTGTTGTTCACTGCTCCCTTCAGTACACGTAACAAATAATTTATAGCATCTTCTCTTTTAAATCTTTAAGACCTGGTGAGAAAACCTGGTGAGAGCGTTTTCCCACTTGCCCCTCCTTGAAAAAGTTGTTGATTGTTTGTACCTCTTTCACCTCATGACAACAGATCTTAACCAAAGTAAATGTAGGGACTGAGAATCAGAAGATAAGATTAATCCTGATAGAAGAGATTAATAGAATGGATGTATATTATTTTATAGCTTTGAGTCATCTGGTATATTGTAGCTCAAATTTAAGATAATTTGGCATTTTCTAACAAAGCTCTTGTATAGAGGAAAATTGTTGTAGGAGGAATACCATATATTTCAAATGGCTCACATTTATTTATTGAGAACATTTTTTTCTTGTTTTTTAAAAGAGCATTTAACTTTCTAAAGCTGCTTATAGGGAGAACCAGTAGAATCTCCCAGAAAATTAGGGTTGTTTGTCTTGAATTATTTTCTCCCACTTTAGGATTTAAACCGGAAGAGAAGTGAATTGTTGGTGCCCGGGTCACAGCTTGTTTTAGGTCCCCGTGAATCCAAGATACCTATACTTTTGATTCAACAGCCAGGAAGGGTGACTGGTGATGACCGACGAGGCTGGGGAAGTGGCTGGGATGTCCTGCTCCCAAAGGGCTGGGGCATGGCTTTCTGGATTCCATTTGTAAGTTCCTTTTCGATTCCGACTTTACAGTGTGTAAAATACATTCCCAGTAAATACCAAGAGCTGAAAGTGTTCCAGACATCACGCACAACTTAGAAATTGAGTTCTATTTTTCTACCCTTTGAGCTATGATTCTGATATGAGATACTTCATAAAGTTCCTGGAGCCAGATTTTCATTAATAAGAGTTGGGCTGACATAATGTGGATTTCTGAAATTTTAAAAGTGTCCTGATTTTTGAACAGTAGTGGTAACAAAATGTTGAAGTTGTTTTTTTTTTTTAGTTGAAGAAATTTGTTACATTTTAAAAGAATTTTGGGGGCACCTGGGTGGCTGAGTCAGTTGGGTGTCTGACTTCGCCTCAGGTTCAAGCCCCACATTGGGCTCTGTGCTGACAGCTCAGAGCCTGGAGCCTCCTTCAGATTCTGTATCTCCCTCTCTCATTGCCTCTCTCCTGCTCACACTCTGTCTCTCTCTCTCCTTCAAAAATAAACATTAAAAAAAAAAAAGAATTTTTATAATTTTCTAATGTTTATAGATATATAGAATACATTTTTCATTTTTAAGTGCTGACCATATATTCCTAAGTGCAGCTAAAATTTTTATTAAAATCCAGTGTGTTTTTTTCTTCCAAATAGTTTATTATTTTAAGAGAGTAGAAAAGACATGTACAACTGTTAATTCACACAGGTGATTAATTTTAGCAATTATGCCTAGTACAAGAGATACTCAGTTAATCATTTAAGGATGGGAATATTTCTTGGGCGCCTGACTGGCTCAGTCAGTAGAGCATGCAACTCTTGATTTCAGGGTTGTGAGTTCGAGCCCCATGTTGGGCATGGAGCTTACTTAAAAAAAAAAAAAGAATGGGAATATTTTTAAATAATTTTAATTTTTAAATTATGAAGTGTTTCAAGCATACAAAAAAGTATAAATCCTGATATAATGAATACCTGTGTACCCTTCACCCACCATCCAACTTACAGATTTATTGGAAGCACTTTCTCCCTTTTCTCTCCAGTTCTGTTTCCCACTCTCCTTCTAAAAGAATCACTATTCCTATTTCCAGTGTTTGTCACTACCTTGCCTATTTTTGTAGCTTATTAAGCATGCTTGTATCCTAAAATAAAGTAACTATATTTGACATGTTTTTAAACTTTATATATCTCACCATATATATGCTTTTACAACTTAACCATATTCACTCAACATTGAGAGTTTTCCATATTGATGGGTGACGCTCTGTGTCATCATTTTTACTGTTGTATAACCCCTTGTAGGATTATCCCACACTTATCCATTCCCTTTTGATGGGCATTTAGGTTGTCTCCCATTTCCCCAAACAAACATTAAGCACTAATTTTACTGTAAGTTGGTACATTGTTAAGATCTTTTTGACATTTCTTTTAGATCTATCGAGGTGCAAGAGTTGGTGGGTTAAAAGAGGCTGTGATGCATTCTCAGTATAAAAGATCGCCTGATGTCCCTGGTGATTTCCCAGACTGCCCTGCTGGGGTTCTTTTTGCTGAAGAGCAAGCCAAGGGTCTCCTTGAAAAGTATAAAAGGTAAGAAACCGGCGTCTTTGGTTCCTAATGTCTTAAGAGGAAGGGAAGGGCCTCCTCACTTTGGCCAGTGACATTTGGAATAGCTTCAGTAACTCTTACACTATGTGGAGTTTTCATAGACTTCCTTTAGTTCTTAGTTCACATGACCAAGACATAATTAAGTTAGGATTGTCTCACATCTGGCCCTTCCAGGCTATAGACCCTTCCTGTGGTCATTTGCTGACATTGATGATGGTGCATGCCTAAAACTATGGGCCTGAGTCTCAGACACTTGTTCAAGATTTCCACTACCAGCCCCTGCCCTCTCGAGATAGAATTTGTGTTTTTTTATAACTGGTTATTGAGGTAATAACATATTTATGAAATTAAAAAAATTTTTTAATGTTTTTCTTTTTTTTTTTTAATTTTTTTTTTTAATTTTTTTTTTTAACGTTTATTTATTTTTGAGACAGAGAGAGACAGAGCATGAACAGGGGAGGGTCAGAGAGAGAGGGAGACACAGAATCCGAAACAGGCTCCAGGCTCTGAGCAGTCAGCACAGAGCCTGATGCGGGGATTGAACTCACGGACCACGAGATCATGACCTGAGCTGAAGTCGGACGCTTAACCGACTGAGCCACCCAGGTGCCCCTGTTTTTCTTTATTTTTGAGAGAGAGAGAGAGACAGATTGTGAGCAGAAGAGGGTCAGAGAGAGAAGGAGACACAGAATCTGAAATAGGCTCCAGGCTCTGAGCTGTCAGCACAGAGCCCGATGTGGGGCTTGAACTCATGAACAGCGAGAGCATGGCCTGAGCAGAGATCATGACCTGGGTCGGATGTCAGATGCTTAACTGACTGAGTGCCCAGGCGCCCCCCATAGTTTTAAAATTTTATTGAAACTATGGTAATGTGCAAAAATGCTTTGTAAACTGGTGTAGTCCTTCCTTCCAAAGAGATAAGCACTATTTTTGCATTTTGGTATCTATCCATCTAGACTGAGTTTTCTTTTCTTTTTTCTCACTGGGGGAGTGGCCAGTGAGGGGCTTCACCAACCCTTATACTATGAAGTGCATGCTAACTTTGAGAACCTGTATCCTATGACTCTGTGGGCTCCCAGAAACAGAAACTCTCTTGTTTGTTGTGGAATCTGCGACGTCTAGCCAGTGCCTGGTGCACAGTGTCCTTAATAGCTTGTATTAGTTGATTGATGAAGGAGTAGAAAGTGGGATGTTGTAGTTCCTTGACCGTGAGCTCAATTATCGTGCTTTCCTGTTCACGCAGCCACAGAGGCAGGCAGTGCCTGGTTTTCAGACTTTGTCAGGGGATAGGTGAATGAGTGAGTGAGTGAAAGCACAGAGACACTTTCCTGGATTGCTGGCTTACAGGCTCTTACAGGGCAGTAATCATGTAATCTGTGCCTTCTATAATACGTAGCTCTGGACTTTGATGTGTTTGTTAAGTAATCGACAGTAATACTTCTCATCCTTTAGATTTTTTTTCACACATACAAATTTTTCTTAAGTACAAATATTTTTTTTCTAGAATGTTTAACTTCTTTATTTAGAGAGCACATGCAGGCTCGAATTGGGGAGGGGCAGAGAGGGATAGAGAGAGAGAGAGAGAGAGAGAGAGAGAGGGAGAATCTTAAATAGGTTCCATGCTCAGCACAGAGCCCAACTCAGGGCTTAAGCTCATGACCTGAGCTAAAATCAAGAGTTCAGTGCTCAACTGACTGAGCCACTGAGGTGCCTTTGAGGTACAATTAAAACTTTTTTTTTAATGTGTATTATTTTTGAGAGAGAGAGAGAGCGAGCAGGGGAGGGGCAGAGACAGCGGGAGATACAGAATCTGAAGCAGGCTCCAGGCTCTGAGCTGTCAGCACAGAGCCTGATGCAAGACTCGAACTCACAAACTGCAAGATCATGACCTGAGCCGAAGTCAGATGCTTGACCCACTGAGCCACCCAGGCGCCCCTAGGTATAATTTTTTTTGAAAAGGGGTTATAGTATGAATACTATTTGAAAACCTGCTTTTTTAATTTAGTAATGTATTACGGATCGTTTTCCCATATCCATAAATGTGACTCTAAACCAAGTGTTGGCAAACTTTTTTCACAAAAGGCCAGATGATAAGTATTTTTGGCTTTGTGGGCCTTTTGGTTTCTATGGCAGCTGCTCAGCTCAGCCCTGCGTTGTGTTACAAAGGCAACCACACATGATGATGCATAAATGAATGAGCCTGGCTGTGTGCCAGTCTCACTCTGTTTACGGACACTCAAGTTTGAATTTTGTGTAATTTCATGTGCCATAAAATATTCTTTTTTTTAAACCATTTCAGAATGTATAAGCTTCTTAGCTCACGGGTCATTTAAAAGCAGACAGCAGCCCAGGTTTGATGTGTGAGTCATAATCTGCCAACCCTTGCTCAAAATACATCTGAACAGTTGCACAGGACTCCAGTGTGGGTGTACTGTAATTTATCAGTGGCCCTTTGGGTTATTTCTTATTTTGTGCTGTGTGCTTTTATAAATAGCTTTCCATATACATCTTTACACCTTTGTCTGGTTTATTCATTCATTTAATATATGTTTATTTAGAACCTGCTATGTGTCAAACACCTTGTAGGCACTGGGGCTACGGCAGGGGAAGGCAGGCAAGGTCTGTTCCTGCCTCCTGGAGCTTATACTCTTTTTGTTTGTTTTTTTGTTTTAGAGTGAGTGAGAGACCATGCATGCGAGAGCTGGGGAGGGGCAGAGAGCCAAAGAGAGAGAATCTGAAGCAGGCTCCACACTCAGCACAGAGCCCGATGTGGGGCTCGACCCTGGGATCATGACCTGAGCTGAAATTAAGAGTCAGAAGCTCAACCGGACACTCAACTGACTGAGCCACCTAGGCGCCACCCAGACGCCACCCACTGAGCTTATATTCTTGACGAAAGCACATGTTTCCCTGCTGGTGGGAGGGATCCAGGAGAGTGGAGGGAGGCTAGCCTTGCAAGAGCAAAGCTCTTGAGTGGGGAAGAGGGGATGGTGTTCTATAGGGTCAGGCTCAGATCTCATTTTAGCAGGCTGGAAGTCTGGCGCTGAGTGAGACGTGAATACAGATTTAGGTAGGGTAGACGGTAGTGCAGATTAGGTACTACTCTTCTGCTCGTGACTGTCTTCTCAGTGAACAGAGAGGCAAGGGTATCAGCTAGGAATAAGAAGGGACCAGAGGCTGCTGGAGATCTGAGGAGAAAAGAATCGACGTGGACGGTTTTCCAGGAGCATGGACATAGAACTGACTGGAGAAGTGTAAGGTAGTCCGCTTGAGTTTTGTGTTTACGACAGGACTGTTCAGCACTGCTGCGTCTTCTTCCCCAGCTGTGTTCTGCCCATCAGGGGCTGGTGTGGGGTGGGCGGAGGGTTGGATGTAACCGGGTGGGCTTTGGCAGGTGGGGTGAGTGGAGGGTCCTCGAACAGGAGAGTTTGAGCTTTGTAAGGAGAGGTGCAGCGTGGTGGTTTACAGTGAGGAGATGTAAATGTACAGTAAACTCCAGTGCTTGACTCGTGGTGGGGAGGGGTAGGTGGGCTGGACTGGGAGTGGGTGTGTGGGCAGCTGAGGGGGGACCTGGCTGAGGAGGGAGAGCCAGTGGTTTATCTGATGTCACGTGCTTCAGGGGGCTGGGGTCTTGGGGGGAGGAAGGAGAGGAAGGATGGTCTGTGGGCATCAGGAGGACATCTGCCCCACTCAGGCCCGTGGACGTAAAAACCAAACAGCTGCCTCTGGAGAGGAGCTGGACGGGAAGAAAGCACTGACCTTAGGCTAAATCCCATGAATAAGCTCTCTGGTTTAAAAAAAAAGATACACATCTCAAGGATTTGTTGTACTATTGACAATTGCTGTTTGTGTTAATTTAGGATTTCATCTGTAGTTAGGAGAGTGCCTGCTTCCCCTTACTCCCAGTAACATAGGATATCACCAACTTTTATTTATTTATTTTTAAAGTTTATTTATGATTTTGAGAGAGAGAGAGTACAAGTGGGGGAGGGACAGAGAGAAAGGGAGAGAGAATTCAAAGCAGGCTCTGCACCCTCAAACTCAGGAACTGTGAGATCATGACCTGACATTTGTGTAAAATGGGTACAAAAAGGAAAGAAATACGTACGTATCTGCACATATGTACAGAAAATGTCTCCAGAAGGGTATGTTAAGAAATGATACTATCTCTTGTAGGGCAGCTGGTTCATTAATTTCCTTTTAAAGGTCTTCGAGTGAGGCAGGTACCCCAGGAGCATTTGTCACCAGCCACAGGTCAAGAGTGAGGGAGAAACTTCACCACCATCCTTTCTGTTCCTTTAGAACGTAGAATGTTGTAATGTGCAGGGACATCAACTGCACAACTCCAGGGACACCATTCGCTTGTAGTCTTTCAAGAACAGCACTCCCTCGAGTTGTGCAGAGGCCACATGGGGCCACTTTGTGGATGCATTACCTTTTGAAATTAAAACTAAAGAGGGATGCCTGGGAGGCTCAGTTGTTTGAGTGTCTGACTCTTGATTTCAGCTCAGGTCATGACCTCACGGTCATGGGATTGAGCTCCACTTCGGGCTCTGTGCTGAGTGTGGAACCTCCTTAAGATTCTTTCTCTCCCTCTGCTCCTGTTCCCTGCTCGTGTGCTCTCTCTCTCTAAAATAAAAAAAATAAATAAAAATAAATAAAATCAAATTAAAACTGAAGAAAACATAAGCTTGGCCAGTAGAGTTGGTGGTTATTCTTTATCGTATTTCTTGGAAAACATTTTTTTTGTATGTTTGTTTTTTAAATAGAGATGTAGTACAAGTGGCCATAATTATTTTAATGGTCCAATCCTAAATTGTTCAAAATTGGTTCTCCTCCTTGATTTTCACCAGGCGCCCTCCTGCAAAACGGCCCAACTATGTTAAGCTTGGCACTCTGGCACCTTTCTGCTATCCCTGGGAGCAGTTAACTCAAGAGTGGGAATCAAGAGTCCAGGCCCAAGAGAAATCACCTGTAGCTTCCTCTCCACGTGGCGAGGAGAGTAACTTGAAAAGAGAGAAGGTGCCTTGTACCCCCACGCCTGAAAAATCCGATCAGCTGTCTGATGAAGTGGGCATGTCTCTGAGCAGCCCCAGCGAGCCCAGAGAAGTGATGGACACAGAGCGTCCAGCCCAGATGGGGACTGAGTGGGTAACAGGACCAGCTGCCACCAGCAGTCTCCTCTGCGTTCTTAGGTAAGTGCACACGACTTCCGGATGTGTTCTAGATTGTCTGTTTTAATACTGACCGGGCTACAGGATGTAAACGTTATCTTTGTTCCTTTATGCAAAGCCCAAGGGAATGCATGGACTTTCTGGAGGGGAAAGCCAGTCCTCCAGTGTCCATAGAGGGCTCAGGGAAATAGCTGAGTCACATTTGATTTGGGGCATGATACTAACTGACCAAATGATTTAAAGTATTGTCATCCATAGACATAAACCAAGGCAGTTGTTCCCTGTGACCTGTTTCATTGGTCTTTGCTTAGAAAGCAGTACCCTCGTGACTGTGACCTTCAGTAATGAGGAACCTCTCGAAGCTCTGAGCAAGTGTTCTTTCCTTAAATCACTGAATTAGATTTTTTCTAGTTCCTTTTCAGTGATCTGAATTTATGAGCGATTAAGTGCCCATTCATTGGACCATCATCACGTTGAAGAGGCTACCGTACAAGACATGTTCCTGCTGTAGCCTGTTAGACTGTGCTTAAGTTACCTTCTAGTCTGTGCTCATATTTTTAATAAGTGCTCACCTCTCTTGCCTTATATTTATTTTTTATACAGTAACCTTAGAATTTCATATCCTTCATTCCCTATAACTATCTCTCTCAGCCTTAGGTTCTGTCTTTCTGTCTTATTTTTTTTCGGCCTTCATCTTCTTAAACCTTTAATCCTTCAGTGTCTAAGAATAGTAGTCACATAAAAACAAAAATATCATTACAGAAGTGTATTAATGTCTGTTTTTAATTTTTTAAAAATTACAGTTTTGATCCTTTCCCACGTAGAGTATTAAAAAAGTCAAATTAACTCTAGCAGTGCCCAATCTTCTAATTGCATGTTTTCTCCTCAAACAAAATATCCTCAAACGTGTGTCTCTAATTCCATATAGGAGTAGAAAATCACTGAAGCAGCTGTCAGCCTGGTGTGGGCCCAGTTCTGGACCCCGTTGGGCAGCCCAGCGAGCTCCCAGCAGCGGGCAGCAAGCATTGACCAGAGAGGCCTGCCTGTCCATCTTGGACCGTTTCCCCAGGGCCCTGGTATGGGTCAGCCTGTCCCTGCTGGGGAAGGGCAGCCCCGAGCCGCACACCATGATCTGTGTTCCAGCCAAGGAGGATTTCCTCCAGCTCAGTCAGGATCGGCTGTACTGTGGGCCCCACGAATCCAAGCACAGTGACCCATTCAAGAGCAAGATCCGGAAACAGAAAGAGAAGAAGAAAATAGAGAAGAGGCAGAACCGAGGGTGCACTGTGTCTGAGGGTCCGGCCGGGGCATACCCTGCGGCTGGGCACCACGCTCTGACCCTGGGCTTGTGGTCAGGCCCTCTCCCGGATGTGACTTCTCATTGCTCCAGAGTTCTCCTTGGCTTTGTCACCCAGGGAGATTTCTCCATGGCTGTGGGCTGTGGAGAAGCCCTGGGGTTTGTTAGCTTGACGGGTCTGCTGGATATGCTGTCCGGCCAGCCAGCCGCAGAGAGGGGCCTAGTGTTGCTGAGGGCCCCTGCCTCTTTGCAGTATCGGTTTGCGAGAATTGCCGTGGAGGTGTGAATGCTGGTTTACGTCCTTGCAGGGCGTAGATGTTAACTGTTTGCCAAGTCCCACCACTGGAGAGCTTTGTTTTTGCCATGTTCTGTTTTAAAATACCACGTGAAATGCCTTGGAGACCAGAATAAAAGAATTCTGTATTATGCATGTGATGAAATACTGACATCATTCCATTATTCCAAGATCATTGGTCTCCATCTTTCCCTGCCCTTGCTCAACACTTTAAAATTATTTGCCACATAGCTTTTATATTTTGGTTTCTTGGTCTGCGTAATTCTTGCTGAAAATAATCAGAAGCTCTCCCGTTTTCTTGTTCCTTTTTTATAAGGAACAAAGGGCTGTCAAGTCTGTTTGAAAAGCCTTATAGATGTGTGATAAGTAACAGTGGTTGTTTAATGACTTGATTGCTGCAGACGAGGAAAAGGCTCTAAACATCTGGCCTCTGTGCATGCAATTGGGTTCCCCGTCTGGACCATGTTCAATTCCATACCGGAACCCTCATGCCTAACGCTTTACACCATGCAGACGGAAATTGTGGAAAATTTATTGCTGCCCATTTTCAGGCAGGCTCGGTGTATGGCAGAGGTGTTGGGGTGGAATCTGAATGGGGTGCTGATCTTTAGGACCGTTTGTCCTCTTTGCTGTTGAACAACGCATGATTCTAGGAGTTTCTGGATTTTTCTGTGCTTTTTGTTTTTGCGAAGAATTTCTCAAAAACACCGTAGAGGATGGTTTCTCAAAATATGTTCTATGAAATGTGTTATCTAAAAAAAAAAAAAGATTCCGAGGTCAGATTGATTTGGGAAACTGGATTAAACCCAGTTAAGCAATTTCTTTTTAAAGGATTTCTAGAACCTTCCATGTGATAATGCACATTGTGCCTCTCCAGGAAGTGGATAACAGCTTACAGTATTTTCTAAATCTCTTTGATGCCAAACTTCGTTTTGCAAGGAGCACTTTGTAGGACCAGTGTTTTTAGGAACACACTTTGGGGAATGTGGCTGTATACTGCAGCATTCTGCAAGGTAATGACTTTTCTTTTTAATGTTTATTTATTTTTGTGAGAGAGACAGAGTGCAAGTGGGGGAGGGGCAGAGAGAGGCAGACACAGAATTTGAAGTGGGCCCCAAGCTCCGAGCTGCCAGCACAGAGCCCGATGTGGGGCTCGAACCCACGAACCATGAGATCGTGACCTGAGCTGAAGTTGGATGCTTAACTGACTGAGCCACCCAGGCGTCCCTGCAAGGTGATGATTAAAATAACAAGCTGCTTTTAGACACTCATGCAGTCATGATGTCCACCTGACTTTTGAGCAGGGTGTGAAGGTCTCATCTTGTCCCACAGGAAGAGTAGAGTCATTGGTTTTTTCACTTGTGGAGAAAGTAGGTGCTCATTCACTTTTAGTATCCACGTGTATGTCACACCGTCAGACCCTTGTCTTCCAAGCACACATTTCTAGCAGAGTTTGAGTGTGGTTTGTTTTTTTAACTTTACAGTTAAGCATTATTTCATGTAAATGCGTTGGGTTTTTGCAGTAGCATTTGGTATAAATGCCTTTGGGGGTGACGAGTTGGGGAGAGAGACAGCAAGTGTTACAGTAGCTAATGAAATGTCTGATGTTTCTCCTCTCGCCATGCCTCTGGATGTATTTGTATCCAACCCAAATGAGACTGAAAAAAATAGTGTAACTTAGGGGTGTCTGTAAACAGAATAAATTAAAGTGTCACCTGATGTTCCATTGTGAACGTTTATTGGACCATTCCTCAATTTGTTTTCTAGGCTCTGAGCCACTTCATCTGTGGCTTAGCTCTCTGGATGACGGAAGTCTGAGCGTGCTGTGAATCACCTGACCTCATTCCGTGCAGCGCCCTGCCTGGGGCCTGCTGCCTGCATCATGAACAGGGCAGTTAACTCTGTTTTGTGGTAGAAGGGCAAAGAACTAGGTGCTGAAAGGATAGACTAGCATTTCCCAAAATCTGTTGGTGGGAGCTCTGGCCCCTGGAGATGTTTCCTGGAAAAATGTGATGGCTAAATAAATTGGGAAAAAGCTGTATTCTGTATTCTCCTATTGAAGATTCACAATGAATGAGTGTACTCAAGGCCCTGCAGATACCTGCAGGAAGGAAAATCTTTCACAGACCTGCCCCCCTCTTTTGTTTTGTTTTGTTTTTTTATACCTATTGTCCAGAGAAGACCAGTTTCATAGATTATAGTTTGCAAAACACTGATAACATATGCACATATTCAGTGAAGGATGCATTTCTTCTATGAAAAAGACATAGGAATGGTCTTATTCTCTACAGCAGTAGAATGAATAAACATGTTTATTTTGATCCTACGAGTGCTACAGAGCTACCAAAAAAGTAGTGTGGCTCCTGGCCTCTTGTCATGGGGGCAGAGTCTTCAGAGTTTGCAAAATCAGGAAGTGTCCTAAAAAGAGTTGTGAGCTGAACGCCTGGAGACCAGCTACACACTTCCTGAGTTGTGTGAGAAACTGATTCTGTAGGATCATGCTCAGCTTTTACATAAGTAATATTTTTACATTTATACATATTCATCATTGAAAACTTAGAAAAAAAAAGAAAACTTAGAACATGCAGATAAGCAACAACAACAAACTTAAAATCACCTGGATTTTCACCACCCAGATGTAACCACTGTTACCTTTCTGGTACATATCCTTCCAGGCCTTGAGGAGGGCGTCTAGTTTTCGGTAAAATAGCTTCATGGGGCACCTGGGTGTCTCAGTCAGCTAAGTGTCTCTTGATTTTGGCTCAGGTCGTGATCTCACAGTTCGTGAGTTCGACCCTCACATTGGGCTCTGTGCTGACAGTGCAGAACCTGCTTTGGATTCTCTCCCCCTCTGCCCCTCCCCTGCTCGTGCACACCTTTCTCTCAAAAAAAAAAAAAAAGCTTTGGTAATTGCTCATCTGAAATCCTACGTGGTACCTGTGCAGGTTAAGTGCATATTGCCAGTTCCTTATGGAGCTTGTTTAGTGTGACCCTGAATGTTCATACCTTTATTGTAGGTAACTGACCCATCATGCACTCATTGTATTGCTGACTTGGCTGCTGCAAGCCTGGGGGGAGGGATCCTTTCTTCCCAGCCAGGGGGAAGTGAGGTGGGCAGTTGACAGCTGGGTGGACTCTGCTGTGGTCTTAACTGGTCGGGACTGGGCTGCTTAGCAGGTGATAGAAGATAACAAAGACCAGCAACTGCGGGTTACTCAGAGCGCCGCCCCCAGTTACACAGCGGTTCTGGCCACTGCCATTCTCTCCAGAAGTCAGTAGCACGGGTCTCTTTGACAACTGTGGCTTTCAGTCCTGGCTGCACGTTAGAATCACCGGACAGCCCAGGCCTCTTCCTCCAGAAAGCAGTCTCGGGTTGGGCCCAAGCAGTGGTATTTCTTTAAAGCCCCAAGGCTGTTCTGATGTGTGACTTGGGCTGAGGCTGTGGTGGTAGGACGTCTGGCTCTTTGGAGCCCCTGCATCTTGGGAAGGTGTGAATGAACCTCACCACTCTTGTGCCTTTAGCAGGCCCAGCTCACAGGTCTGTCGACTGCACTGTGAAGCAGCTAGGTGGGAACTTAATGAGAGGGCCGGGTGGCCCTGAGTGGGGACTTCCACCTGGGGAGAAGGCCTGGTTTTGAAAGAGAAAACAACATGGCTCATTACATGTATAACCTTCACTATTTGGGAATATAAAATAATTTCTCTGGGTGAGTATCCTTCCAGATCATCAGTTCTCAAACTTGGCTGCACCTGGAATCACTTGGGGAGCTTTCCAAGCCCTGGGGCCTGGGGCCCACCTCCCAGAGATGCTGATTTAACTGGTGAGGGCTGTGACCCAGTGTCTGGGATTCTTAAGAGCTCCCAGAGGTGACTTGGCAGCCAGGGTTGAGAACCAGTTCTAGACTTTTAATATGAGGTACCAGTGTAATTAGGCAAGGACACAGAAGCCTGTCAGTAACACGGAACCGTGCAGGGTGGGAGCAGATGTAGGCTGTCTTGAGTGGGGGCACAGCTAACACTGATGGCCCTGGGTAGGATACCTGCTGGACCTGAGGAAACAGCCAAGTTCACGTAATGGCATCTTCCCTTTCCCGCTTCTTTAAAGTTAAAATTTAACCAGGTACTGTTCTGGAAGAACCGCGCTAACCATCTGCGTGCTTTCACCAAGGAAATGTTTATAAACATAGAACTTTCCTTGTTCTTCCCTCCAATGGCTTGTTTTTTGGTTCCTTGAATAACCAAACTCTTGGTGACTCCAGGACTTGGATGCCCTGTGCTCTGTGTTCATGGAACGTTCCTTCCCCTCTCCCCCCAGTTTCTGCACCCCTGTCCCCTTTTATCCCATCCTTCCAAATTGATTTCATATTTCTCAGAGAGGCTTCCCCCTGCCTACTTTATTTTCTATCACAGAAGGGGTTTATTTCTTGATGATATCACAACATTCTTTGGTTGTTTACTTGTTTATTAGGCTGTGAGCCTCACGAAGGGGAGACCATGTGTTATTTGATCATTCTTGCACCCCAGGCCCGATCTGAGCCCCTAACCTGTGCCTTGTATTTAGTATATTTTTGTTGAGTTGCTGCGTTAATCAAAGCATGTTGATAGTAAATTGTAAGATACTGTTTTATCCGAGGCATATGTTGCAATGGACTAAAGAGCCACTAGGTGGTGCCAAGACCTCATGAGAAAGCAGCCTGCTGGGCAAAAACAACTAAAATACAATTCAGTCGTGTATGTCATTGTGTAAAGGGGGGCGGGGGGTAATGAAGTTACAGATCAATCAATATTCTTTCTTTTGGGGCAGATCCATACTCTTAAAATCCTAGTTTGAAAAGTCTCTGTGATTTTTAAAGAGGGTCCTAGATAAGAAACAATTTGCATATCTCAAAAGTGAATCCCCTCCACGTTATCCCTGGGAAGTACACCCCCCACCCTCCGCCCCATCACAAGCCGAATGCCTCCAATGACAGGGAGCTCATTCCTTCAAGGATGCTCCCTTGGCACCATACTGTGGTTGAACTACCCCTTCAGCCCCAGCTTAAGCCTATCTCCCCTCCTCCTGACTTATGTCCACTGATATTGAGAGCCAGACCTTCTAGGAAGGGAGTTTTGCTTTCTCTTCTCCAGGCTAAAAAAGCCTCATTTCTTTAGCTTTCCTTCTTGTTTCCAGCATCTCACGGAGGATCTTAAATTTATTTTTTGGACACAACATAATTTGTTCCACGCACAATCCTGCACAGCTGGGTGATCCTCAGGCAGGGCCGCTGGCTTCAGGGAGTCTCAAATGTTCTGGGTCACCGTGGGCCCTCTCGGAAGTCTCCAGCTTCCTCTTCCTTTGCTCTGCAGGATTCAGCCGCTACTACTTGAGGCATGCGTGAGCTTGGTGTTTCTCAAAAGCAGAGCCTGGAACAGCTTACCTGCAGGGTGTTTATTTTAGGAAGTGACCTAAGGGGACAGAAATGTGGAGACTGGCAGAGTGCAGGAGGAAGGAGTGGAAGCTGATCCAAGCGTGCATTGTTTAGCCGGTTGCCCGTGGGCTTACGCGCCTCTGAATTGTCCGCGAGAGAGAAGGCAGTCTTCAGTTCCCAGCTTTCAGTCCTGCTGGTCAAGGGTTGTCCCAGGGAGCGTTCCTTTCCTTGCCCCTCCAGGTTTGTACAGGTGCTAGAATAGCTGAGTCTGCTCTGTGGGCATCCCATGGAAGGCCAGCAAGAAGCCCCTAGGACAGAAACAAGAGGTGCAGCTAAGACAAGGTGCTGTTGGGCCACACGTGTGCCCCTCAGTTTGCTGCAGCTAGAGCTGGACAAGAAGTGTGCCGAGGTAATGTGAGCCGGGACAAAAGATGTCTAGCCCAGAGCTCTCAGGAGGTGGGGTGACTATTTCCTGTTGTGACTTGTGAGGAGCCAAGAGGTGTGTGTGTGTGTGCGCGCACGCATGCATGGGGGGCGTGGGAGGAAATGTCAGGGGTGCCTGATGAGCACTCTGGAATAAGTACCAGGGGTTGGCATATAGATGTAAAGTTGATCTTGCCAAAGCAGAGCGGGGGAGGGACAGTTACGGTCGGGCTTCTGCGAGCCCTCAGACTGGATCTGGGCAAGGAGCTTGATTCTCCTGTTTGTGGGCACTACCCGGCGTGGTTCTGAATATTTGCCACTGTGTGCCTGCAACAGTCATTAGGGCACAAGCCCTGACACTGTTGTCGGGAGATGTTCTGTGGGCTCCTCCAGGGCTGGCTTTCCCAGCATTCTTGCCCAGTGAGGCCTGCAACTTCCTTGTGCTCACCCCCTGCCCACTTCATCACCCCCACTCCCAGCCCTCACCCCCTCATGTTGATCGGTTTCCTCAGTAAAGTGGAGGAGGTTGGGGAACAGTCCTGCCTCTTACAGGGCGGTCCTGAGACCCGCAGCATTAGAAGGGCAGGATCTCAGGCTGCACCCCAGACCTGAAACAGGTCTGCACTTGAATAAGACTGCTAAGAGGGATTCGTGGTCACAGAAAAGTTGCAGGAGGAGTGGACTGAGTCAGTGGCTTCCGGACCTGGTGATCATCAAAAGCATCTGGGGAGCTTGCTAAAAGAAATTTCTGAGCGTCTGCGGTATGGCCCCCAAGTCTGTCATTTTTATTAAGCACCCTACATGATTCCAACACAGACCATTCATGGGATCGGGCTTGAGAATCACCAGGATGGGCATCTTTGGGTTTTTGCCAATCCTGAGATTCTGGTATTTTTCATGCTGACTTTTCACAAATGTGAATGTCACTTTTTCTGGGTGTTAGGCATTCGTAAGGCCTGTTTGCTTGTTTGCTTGTTTTAATAGTGAGGCCTAGTTTCTGGTTGCTAAATATTCTGGTCGAGAGCTTGTGTTTCTTCCAGCATTTAAGTAATGTCCGGGTACTTTGCCAGGCCCTGCGAGCTCCCACGACCTCACACTTTGGGGATGCTCCGGTGGCGTCTGGGACGGCCCGTCAGCCATTAGGCTCTGGATGGATTTGTCTGAGATGCCAAGACCTGACTCCCTGTTGAGAGATGCAGCCTGAAGTGTCACGGAGAGAGGTCAGAGCGTCTGTTTGCATTTGGTCTCATCCGGCATCTTGGATGGCCCCGAGTCATTCCTGTCCCCCTACATCATGCCCACACAAGCCTGAGTGGTCTCGAGGAAGTACTCCAAGCCTTTGCCCGGGGAACCGTGGCTCGGGTGTCTGTGGTGGTGCCCTCCCTCACAAAAGGATAAGAGCCGAGTGGGCTTGGCACTTACTGGTCCTCAGAGTGCCCAGCACTGGGAGGTGAGAGGAGGGAGGTCGAAACCCTCAGGGCACCCCACCAGGCTGAGAGGCTACAAGAGGCTCCAGACCGAAAGAAAGATTTCCTCAGAAGGTCTTCCTGGAACTTGGGCTCTCATGCAAAATAATATCTCATGTCATAAAATTCTGTGATGCATCATTGTTTTCTGCCTGTCACTAGCCTATAGGGCTGTCCCTTTGGAAAAGTAGGAACTGCTTCTTACCAAGGGCAGAGCTTGGCTCCCCACACAGCTTGGCAGTCTTACAAGTGACCATACCTGGGCTGGGTACTCCCTGTCGGGAAGGAAGTGGTGGCCAAAGAGAAGCAGGCCTTCAGTACGGGGACAACAATGGTTGGAATTTGGGGTTTTGTTTTTCCTGGGCAGGCATCATCACAGAGGGCTCTCCCCCTCCCCGCCCTTCCCAGAGGCCAGCGATGAGGCTAGCTGTGGGCTGCATGTCCGCCATGTTCCCAGTCTAAATCTGTAGATTCTTCCCTAAGTCAAAGGGGAAGGGACGGTGGGAGGTGGGGGGGGGGGGTGGCAACCAAGAGTCAGGCCAAGAGCAGGGATGGCTAGGGAGCCCCCAAACCCCAGCATGACACCTCCCTCATCATAGTCATCCATGTTTCCTTAGCCTTTATCTCCCTGAGGTGTGAAAATAATTAGTTCTACCAGTTTGGCCTGTGGAATGGAGTTTTAGTTCCCAGTTATTTCATTCAGCCATTAGTAATGATAAAGAGGGAACACTAAGAACCCACCATACACTAGGCTTCATGTGCAATATTCCATTTAGTATTTGCAACCACACTTTTATCATTATCTCCATTTTTGCAGACAAGGAAACTGAGGTTTAGAGAGGCTTGATAATTTGCTGGAAAGACACAAAGTCGGGGTTTGGGCACAGATCAGCTGACTTCAAGTCTGAGTTCACAACGGCATGCCATGCGGTCCTTCCACCCATCCCCCATCCATTTGGGCACAACGTGTCTCCTGTTCTGTGCTGGGCACCGGAGGGGTTAAATGCAAACATGAATCAGACGGGGACTTGTCCTTAAGCACTTCAAGGTCAATGACATGTTGCTGTGGTGCCATGTGAAGGGTGTTGGGATTTTGGCTCTTGGTCTGGCATAGGAATCAAGCTTTCTCATCCTGATGTTTTCCTAGGAAAAGATGGTCCTGAGTCCCAGGAGATTTATTTCATTCGCTTTTCTTGCTGTTTAATTTTGCCCTGATATGCTGCTGTTATTTATGACTCCAGCACCACCCAAACCATTCATCTTGCCATCGTTAGGCAGTTATGAAAGGCCTGTGATTACGTCTCCCAGTTGGCCTGCTCATATTTAAAACATCAGCCAAAAGCAAAACATGAAAACGCACACACACACACACACACACAGCCACCCCTTCACCTAGAAAGAAGTGGGTACACTATGCAGCATTCTTTTTCTGAATCCAGAGAGGTTGTCACCAAGCACTGGCCTCTCCTCCCGCTCTGCCCCGTGTTGGTCTCCAAAGCCTCTGCTCATTTAACTTTTTGAATGTTGCCCATAAATCAGCGGGCCTGGCTCCCCAGCCTGCATCACTCTGAGCCTGCTGCTCCCTCGGCGGCTCGTGTGGGCCTCCTTGGGCAGTTACTCAGTCCCGGCAAGGATTAATGTTAATCTCCTGTTCATGTGATTGAGTCAAGAGTTATTCTTTCCATCTGTCACCCCCTAGGCCAGAGTTCTATGTCCTTGCTTCCTCCCACGAGGTTTCTGAAGGCAAATGGTGGCACCCCTGCCCATGGACGTCGCAGGGTGAACGTTGGGCAGCTTTCCTACAGGGCGCCTGGATGAGGCACAGACTTGAGTGATGGGGTGAGAGCTGAGGGGCCCTGAGCAGGCAGGTGCCTTCTTCGACACCCCCCCCCTCCCCCCCCCCGCAATGCTGCTGAGGAGGAAGATCCCTTAGTCACACAGCTGCCCTGTAGCAGAGCTGGGACCAAGAACGCAGGTCTCCTGACGGGGCCAGGTGCTTTCAAGACCAACTTTTGAATACGGATTTTTTTCCGGAAGAGTCTCAAATCCCTGAAGGAAGAGAGCACGTTGCCATGCTGGATTCAAGTTCTGCATCTCCTCTTTCTTCCTTTCGGCCATCCCAACTTTTCTTCAGCGGTTCGGCCCTGCGTGTTTCTCCTCTCACGGTGCCGCCTGGAAGGCTTCCTTTAACTCTTGTCACTTCTTGGCTGAAAGGCAACGGGCGGGTCCTTAAGCAAATTCAGTGTTCTTGTCAATAAAAATGGAAATAAAATTGTTATCTACCTTGCTCTCTTTTTTTAAAGTTTATTTATTTTGAGAGAGAGTGAGAGAGCATGTGAGTGGGAGAGAGAGAGGGAGAGAGAGAGAATCCCAAGCAGGCTTTGCCGGCACGGGACTCAAACTCACAAACCGTGAGATCATGACCTGAGCTGAAACCAAGAGTCATGCGTAACCGATTGAGCCACCCAGGCGCCCCTCTACCTCGTTATCCTGAAGTGAGACTCAGAGGAGTCATAGAAGCCCAAGTGTCTTGTTGAGCACTTGCTGTGTACCTCTCACAGAGCCTTGGCTTATTTGGCATGGATTATATCTTTAGATCCTCGTGGCGATTCTATGAGTTTTATCATCCCCATTTTATAGAGAGGGAGACTGAGGTTCAGTGATGTGAGGGAACTGCCAGGGTCACGCCACTCGTTGGGATCAAACCCACATCTGTCAGCGTCCTTACCAACATGCTCTTTGGTGAGGGTTCGCCACACTCTGTCTTTGCCCCTGTGTCTCACATGCCATTCGGGTTCTTACAGCGACCCCTTCTTCAGTGTCTTGGAAAACAAGGGCTTAAGCTATCAAGATCAAAATAACCGTGGTCAAAGCAGTGCCTGTCCAATTTCAGGGACTTCACAGGGAAGAGAGTGGGCCTGCGGATGACCGGCCCAGGATCCGGGTTTTCCTAACTGTGGGCAGGAGAGGATGACGCAGCGACAGGGGCCCCGGGCTCTTCTCCGTCCGTGCAGTTCCCAGGCATGGCCGCGGGGTGGCGCCGTGGACCGACACAGGCGCCCCCATAGGTCTCAGAGAGGAGCCTCAGTTCAGTGCCAGGACTGCTTGGGATGGAGGGACTTTGGGGGACCCAAAAAAGCACCAAGGGAGAGGCGTTCGGTTTTGTTGCTCAGTGCTGCAGCCCGAGAACTGGCCGAGCTCTATGTGCCTTTGGATTCAACGGGTGCTTGTGGAGTTCTATCTGCAGACCGGGCCCCCGGCCTTGGGGACCCCAGGGACATGCATGACCAGGTCTGTCGTTGGCCCCTCGGAGCACGCGGTCTCTTTGGGAAGGCAGAGGAGGACGATGTCGCTCCCTTCGGAATGAATACAAAGAAAGGACCGTTTGTCATGGCCTTAAAAAAGAATGAAAACTTGTATTTTCTTTTCCAAGACCAAAAAAACTTCATTCTCTCCCTCATCCACCCCTGGCTGCTCACTGAGGGTGGGTCATCCCCAATCAAAAGTGGAGTCTGAGGATCTTAGGACTGAGATGAATGTTCTAGAGACTAGAAAAGGGCCCTTCTTACTAACACAGCTCACCATTTATACTCAACACCCTATCTTACCTGGGGCAGACCCCGGCCTCACTGAACCTGGCAAGCTCTATTTCTTTCTTAAAACACTGCTCATTCTAACCCTTTTTGTGTCACTTTTCCTGATTCCTCCAGAATTAACTACTCTCTCCTCTGTTGTGTACCCTCCTATAACCGGGCATCTAATCACATTGTGAAAAAGCTGTTTGCACATCTGTCCTGTTAGACTAAAATGTCCCCCGGGGGGCAGAGCTCCTGGACTTGGATCCCCAGCACCTCGTGCGGTCCCAGACAAGCAAGAGGCTCATTAGGTACTCGTTCAATTTAATTAAGTTACTTGAGAGAGAAGGCACACAGGCTTTTTAACACATTATCTAATTCAATCCACACAACAGCACTGTTTGCTTGGTATTATCTGCACTATTTTATTTTATTTTTTTATGATTTAATTCTTAATTTTCATATTTTAATGTTTATATTGAGAGAGAGAGAGAGAGAGCAAGCAAGGGAGGAGCAGAGAGAGAGAGGGAATCTGAAGCAGGTTCCAGGCTCTGAGCTGTCAGCACAGAGCCCAAGGCGGGGCTTGAACTCACAAACTGCGAGATTGTGACCTAAGCTGAAGACTGACGCTCAACTGCCTGAGCCACCGAGGTGCCCCAATAATTATCTGCACTGTTTTATAGATGAGATGATGCTTGCTGCAGCAAGAGATGAACCTTGAAATCTCAACGGCTAAGCACACTCAGCAGTTACACCTTGCTTCACAGTCTGGTGTCAGTTGGACAGCCTGTTCCCCCTTGAAGCTACTTCATTTAGAATACACTCTCCAAGACCTGGTTTAGTCGGCTCCCGCTCCTGTAACAAAGTACCGCAGGCGAAGGGAGGAGGGGGCTTAAACAATAGACGCGCTTTTTTTTCACGGTTCTAGAGGATGGGAAGTCCAAGATCAAGGTGCCAACATATTCCTCCCTGGTGAGGGCGCTCTTCCTGGCTTGCAGATAGTTGTCTTCTGGCTATGTCCGCCCATGGCAGAGAGCGAGTGAGCAAGACAGTTCTGGTCTCTCTTTCTCTTCTTATAAATACACAAATCCCATCTTGTCTCCTCACCTCCCCCTCCAAGACCTCACCTAACCCTTATCACCATCCAAAGGCCCCACCTGAAAATACCATCGCATTAGGGGTTAGGGCTTCAACATAGGAATTTGGAGGGGGGACACAAACGTTCAGTTCATAACGGCTGCCACCACACAGGCACATGGATTGTCCTGGCCCCCAAGTTAACCTCTGTTCACGATTCAGTGGCCAAAACTAGCCATGTTGTCTCAACATAAGAGCAGGGGTGGCTGAGAAACTTAACACGCATATTGGGTCAAACACTGCCGCAAAACCACACACACGTGTGCTTATATACACATACATCTACACAAATGCACACGCATCCACGTAAAGATACACATACGTGAGCGCACACACCTATGAGTCATGCTCCAACACAAGTACTAAAGATGAAACGCCACCATAGACGCAGAGAGCTTGCACCATACCACGTGTCCAAAAACTAGAGAGAAAGGACATGTGTAAAACAAATCTGCAGGCTGGGAAATTAAAAGGGCTGTGTTTCTTAAAAAAGATTTTTTTCCCCGCACCATTATTTAGCAAAGTATTATGGTTAGGACTGAAAGCAAAATGCTGCTGTGGAGGAAAGCTCGAAGAGCAGCAGGCAAAAGCAAGGATGACGCAGAGAGATGCTAATGTTCTTTCTGTTTCTGAGGATAATAGTTCTGGAGACAAGCAGTTCTTGGGCGGTTTATAGAGAGCAGCAAGACATAATCTTTGCAAGATTTAGCTTGAGCACCAGAGACAGTTGTTTTATTTCTCGGAACGAGTTTGCATATATATATAGAAGCGGGAGAAGCAGGTGGGGGAATACACCTACGGCCTCACCCTCACCGGGCTTTGTGCTGTGCCCTCCTGGGGGAGTTGGCTGACACGGAGGCTCAAAGGAACTTTAGGGAGGTTACTTGATGACATTTTGACATTGCCGAGATTGGAGGTGACACATCTTTGTGGGAATTAAAATATTTGGGCCAATTATAACAATAAACATGCCCTAAAAGGGAAAAGAGAAAAAAAAAAACAGAGGTTTTAAACCCTTGGTGTTGACTGATCTCTCCCACCCTCTTGGGAGAGGCCTGGAGCGAGTGTCTGGGACACAAAGACTTTCTTTCCTGCGGGCATTTCTGGCCCGGCTCAGGAGATAATGAGATTCCCTGGGAGCTTTGGATTTCACTCTGACAGTTCGCTCCAGTTTGATCAGCATTCTTGGAGTGACAGCTAGGGCTTGGCACCTGTCTGGGCACTCAGAACACGAAGTCCTCTTGGTTTCTGCCTGCAGGGAGCTTGCAGTTTGGCAAGAAAGACAACACATGCATTTTAATAACTGTAAGACAAAGTGGAAGGTGGGAGATGGTGCTGAAGGGTGTGTGTGTGTGTGTGTGCGCGCATGTGCGTGTGTGTGCCTGGGGAGAGGGGGATTGCGAAGCGATTCCGGGAGTCTTCAGACCAGGCTCAGGAGCATGGGTACAACTCAACCCTCTGACGTGGGAAGAGCACAGGCCCCTGCACACAGTAGCTCCCACAAGCACCGCAGGGTGCAGCTGGCTCTCGAAGGCAAGTCCACGGGAAGGGCGGGAAGGAGCTGGAGCCACGCCACGGCGGCTCTGCGTGCTGTGACATTTGACTTCCCATGACCGTCAGAAGCCCCCACATCAGCACCAGTGCAGTATGGGAAGCTACATGTTGCAGTTGGACCGTGGCTAACGGGAGTGGGGAAGGATCAGAGGCCGAGACAACAGTGTGGAGAGGTGGGTGTGGCCTCGGGGACAGGTGCTTGTACCTCTGGGGTCTGCCCTCCACACCCAGGCAACCGCGGCCAGGGCAGCTTCCTGAACTAGAAGGAGACATCATGATTGTCATCAGTGGCCAGTACCTCCGTCACTGAGTACTTACCTTGCACCAGGAAGCATACGAAGGGCCTTCCACAGGGAGCCTGGAGTCAAGCAGCCTGGATCCGTGGCCCAGCTCCCCACCTCTGCCAACTTCTTAGGCTCTGTTTCCTTATCTGTAGAGCAAGTAATGGCAAGTGCTGGTTGAGCGCTTACCCTTTGTCCGGCGGTTGGTTTCTGAGCCTGTGCGGTTAGCAGCAAAAGTCTCCTGCCTTGGGCAGCCCTGCTGGGCAGTGATGAGGGCGGTGTGAGATAATGGGGGTGAAGCACTCAGCACTGGGCCTGGCACACAGGGACACCTCCTTGTAAGATGCTGTTATGGATGGAATACATGTTGCCCCCACCCCCAAGTTCCTATGTCGAAGCTCTTAACTCCCCCCCCACCCCAACCCCAGTGTGGAGATGGGGCCTTTGGGAGGTGGTTAGGCTTAGATGAGGTCATGTGGGTGGGGCCCCCAACATGGGATTAGTGTCCTTCTAAGAAGAAACCTCAGAGAGCCTGCACTCTCCAAGCTTGCACAGAGAAGAGGTCATGTGAGCACATGGTGAGATGGCAGCCACCTATGAGCCAAGAGGACAGGCCTCAGAATGACAACTCCCTTGCTGACACCTTGATTTGGGACCTCTCGTCTCCAGAACCATACGAAATACATTTCTGTTGTTTAAGTCACCCCGTCTACGGCATTTTGTTATGGCAGTCAGAGCAGACTAAGACAGTCACCTCGCTTAATCCTTAAATCCCTAGGTCAGTGCCATTAGACCCATTTTCTAGATGAAAAACTGAGGCAAAGAGCATTTCGGGGGCATGACCTGGGCAATACAGCTGCACAAGCTCCAGTTCTAACCCCGGCTCAGAACCTCACCTCCCTGAGGCAGATGGGAGCGTGGCTGCCAGGGTTCAAGTCTCTCGAGCCCTGACTCTTTATTGCCCATGACAAGTTCCCTTTCCTCAGCTCAACTCAGGAGTCTCATCTGTGAGAGGAGCAGAGTTTGGAAAGGTTAATTATGACAGCGACATTGAGTACAAGCAAGTGCAGGTTCTCTGTCAGGATTTGAGCCCAGATCCATGAGTTACATGAGAAAGACCTGTGGGTGCTGATAGGGCTTTGCAGCGTGGTTGCTTTCGCTAATCCTTCTACTGCTATTAGCTGTTACATAATAACTGGTTCAGAAAATGGTATGGTGCCTTCTCACAAAAGTAAAAATAGAATTACCACATGAGGGGCGCCTGGGTGGCTCAGTCAGGCAAGCGTCTGAGTCTTGATTTCAGCTCAGGTCATGACCTCGAGGTTTGTGAGTTCGAGCCCCACATCGTGCTCTGTGCTGACAGCATGGAACCTGCTGGGGATTCTGTCTGTCTCTCCCTCTCTCTGCCCCTCCCCTCTGCTCTCTCACTCCCTCTCTCTCAGAATAAGTAAATAAACGTAAAAAAAAAGAGAATTATCATATGATTCAGCAATGTTATACTTCTGATACAAATCCGAAAGAATTGAAAGCAGATACTTGACTATGAGGAGGGACTCGTATATATATTCATGTTCACAGCAGCCTTATTGACAACAGCCAAGACGGAGAAGCAATTCATGGATCAATCAACAGATGAATGGATAAACAAAATGCGGTATACGCATACAACGAGATATTACTCAGCCTTAAAAAAGAAGGAAATTTCTGACACGCTGCACCATGAATGAACCCCGAGGCCATTTTGCTAAGTGAAATAAGTCAGCGCAAAAAGGCAAACACCGTGCAGTGACTGTGACAATTCTCATGGTGAGAACTAGCGTAAACATCCAGCCAGAGAGGCTGGCACTGGGCCTTTGGAAGACCGTCCCCTGGGCGAGGGCGGTTTGCCCAGATGGGCCTGGGTGAAGATGGCTACCGAGGTTTGCCTCCCCGGTTCCGGAGGTGACAGGACGGAAAGCCGCCAGCCTGTGGTCCCGCCTGGGCTTCATGTTGGTAAGCGGCAGTGGTGTCTCTGCCTGCTCCCGGCCATCTGCCAGCCTGTGGTTCCAGGCTCACCTCCCCGCGACGGCCAGAGAGCCGTGTCCCGCGTGAGTCGGCCAATGTGCTGTTGGGTGGCCGGAGGTTAGAAAACTTGGCTGTGACTTCCTTTGACAGCGCATGAGATGCTCAGCCTTTTCTGCTTATTTCTCCAACTGTATAAAGACTGGGAAAGCTCACTTTGATGCCTCCTCTATGAAGCCCTCCTGGTCTCCCCCACCGCAGACTCCATGCAGTTCTTCCTCTGTGCTCCTGTTGGACCTTGATACCCACATGGGAACAGAAGTCACCTGGAACTCTAAACTTGGATGGGAGGGCTGGGTCACTGCAGGGCCCCTAGCACACCATGGTGCAATCCCTGTTTGTTCTAGAGGCGAATGAATGAGCAGGGGAGCCCTGGGCATGCAGGAGAGAAGACCCTTGTTCAGCTTTTCCCTGTTTCCTTTGGATCCCACTTCCTTTCCCATGTCTCCCACCCCCCCCCCCCCATTCACTGTCATGTTCGTTTAGCCTCCCCTTAGACTTTCCCTCATGCCTGGGGAAATAAAACCCAGTTAGAAGTCAGTTCCAATAGGGTAAGAATTGGGTTGACGTGATTTAATTACTGCCTTTCCCAGAGGCCCTTGTGGGCAATGACTGGATGTCACAGAAGACAGGGTGGTGGGGCACCTGGTGACTCACTTGGTTAGGCGTCCGACTCTTGTTTTCAGCTCAGGTTATGATCTCACAGTTTGTCAGTTCAAGCCCTGCCTCTGTCAGCACAGAGCCTGCATGGGATTATCTCTCCCTGTCCCTCTCCTCTCCTCTCCTACTCATACTCCCTACTTCTCTCAAAGAAAAAAAAAGACAGGTGGTAACTGGCTTCCAAGGGAGCTCCCAGGGCACTCACCTCTGGGTATCCCTCTCCACATTGAATTGGGGCTGGCCTGCATGATGAATAGACTATGGTAGAAGTGATGGGGGGTGACTTCCAAGATCAGGTCAAAAAGGCACCGCACCCTTGGTCCTCAGATTACTTGCTCTGGAGAGAACCAGCCGCTATGACATGGGGAGACTCAAGCCGTCAGTCCTGGGGAGAGCCCCACGTGGGCGGGAGCACAGGCCCCACGTCCACAGCCAGCAGCAATTTGCCAGTCACATGTGGGCTATTTTAGAAGTGCATCCTCCAGCCCCGCCACGTCTTCAAATGATGGCTGCCTTCCCTGGTATCCACCTGCAACTTCATGACCGTCCCCTGAGCCAGAAATGCCCACCTAAGCTGTTCTTGAATTCCCGACCCACAGAAATGATTAGAGATAATCAATGGGTATTGGTGTTTACGTCTCTTAAGTTTTGGAAGGACTTGTTATGCAGCAGTAGCTAATTAATACACACAGGACTCAAAGGGTAGAATTTCAGACATGAAGACCCTTCCTGTAATTGAACTGCCCACTTCTGCAGTGCAGTCTGGGAGTGTTTTATTTTGTATTTTTAAAATTTTTTTAGTGTTTATTTATTTTTGACAGAGAGAGAGAGACAGAGCATGAGCAGGGGAGGGGCAGAGAGAGAGAGACTCAGAATCTGAAACAGGCTCCAGGCTCTGAGCTGTCAGCACAGAGCCTGACTCGGGGCTCGAACCCACAGACCGTGAGATCATGACCTGAGCTGAAGTTGGACGCTCAACCGACTGAGCCACCCAGGCGCCCCTGGGAGTGTTTTAAAGTCACAAGTTCCACGTTGTGGCCCCACCACCAGGCGTCCCGTTCAGCAGCCGTGGATTCCCGCCCTCATCTGCTGACCTTCAACCCTTCCCTCCTAAGGGGGCCCCGGGAGTATTACACGCGAAGCCCTTGGCTGGGATTGCAGGGACACAGGGACACAGGGGCTCCCCGCTCCCATCCCGGACACACGCTCTCCCAGGAGCCATGAGGAGCCTCGCTATTGCTTGTCCACTGGAGCCCCACATGTGAGCACCAGGCTGGATGCACCATGCACTCCGGGAGCTGGTGAAGTGCAGGTTCTGTGCAGGGGCAGAGAAGAGGCCATCTTCCCCTGCCTGTGTCGCCTAGGGGAACTGCACAGCCACACTCTTGGGGCTCCAGGGACCTTAGTCTCTCCACCAAGCAGCATCTACGGCTTGCCTCTCAGCTATCTGAAAGCTCACACGCAGAACCTCGGACCTTCCTCTGCTCAGTTTGGCATTCTTTTGCCCAGTAGGACTCTGTCCTACTCCTTCGGACACCAAACGGCCAGATTCTGGCAGGGACTGGAGGTGACGGAGTGCCGTCAACACCAGCAGTGTCTGAGGGCCCGGGCCAGCCAGCCAAATGCCCTGGGATGCTCACACGGGGCCGCTGGCATTACTGCCCTGAGATCCTGTCCACTCTCCTCTTTGCTCGTCACACTCCATTTCCTGTGCCCGCCTTGCAGCTCCTGGAAGGTGGCTGCGGGCTCCTACTCTGCCCTGCAGACCCTTCTTGTTTCTTCAGCACCTACCAGGTTGTGCTGGTGGCAGACTTTCATCGTACTACTTAATATCTGACTCACGGAATCGGTGCTTGAGACCAACTTTGCTTGATAACCCAGGACACATTAGGTGTTCTCTCTGTGTGCTTCTGACTCCCACACTTTGCATGCCGTGTGGGTGCCCACAGCACAGCGTCCTCGTCCCTTTGCCCAGCAGCATTCAAGCCGGGCTGTTATCCTTGCTTCTCCAACACAGTCTCCTTGCCATTGTTTTCTTCTTCATTCCTCAGACCTCATCTGAGATAAATCTTCAAGCCCTCCACTCCTCCCCGAGCTGGTCTATGACTCACGAAGCCCCATACTTCAGAACAAACAGGCCGTCCCCAGCCTACCCGCTCTGCCCTCCCTGACCCAGTGCTCTCTCTCCAGCGATGATGGACTTTATTGCAGCGCCGGGTTAGGGTTTGGTCCTGGATTGGTGATGTTATTAAAAACAGATTTAGTAATCCTCCAAGCAGTCAGTCCGCCTGTCCAGTAATGGTTCATCATTGTCATAAAGCTGAGGGGTCAGCTCATCTCTGCTTTTAGGCACGACCACACATACGTCATGCCAGAGAGAAGGGCTGATCTTTTATTTGTTGTTAGTTTTCAAAGACCTCCGGAGAGAGTTCGGCCTCCCTCGGAAACCTACTCCGGTGAGAGCCAGTGGCCCCCAGGCCGTGCCGCTGAGCCGTGTGAGTGCATGTGTGTGATGTGCACGCTCCAGGGGTGCTGCAGAGACAGGGACCTTCTGCCCCCACCGCTTGCCCCCTGCCCCCTTCTGCAGGTGCAAGGGTAGGAGACAGCTGCAGCAGAGGGGAGCAAGCAAGGAGGGCGGGAGCAGTGCGCAGAGGACTGCGCCGTGCCTTGGGTCCCCACACCACTGAACTCTGTGACCTAAGGCATGCTGATCAGTTTCCTTGTGCCTTAGGCCCTCAACTGTGGTGGGGGAAAGATAATGGTTACTTTGCAGTGTTCTGAGGCTTGCAGATGATACACGCGAAGTGCCTTGTCCTTAGAAAGTGCATCATAAATGTCTGCTATTATTGGGAATAGAGAAAAAAAAAATGATGCCTGGGGGAGGCAATGGGAACTTTTGGACTTGAGAATCTCCTGAGAACAGAATGTGTGGTCTGTGTGGGCAGACGTCAGCTGGGGGTGAATCCTCCAGGGAAACTCCTCTGCTCGCTGCACCGGGTCATGGAGAAAGCCTGAGGCCGCTCCAGCCGGTAGAGGGGACCGTCCCTCTCTTGTTTGCATCCTGGATACTTCCAGCTGACTGGCCATGGCATCATGTCCTCAGGCCGTGGGGGGCACGGGCACACTGCTGTGTGTTCTGTAGGGGGGGGCAGTGGGGGGCGATACACATTGCCTGACTTGATGAGAAGCAACTTGTCCCTGGGCTGTTGGTTTCCATGGCAGCACCAGGAAGAGCAGCCAAGCAACCAGGCAGTTATGCTTGAAAAAAAAAAAAGTAGTATGATTTGGGAACCTAGTGACTGTCATAGCCCTGTGTCTGCCGAATACAGAAATTCATTTATGTAACAAATATTTGATGAGCATCTACCACATTCAAGGCATCGGAGGGCATAACAAAGATCCCTGTTCTTGGGGAGTTCCCACTGTGGCAGGCGAGGGTGGAGAGGCAGACAGCAAACAATAAACATAATAAAGACACAAATTATACAGTATTTTAGGAGGTAAGTGATGCTATGGAGAAAAAGAGGAGGAAGAGAAAAAGCTCATGGGAACTAAGAGTGCTGGGTGAAGGTGGGATGGGTTGCAGCATTAAATACGGTGGTCAGTGACATTTGAGCAAAGATTTAGACAACTTTCAGGGTTAGCATGGTTGCGAGAACAGCATGTGCAAAGGCCCTGAGGCAGAAGTAGGTGTGGTATGTTCAAGGACCAGGGAGAAGGCAGTGAGGCTGGAGGGGAATTGGAGAAGGAGGTAGGAGGGGGCCTTCAGGGCAGAGAGGTCATGGAGGTCAGATCACATAAGGTCTTTGGACTTGGGCCTTTCTACATGAATGACCAGTCAGAGGCTATAGCAATAATCCAGTGGGAGATGATAGTTATGACAGTGGAGGTGGTGACAAGTCCAGGGCAAATCCTGTTCCACAAAGAGTTATAATTAGATACCAGGAATCAGATGAGCTTGTAGATGACTAACTCTAAGTGGAATAACCTAAGAGTTGCACCAAAACAACAGCAAAAGAAAGAAGGGATTCTCAAGAGGGAAGGAGCACATCTGGCTGATAAAATCATTAAATCTTCAAGTGTTAGAGATGGGCTTTGAAGGGTGGAGGGTTCCAACGGGGAACAGATGTGGGAAGTCAGTTAGGGCAGGAGTTGCAGCCTGGGAAAAGCAGGAAGAGCAGAGAGGCTGGGACAGGCTGAGGCCTTTCTCTCTCCATCTCTACTCTGCTGCCTCAGCCTGAATCTGAGGGAACAGATTGGGGCAAATTGGTGGGGGAGCTGGGGAGCTATTTCAGGTAGGAGGTCAGGAGGACCTAAAATGAGGGCAGCAGCTAGGGGTCTAGGAAGAAGGGGAAGCATGGGCAGGATGCTTGGGAGAGAGGTCTAATGTGATCTGTGCGGTGATTGGCTGGCAGACAAGGGAGGAGTCAGAGATGGCCCTGAGGCCCAGCTTGGGCCTAGGGAGCATAGGAGTGCCCCTAAAAGAAGTAGCTGGGTGGCAGGGGTGCAGAAGAGAGGAGAGGTGGTTGGGCGATGACTTTGCTTTTGGACATACTGACACCAAGATGTCCAGGGGGGCCGTGGTCAAGCAGGGGTTGGGAATGCCGGTCAAAGCTCCACGGCCACACTCCGCTCTCTGCTGATCTGCGCCGATTTGTTGAGGAGATCACAGAAGCGGCGGGAAGTCTGCAGGACTAGGCTGGGAAAAGGGGCAGGAGCCAGGTGAAACCAACTGGCTGGCTTCGGCAAGCACTGAGTGGTGTCACCCGCACGGGCGCACTGGCGTGACAACTGAACGTCGGATGCCGACCCCTGCCGGTGACAAATGAATACAATCTTACCCATCTCGTGCTTCAGACTCCGTGTTCCGGGAGAGAGCGTGAACTTCCGGGGGTTGGGGACAGGGGGTCTTGCCTTACGGCTTTCAGAGTGGGAGGAGGGGGGAGTTTCCGCTTCCCAGCAAGGTCTGTGCCATGGAGGTTCCCCAAACAGGAGGGGTCACGTGCTGGAAGCCACAGGAGACACAAGCCCCTAGGTTACTTGGTTAGTTCTGCTGTAACCACAGATTGGGGGTGCATAAATACAGAAGTGTATTAGCTCATAGTTCTGGGGTCTGGAAGTCCAAGACCAAGGTGGGAACAGGATCGGTCGCTTCGGAGGGCGGTAGGGCAGAATCTTTCTATGCCTCCCTCCTAGCTTCTGGGAGCCTCAGGTGTTCTTGGGGTCATAGATGGCTGTCTCCTCCCTGCATCTTCACATTGTTTTCCCTCTGTGGACCTCTGTGTCTAAATTTCCCAGTTTTTTCCACAAGGACACCAGCGGTAACTGGATCAGGGCCTGCCCTAACTGATCTCATTTTTAACTTGATTACCTCTGTAAAGACCCTCTTTCCATATAAAGTCACATTCTGAGGTAGTGGGGGTTAGGACTTCAGCGCCTACTTTGAGTGGGGGGTGGGGGGTGGGGGACACAATTCAGCCCATAACCGTCCCCTACAGTGGCACGTTGGTTTGGCTCTTTTTTGTCACTTCATTTCTCTTCCTCTCAAGAACAGGATGGTTTTCATCCTGATGACTTTAGAAAGCTATTTATGTAATTGTCAATTGCTAAATTATGGAAATGAAATAAACCTGCTTTGCTGCTTCAATCATTCATAAAAATCAGTTAATAAGCTTTGGTTTGCTCTCAGCAACTTCTGTTGATAGAGTGTGGATCCAACACTCTGGTAGTGGAGAGTGTCCCTAGCCACGGGATAAATGTTTTTTCCATTATTAACTTTATTGTTGTGGTGCAAAAGTCAGTCGGCAAAGTGAGGCTGTTCTCATTGCTTTTGGACGGGAAAACATGTTCGGCACGTGGGCCATGCACAGGGGCCATATACCAATTTGCAGCGAGGGCCCGTCACCCCCAGCCCACCCAGGCACCGCTGGTTCGCCACTCAGACCTTTTCTCCAAACCTGTTTGATGTCCCCACGGTTGTCAGAAAGGACTTAAAGTCACACATGTGTCCTTAGGCCCGATATATTCGGCGCCTCTGCTTAGTCCTTTTGAATAAACTTTTTCTGTCTTGTCACCTTGGGCCTTTGCTGGGGACCCCGGGCTCTGCCTGCATTATTCTGAAGGAGGACGTGAGGTCTTTGTTCCAGCCCTCAAGCCCCCTCTTTCTAGCAGTCACCCAGTCCCTCCTGTATCTTCTCTGAGGTCCAGCAGGCCAGAAATAATGAGCTCTGCTGTATAAGTGGGGAAACGGGGTCACCAGAGGCAGACAGGCACCCAGAAATCTGTTTCCCTCTAAATAGAGCTAGAAAAAGGAGATTTGGGGATTCATCCAGCAGACCCCCCAAGATAAACCTACAAGCAACCAAAGAAAAGGAAGTGGGAACACGGAAGAGAAGAAATCATCACTTTTATGTTCTTTGGAGGGGGTGTTCTCTCCAGATGTCCAGAGAAGCCCCTGGCCTACAGAGAGCAGCGGCTCTGAGTAAACAGGAAACGCCAGGAATCTATTTTTATTTGGTGCTGTCTTTACTTTCCCTTGTTTCAGTGGAAAATGAGTCTGGATTCCACAAAACTCCTTAGTGAACAACAAATATAAGCGGAGGCAATGCCAAGGCTCTTGATCCTCAGCGGTGGTTTGGATCAGTTTCTTCTTTGCGGAGACCTTGGAGGCTGGGGCTGGCTGTGCAGGAAGCAGGTGGCTTGCTTTAGAGGAGGCCCGTGGAAAGGCAATCGAGGGGAGCACTTGGGCCCCTGTAGCAGATTTCGGTCCTCCTCCTCAGAAGCCTGCCCTCCCCACCCCGCTCCACGGCAGCAGTGGAGAAGGGGGGCGCTCCTGCTCATGTCCCCTCCTGATCACGTCCCCATCAGAGTCAGCCCCTGGGGCTGGAGGCTGGAGACCTCTGCGCCATGGGGAGAGCGTGGCCATGGCTCCGCGGTCTGCAGGGATGTCCGACTGGTCCCGAAGCAGGGCAAACTCCGCAGGAGGAACTCCTCGTTTGGCCAAAGGGCTGCATTGCTTGGAGATGCCTTCCTCCACCCCTGCCCTGTTCATTTCTCTGGTGTTGCTGTGGGGCCACCTAGCTGGTGGATAGTCAAGGAATGAGGTTATCATAAGCCTCTTTTGCTACTGAACTCGGGACTTTTTCTTGTCTGTATGTTTAGGTGCGACTGATGTTTCCCTCTTCATTGGGAAGGTTTCCCATTATGTCTGCTGCTCCCCTCGGAACACCTGTCTTCATCCCACTGCCCTCCTCCAGCATCGACCCCCCCCCAACCCCCGCAAGCAGATGCCTTGGCTATTCTTAAATTACCATATATCAGGTTTACTACACTTTTAAAAAAGAACAAGGATATGATGTTCATTAAGATTAAGCGTAGGAGCCACCAGAAACTTGTGGTCATTTTCTTGGGCCCACCTTCTCCTGTCTCCTATCTGAAGACCGCCCCCTACTGGTTACGGACTGTCATTGAACAGTGCTGCCCTGTAATTTGAATGCTGGGAAGAGCTTCTTCCTGAATTTCATGAAGCGATTCTCAAATGGGCTCATCTTTTCCCCTTATGTGCTAGCAGCAGCCACATCTAACTAATGTTTTCTGTTAACCCCATGAGTGTTGGGAAAAATCAGACCCTTCCCGTGGCCAGGAACGCAGTCTCTCCAGCCAGCTGGAGAAGGGGTTGGCTGTTATTTTTTTTAATGCTTATTTTGAGACGGCAAGTGCAGGAGGGGCAGAGAGATGGAGAAAGAGAGAGAGAATCCCAAGCAGGCCCCGTGCTGTCAGAGAAGAGCCCAATGTGGGGTTCGATCCCACAAACTGTGAGATCATGACCTGAGCCGAAATCAAGAGTGGCACGCTAAACCCACTGAGCCCCCCAGGGCGCCCTGGCAGTTGGCTGTTTATCATAAATATGCCTCTGAGTGGAAGGAGGTGAGCTTCACTCACCTGGACCTTGCCATGTTGGGCCTGGGCCTTGGCTATCTGTCACCGAAACTCGCTGGTCAACCCCACTCTGGATCTACTTCTCTTTATAGTATTGCTTACTGCCTCTCTTGCTTTGCCAACAGATTTGGTTCTTCTATGCTCACAATTCCTTCTTCTCTGTAACTTCAGTCTCCTACTGACCGTGGCTTGCTATGGCCCTTGCTGTCCCTTCTGCCTTCACACCTCCCCAGGAGGGCTCCCAGCCTCAGCTCCCCGCCTAACCCCTTGACACTCTCCACATCTCCCAATTCAGGTTCTGGGGAGTGCAGTTCTGGCTGGCCCGGCACATCCTTCTCTGGGCCCAGCTTTTCTGCCCAAGGCCATTTCAGGGGTCACCACCCAGCCTTTATGGCCTGGCTACACTGGTCATTTCTGGTAGTGGTGATGTGCCACAAATGCAAAGCCTGAATTCAGTCCTTGCTTCTTGAATGTTTAATATGTCATCTAATATCGACGGTGAATGACTAAGAAAGATAAAGGGGAATGTCATGAAATTCTGAGAGGCGAGTTTCTTATTATGTCCTTAGGTCCACCCTGCACCCCCAGAACTGAAGTTAATGCCATCATTTCCTTCGCAAATTAAACCCAAGCCCTTAATTCTGTGTCAGAGCTGGCCACTCAAGGCCTTCTAACCTGCCTTTCTTGTCCTATCAATTGCCTTCCTCTTCGCGTGACTCCACGTTGCAGACATTTCCAAGCTTACTCTGAGCTATTCAGCTTCTCTTTTGCTCACGGGCTTCCATCTAGGTCTAAATTCTATATGGACTTTGAAGGCCAGCTCAATACCTGCGTGAGTTTCCTAGGGCTACCGCAGCAAAGTACCACAGACTGGGCTGCTTTAAATAATAGAAAGGTATTCTCTGATCAATCAAGGTGTTGGCAGGCTGTGCTCCTTCCCAGGGATCTAGGAGAGAATCTGTCCTTGCCTCTTCTCATTTCCGGTGGCTCCTGGCATTCCTTGGCTTATGGCTTCGTGACTCCAATCTCTGTCTCTATCTTCATGCGGCTTTTCCCCCAGTGTGTCTGTTATCTTTTCCTGTTCCATCTCTTATAAGGACCCTATTATTGGATTGAGTAGTCCAGAATGCAATCTAGGATGACATTGTCTCAAGATCCTTAATTTAATTACATCTATAACCCTTTGGCCAAAGAGGTCATATTCATACGTTCTGGGTGTTAGGAGGCAGACAAATCTTTGGGGGGGGGGCACCACTTAACCCACCATAATCCCCAATTTCTTTTTGAAGACTGCCTCCTAGTCAAAAATGACCGCTTTCCTCTCTGGGCTCCCATAGCCTTTATTCAAGTCTTTTAAGGAACAGTTGATGTTGTCTTGTGCAGTGTAGGTAGAGCGATACTAGTGATAAGAGTGTGGATTGCAGAGTTAGATGTCCTGGGTTCAAATCCTAGCTCTGCCAGTCGCCAGCTGAATGACACTGGTTGAACCACTTCACTTTTTTTGCTAGAGCTAGGATGCAAGAAGGTGCTTAGGGCACAGCATTTAAGGAGCTACTCACTCTCAGGGCCCCGCAGGTGCTGGGTCAGCCCTGTCACCATACTGAGAGTAAGATTTCCGTGATCTTTCTTCAATTTCATGCCCCAGGTGCCTCTCTTGACTTACCCTAGTCCCTGCCCTGCCTCTTGCCCTGTTTTTTTAATCTCTAAGATAGGGATAATGACCTCCCTGGTACAGAAATTATAAGGGTTAAGTGAGTAGCACAAGTGAAAGACTTAGCACAGTGCCTGGCACATCATAGGGGCTCAAGAAATGAAAGCTGTTGTTTACCAGACAGGAGTTCCTGCAGAGCTGGTCTTCATGTCGAATTCATTTTTATACTCCTAATAACCTTAAACACACTGCATCGAAAATAGTATGTGATCAATTATGTTTAAGCGAATTAATCAGTCTTTGGGAAGTTTGAGGCATGTGGTGATTGGGTCTATAATCAGGCAAACAACTCAAACTTCAAGACGCTGGATCAAGAGTGCTTGAGTTGGGTCATTTCCTTGTTCGTGTTTAGCGTTTTAGAAGGTTTAGGTGAGGAACTTTGGACAGAAGGAGTAGAGCCCAAACCTCAGAAAATTGCTGAGGTTGGTTTTCAAATTAGAACCATGAAGGAAAAGTCTCCCAAAGTGGGATGTGTGCACACTGGAAGGATTAGCTTGCGTCTGGGTAGCAGCAGCTCAAATGTGCAAAGTGGCTTTGATTCATGTGTGCTGGTCACGTCAGGAGTGGAGGGGCTCCTTCTCTGGCACTTGCCAGCTCCCTGGGAAGGAGATTCTTTCCTGGAACACGGGGGCTATCTTGCACCTTGCCTGGAACTCTGTGAAACTGTTGGCAACATCTGGCTCAGCTGGGTGCACCCCAAAACACCACATTTATTTGATACTGGAGTTGATATGCCTCTCTTACATTGTGGTTGGGACTCATTAACTCTCAATAAGGACCAACACTGAGGGAGGAGTTTCCTCTCTTTCTTGCAAAAAATGTTTCCTTGGACGGGTCGTAGCTCCTGTAACTGATTTGCTCTCCTGGCACAGGGCTGCATGTTGTGTGGTACCCTGAGGCTGGTAAGAAAGGGGACAGACTCAAGAATTCCTGGGTGGGAAGGCTTTTCCCTGCACTTACCACAACTGCTAAAAACGCGACGTTGAATAGCCCAAGATTGGTCTGTATTTGCATGGAAACCATGTTTGTGTGGATTTTTTTCTTTTTTAATTCCAAGACAGCCATAATAAGAGCCAGACTGTTGATGAGTCCAACGATTAGAAGCAGCTCCTAAATTTCCCACACAATCACGTTAGGCTCAATTCTGAGATCTTCTTCTAAAAGTTCAACACGTGTGGTGTTTATCTAGCAACTTCACTAAAGCACTCAGATTCACTAGCGCCAGACATGTGAATTAGGTAGGCAGTGGCCAGTGCAAGGATTATCTCCATAACCAGCCCTGGAATTTAAGGAAAGCAGTCTGGCGGGGGGTGGGGGGGTGGGAAGGTTCATTTTAATTACTGCTATATTTATGTCCATAACATCACTATTAAATTGGCAAGTATGAAGCAGCCTTTAGCGTGGCCGAGCACAGACGGTTACCATCCCTGGATGAGCTGTGCGCTTGGAAACAAGGAGCATAGAGAGGGTTCTTGGCTTCCAGGAACTTGGCTCAGTGTTTCAATCCATTTAAGTCATACCCACCATTTACACCTGCTTCTTCTGGAGCCAAACTTGCACATTATCACCATTACTCTTCACTAGCACTGACATTGCAATAATCTACGAAATCTGCCTTTTCCTGTTCTTTCTTTGCCACAAAATAGAATTTCCAGGAGCTTGTGGGGGTGGGATGGGGGTGTTGAAAAATACATTCTGAGTCACTGCTTGAGAAGTTTTTATTGTATTTTTTTCCCAAGTGATTCTGGTAGTGAAAGTATTATGGTTATAGACTAAGCAAACACTTAAAGTGAAAACAATCAGATGGTAAAGTCCTCTGCTTTGATGAAAGGTAGCTCGTACGCGCTTCTGAGGCTATTATCAACTTGGACTATGGGACTGGAAAGGCTCTTCCCGTTCAGGTAGTGGTGCTCACAAAAGAACCACTGCTTTCAAGAGAAACTTGGGCACCCATAATGAACTCACCACTTCCATCTGTATCTTATATAAGCAACAAGATCCTAATGTAAATATCAAGACATGGCTCCACCATGCCATAGCATCCTAGTTTGTCATGGACCATGAAGTGCCACTTTTTCAACTCCTGAATGTCCAAGGAACAAGAAAGACACTGCATAGCAAGGGCAAGGGAGTCTGGATTAGGGCTTGGCAAACTACAGGCCTAGGGCTGACCACCTGTTTTGTAAATAAAGTTTTACTGGCATACAGCCGTGCTCATTCATTACGTATCATCTATGATTGCTTTCATGCTATCATGGCTGAGCTGAGTGGCTGCGACAAGCAACATTGGCCAACAGACCCAAAAATATTTACTCTGCGTCTTTACAGGAAAATTTTGCAGGCCCCTCGTCTAGACAAACAGTCAAATGAGTCAAGTGTTGGCTAAAGGTCCCCAATTCACAATGCCAAGAGAAGGACTGGGTTGGCTTTGGTTGTTGTCATGCACTTTGTAATTTAAAAAAATCTTATGAGCCAATACAACTAAAACTCCTATTCACCTGGCTTTGAAGAAGCAATGTGGAAAGTAAAATTAGGTCTCGATATATTTTGTACGTTGCCTGGACTTCTAAAGCATTGCTGGATTGCTCAAATGTGCATAAGTCAATGTCATTTCACAAAATTTTTAAAAGATGCGAATGTTGGCAACTACTAAAGTATTGGCATCATGCTTGTGTCTGTGCAAAATTCTGCAGTGCTCAAAACCACGTGCTGTAGCTATAAATGGAGTCCCACTTCAAGTACAACTCTTTAGTCTAAATATTTTCGCAATCTTTGAAACCAGTTTTAAGAGTCATCAGAAATCTGTAGTTTAAGACACCAGACACATTTCTTAGCTGAGCCTTCAAGTGCCAACATGTTGGACCGATTCAGTAAAACATGCCATAAATTATAGGACTGTTTTATTTGAATTAGGGGGATACTTTCCACAATAGCAGGAATTCTTACCAGGAGTTCAAAAGCCAGACATGGGCTCTAGGCTATTATTCATACGTGGGTGATAGATTCGGATCTTGCCTTTGTGGCCAGGTTTGGTCAGGAGCATAGGTTACAACAAGGAACGAGGCTGAAAGACCCAAAGCAGTTCAGACGACAGTCTCAAGAGCTCCGGGATAAACAACCTTTACAAATGCCAGACAACTGGCCTGAACAATTTCGGACTGGCATGTCAGACGTGATCTGAAGGTTTTGAAATGTCATTAGGGATAGGGCTTATTACTTGATTTTGGTTACAGTGAAGGCTAGCTTTTTTCTTCTCATTTAAATATATTAGCAGTTCATAAATAACAGATATGACTATGGACTCTCCCTACAAATATATCTAGTAGGTATCTGACTAGTCACAGCAGTGGAGCCAGGCAGGGTACAGCAGCACATGGCCTTCCTCTCTGGTCTCAGCTTGGGCCACCTGGCTATGTCTACAGACTTCAATGGCTAAAATCCAGGTCTCTAATCATGGCTGTCCTTTTGCCTAGAAGAATTTATAAAGCTCGAGATAATAACTTGGGGAAGACATGGTATGCTAGTGAAGGTAACACTAAGAACTTAAATATGAGTTTTGACCCTTGTGTCAGGAGTTAAAATATACCCAGTAGATAAGTCATAAGAACTAAACAAATACAGGCATAGGATATGAAGTTTTCAATTTCAGCTCAAGTATAATAGGATCATACAGCTGAAGAAAATGTTCATCATTCTATGTTTTTTGAAAAATTGGTCCTAATTCTGAGGTGGTTCCTTTCTTAATCTGAAAAAGTTCACCAGCCAAGGTACACACCATCACAGAATGCCACTTACAAACTCTAATTTTAAAGATAAAAGGATGGTTATAATAGGGCTCATTTTCAGGAAAGATGATTCACCATTCTAACTTAGGAATAGAAAGGTGAGATCTTTATGGGGGAGGCTCATAAAAGATGTCGTAGGAGAAATGAATGTTCTCAAACCTTTGGTACCAGAATGAGGTTGTGGGATTAACATGTCTCTTTAAAGCAAAGCAGCTGATGCTCTAAGTCGAGTGGGAAGAGCAGCCTATGTGCTCTGTAGCCAAATCGTGAACGCACATTTTTGTGTGACAGTCCTGCTTGAGTAGCCAGGCCCTAATTAAGATCTAGCCAGTTAGAAGTTCACTAGGGGCAAGTCCAGGGTGTGGGGAACACTTCAAATTACATTCCATGAAGACATGAGGCTGTCAAGGCTTAGGAAGGCCCCGCTGTCCACACAAATGGAGACACGGTGAAGGACCGGTAATGCTAGCTAGCACATGTCAGCACAGAAAAGCTGTGGACACAAATGGAACATGTGCAGTTTTTTTCAAAGGTGATATCGAATAACAGGCCAGAAGCCATCCCTCTCGGCATTTTAGACCTCTTTCTTCTCTCCACTTTGGCTCTTCGTTGAGTCACTTCCATCAGGCAAAGTTCCATAGGATAAGCCATTTGAATCTGGTTGTATTTTGTCCAGTGTTTGTTTCCCTGTGGAGATAGTAATCACAGAAAATCTTTTGTGCTCATACAAAAGGATAAGTCTTAATAATTTCTCCTCTCTCCAAGCCACATTTTATTCCCCCCCACCTTTTTTTATAATATGTGGTCACCCTCTAAACAAGAGATAAACACCGGGAAGAAAAGGCCTCAGAACTCCATATCCCTTGACTGTGACCATGCGCCGTCCACAGGAGAGAGCTGTCTCCTCACCGCACAGGGCCTACTGTGCTGGGCATGGAAACCAGGTTGGATCAGTCACGGTGGGGACATGAAGCATCCACTCATCTCCACACCTTCCTGCCCGGTGTCCTTCCCCCTTTTCCATGTTTGTTCTAAGTATATAACAACAGAGAAAACAGACTTTCATAGCAGATTCTGGAAGCTGGTACTGATCCTATGTATGGGGCTTTGTGAAATGAAAACTCGGGTTAAAAATATGAAAACTTTATTTTCCACCCAAGAACTTCTAACCATACACGTCATTTATAATGCACACCCTTGCTGTGAATGCCAATTCTTGCCCTGAATGCTCTTAGCTGATCAGGGGACTCAAGAGGGAAAGAGAACACAGAACTTCTTGGGCCATATTTTCCCAGTCATAGGGAGAAGGCTTTAATGAATTTTGCTTCGAAGGTTTGGGCCTAACAGAATGGTAAAGGAAGCTGTCAGATCACCGTTACTTCCGTCTAGAAACCTATAGGTCACCCCAAATCCCTAGCAAAGCTGGAGATACTGGGTGGGCAGGAGAGGGGGTGAGGACACAGCAAACTTTGCTTTGTTCTGAACATTGCTTCTGCTGTCTACGTGACTAAAGCAAGTTATTTCCCAGTGAGAGTGGGGGGCTGGGAAGACGGTGCATGTTATGTGGATCAGGATGAAGGCAAATGGGGGGGAGGGGAAGAAGCTATTCACGTTCAGGTGACTGTGAAGAACATCCCTTTTGGCCCCACAGTGCAGAGGCCACTGCAGTCTTTCCAGGAACTATATTCCTTAGCAGCCCAACCTCCTGCCCTTAGATGTTCCTTCAAAGGCTCCCCAAGCAGCAGGGGTCTGCTGTTGGCAGCCATTCCCCACTCCTACCCCTCACCCTTTTTCAGTTTAAGGAAATCCAAAAAGGAAATTTGCGACATCACCCAAATCAAGAAAACAGGGCCAGTTCTTTTATATCCCCAGTGTTCTGTGCGAAATTGACATTCAAATAAATGATTACTAACACTTACAGTTAAAACATCACTTCTGGTTTCATCGCTAAATGTACATTTTTTAAGGATAAGAATTATGTTTTATATTAATTTTAACACCCCAAATAATAGCAGCGACTACTAATTTATATGGATAAAGTTTTCCATCATAAATTAAAGAATAGACAGTTTACCAGGAATATTTCCAAAATCAATGTAAGACTGTGGCAGATGTTCCTTATCTCGATTTCTTGTGATCAGAAACACACCAAGGAATGACAGAAAACACCTGTAAGAGTAATATTAATAAGGAACACAAGAACATGAAACAACTCAGGGTGTTAAATAACTGAGCTCCATATTCTACATGATGACACAAATTCCGTTGGTCTTGTTTTTTCTGTTTTTCATGGTAAGCCTTCTAGAACTTGTCTTAATTGCTGCAGCCAATAATACTTTCCCCCAGAACCAAGACCTGGGCAGCTTCCAATAAATCTCTGCCCCAGGTTTTTACCATCTGGAGGCTAAATCAGGCTCTAAACCCTTTGGGTAGACACTAGGTCTCATTTTCTATCCATGCATGCCCAGACCCATTACTGGCATGCAACACAAGCAAAAAACAAAAACAAAAACAAAAACAAAGTTCTTTAATTTTCTAAGAAATTTAATTGTCCTTGGCCATAAGAATAGTCATAGTTTCCAGATCCTAGAAGTTTAGGCTCGCCCAAGCATCTTATGAAATTGAATTTTCAAGCTAGATGGTTTTCTACACTGAAAATAGTCTGGGCTCAAGTCTGCATAACAATGGTCATGCAGAACACCAGATCAAGAAACAGCTAAAGTGCTAAGGGAGTGCCAGCTGGAACCAACAGAGGATCTTAGACATTGGTGACAGTCTGTCAACATTCTGCCCTCTGTTTGCAAGAATGTCAGCAATCATGCCCACCAAATCTCCAGGAAGGGGGAATGATGGGCGTCCAGATACAAGGAAGGGGTACCACCAATCTGATGTTATTAGGTCCAAAGCTAATAATCTGTCCTAGACTTGACCTTTTATTCTAGATAATCCCAGAAACATCTGTGGTTCCTGAGTGAGATCTAACCTAGAATTTTCCAAGAGTGAGGTAAATCTGATTTAGTACAAAAAGGTCATGGAGTAGCTACAACAACCAGTGGATTTATCGAGACTTTGGCTGGAACTGAACATCCCCAGTTTTAGAACCCTCAGAGAGATACCCAAATCACCAAGTCAAAGACACGGAGTCCTGTGTAGGGTCATATAACACCCTGTGTAGGGTGTTAAATTGAAAAATATGTTTCTTTTAAGAGCTCAGGAAACTCATTTTTCTTATATTACCTTCCAATTTTCTATACCTGAGGTACAATGCCAAAAATCCTACATAAAAGTAACAGGATTTCACATTCCTTACTTCTGAGACACTTACTCACCCAAAAATATATATAAATATGGTAAGAAAAGCTGCACCAAGGAATTCCTGATAAAATATGATACCTATAACGGGAACGAAAGACAAACTTAATTTTAGGGTAAGAATATATATAAAAGCTACACACTGTTTTTTAAATTATGTTAATGTATTATTTTTTCTAGGCATAGGTACCCTTAAAATGCACATCCAGTAGCTTAGTTTGAAAATATTTGCAAGCCACACTCAGATTTTCAGTGATTTCAAAAAGAACATAGATTCGTAGGCTTTATGTAATGTATTCTTATACAATCAACACAATTAACATAACTTTTGCAAATAGAAATTTCTTATCCAGTTTAGGATTTAGCCCACTGGAACATGCAAGAAAACAAAACTCTAGTGCCATTTCCTACCTACAGTTTTAGGCCAGGGGTCAGCAAGCCTGACCTGAGAGCCTGCGTGGACTCTGGGGCCTCTGACACAGCATTCCCTTCAGGGCAGTTGTTGGCCGCCCAGGCTGTCACTCTTGGCAATGCCCCGTGTGCACTCAGCCACTGGAGGGCACCGTAGTCGTTCCACCCAGCCCCATTTCTCACTGTCAACCCCCTCTCCCTTCTCTTTCTTCTGGTCGCCCTTTTGGGGGAAAGAAAACTTGGATGCGTTGTTTACTATGAGGAACTTTTCTTCTCTCCTTGTTGGTCTCAAGGATTTCTTCTTGGTCTAAGGTCCCAAAGCCTTCATAGAATTGTTTTTTTCTTAAAGCCATCTTTAAATTATGTATTACTTGGAATTGGATTTTTGTGTGTGCGGTGTTATCCTTGCTGGTTAGCCAACGAATATTTACTGAGTCCTTTGGGCCAGCTACTGTTCGGGGTGCTACAGACACCACGATGAACAAGACAGAGCCCTATATGAAAGGAGTGCTCTCAGAAGCCCATCTCCTCACCTGGAGAATAAACTTCATACAGGAAGGAACCACGTTCAGTCCTAATACATATCTGTTGAATGGATGAGCAGGTTTGGAAGCATTTTTCCATGTTATTGCACACTTTTGTGTAATCATTTCAATGTTTCCATGTTATTCTAAGTAACTGCCCTATAATATTCATTTCTTTTAAGGGCATTTTCAGCTGTTTTGAAATTTTTTTGCTGTAGAAAATTAGTGATAAACTTCTTCATACGTATTTTTTTCTCAGCGTTTTAGGATTTTTCATTTATTTATTTGTTAATTTGCTTGTTTGTTTATTTGTTTAGAGAGCTCGCACATGTGCAGATGGGGGGAGGGAGAGGCGGGTGGAGAGAATCCCAAGCAGGTTCCACGCTGTCAGTGCAGAGCCTGATGCAGGGCTCGATCTCACAAACTGTGAGATCATGACCTGGGCTGAAATCAAGAGTTGGTTGCTGAACTGACTGAGCTACTCAGGCACCCCAGGATTTTTCTTGTTACTGCTGCTTAACGCAGAATTTCTGCTTCAAAGAGTAGAAACATCTTTTTTAAAATCCATAGTAAAATACAAATGACAAAAAGTTCACCATCATAACCATTTTTAAGTTTGTAGTTGTGTTAAGTATATTCACATTATTGTACACCTAATGTCCAGACCCCTCTCACCTTGCAAAACTGGAAGTCTCTACCCATTATATGACAAGTCCCCATTGCCCCCTCCTCTAGCCTCTGGCAATCACCATGCTACTTTCCGTACCTGTAAGTTTGACTACTCCGATACCTAATATAGGTGGGATCATACAGCATTTGTCTTTTTGTGACTGGCTTATCTCATAATGTCCTCAAGGTTCATCCATGTTGTAGCATGTCTCAGCATGTCCTACCTTTTTAAGGCTGGATAATAATATTTCATTGTATGACATACTATTCCACTCATCTGTTGATGGACATTTGAGTTTCTTCCACCTTTTGGCTGTTGTGAATAATGCTGCTATAATCCAAGCATACAAATATCTGTTCAAGTCCCTGCTTTCAATTCTTTTGGATATGGATCTAGAGGTGGAATTTTTGGACTGTATGGTAATTCTATGTTTAATTTTTTGAGGAATAGTGTTTTCCAGAGTGGCTACTCCATTTTATATCCCCATCAACAATGCACAGAGTTCAAATTTTTCCACATCCTCACTGACACTTGTTAATTCTTTTTTTTTTTTTTTTCTTTTTTGTTAGTAGCCATCCTAATGGGTAAAAGGTGGTGTCTCCTTGTGGTTTTGATTTACATTTCCTTAATGATTAGTGATGTTGAGCATCTTCTCATGTGCTTATTGGTCATTCATACATCTTCTTTGGAGAAATGTCTGTTCAAGTCCTTTGCCCATTTTTAAATTGGGTTATTTTTGTTGTTGTTGTTGTTGTTAAGTTGTGGGATCAAAGATTAGAAACATTTTTAAGGCTCTTGATGAAGACAATGAAACCCAGTTCTCGGAGGGTAGTGCCATGCTACCCAACTCCATGAGAGTGCCAGTAATACTGCAGCCTTCTTGGCATTAGTTATTGCAATAAAAAGAACAAAACAAAAACTTCACTAGTTCGTAGGCAAAATATGATATCACATTGTAATTTTAAGCTAGACTTTTTGATGGGGGCAAAAAAGGAAAATTAGTCAAGAAGCTTCATCTCCATTCCATACTTCAGTAATAGCAGATGAACCATTATCACTTCCAGAAAGTTCCAGCCTCTCTGACTCATCAATTACTTGGCGTGCTAAATATTGAGATTCCAGCCCTGTTGGTCCTACTACAGAAATGTTCTTTTCAAGGGAAGTACATTTTTTACATGTCTTTACAACATTAACTATTAGGCTGTATGTCATGCCTGTACCTCTTTTGGGGCCCTATTATTTTATTTCTAACAATTCTAGGGCACACTAATGTGCCATCTTTTCATACTTTCTTTTGTCAGCAAGCATAAAATTCTAAAAAAAAAATCAGATATATATAAATCATATATCTTGGTATATGATCTTTCTCTTTAAACGTAAGGTTCAGTTTTGGGAAATAAAAAATGCATCGATTACTTTTAGAAACTGCCCACTGGCAGTCACATTGCCATTAAATAAGAAAGGTGTGTCAATTAGGAAACATAATCCCTAATTGCTTCCAAAATACATAAACTTTGCTTTGGGAAATGAACTTCCAATATAAGAAGGTAGTAAATATATCCAACAAGCCAATAAACTAGGGCATAACAGTACTAACCTTAGGAGTGATATACTGGAATCTATTATATTTTGGTTTGGACCAAGTTTCAAATTTATGCTTTTTTTTTTTTTTGATCTCTTCTTTTTTTTTAAATTTAATTTATTTTTTAAATTTACATCCAAGTTAGTTAGCATACAGTGCAACAATGATTTCAGGAGTAGATTCCTTCATGCCCCTTACCCATTTAGCCCACCCCTCCTCCCACAACCCCTCCAGTAACCCTCTGGTTTTTTTCCATATTTAAGAGTCTCTTACGTTTTTGTCTCCCTCACTGTTTTTATATTGTTTTTGCTTCCCTTCCCTTATATTCATCTGTCTTGTATCTTAAAGTCCTCATTTATGCTTAAAAAAAATGCTATTGTATCTCACATATATATGTTTCTGAATTGTCAATAAATACAAAAGGACTGTAATAGTAGAAAAATAGAGGCCAGAGCAGTGAAGATAGTAGCTTCTATCTCATCTGCCTGCCTTTCCCTGGAACACTGGATTCAAAGACCCCAGTCTTTGATCTAGGTGATCAGTGGTAAGGGGCAAGGAAGGAGGAGTTAATGGAAAGAGGAATGTTTGGCCCAGAGACAAGACACAAGAGGATCCTTCAGCTGCTTTGATTATCAGAAGGGCTGGCAAGGAGGGGCGCCTGGGTGGCTCAGTTGGACTTCGGCTTAGGTCATGATCTCACGGTCTGCGAGTTCGAGCCCCGTGTCGGGCTCTGTGCTGACAGCTCAGGGCCTGGAGCCTGCTTCAGATTCTGTGTCTCCCTCTCTCTCTGCCCCTCCCCCGCTCATTCTCTCTCTCTCTCTCTCTCTCTCTCTGTCAAAAATAAACATTAAAAAAAAATTAAAAGAAGGGCTGGCAAGGAGAAGACTCCAGAAAGCAGAACTAAGATGAGAGTCTTGAATTACAGGGAGGCTAGTTTCAACCCTACTATAAGGAAACACTTTCTAATAATTAGAGCACTCCAAATAATTAGGGGGATCCAAAACAGGACCGAGCTGTCTCGGGAGACAGAGAGCACTGGGAAGCCTTCCCACAAAGCAGAATAATCTGTCTGCGAGGATGTTATGGAGCAAATTCAGATCCGGGTGGAGGTGAGCAGGGTATGATACCGGCTACATAGGTCCTTTTGACTGAAGATTGCTTGGCTGTCTTGTTTACTCCGAGAGAAACTTTATTTATGCTTTTGTGGGGGTCGAATCACCCGAGCAGAGAAAACCCAAGCTCACCTGCGATAATGGCACTGGTCGTGAAGAAAACATGGTTAATGGGCACCACCATCGCTGTGTTGTAGAGCTTCGTGGCATGATTCAGGAACCTAGAGCAGAAGGCACTTACTGAAGCTCTGGCTTTAAGAGACGTTCAGCAACAAGTTAACAGTAACCTCAAGAAATGCATGTCCTTAAGCTACAACTACAAAGGGAAAGGAAGTGCAGTAAAAGGGCATTTCCAATCAGCAGTCATAGCTTATATGCATCTGATGTATGAGATCAGATGTCAGGTTTTATGGTCTGTTTAAACCAACAACAGTAACAATGAAAAGCAATTAATCATATTCTGAGGCCACAGAAGTTTGAGTTGGAAGTGAGTCAAGCTGCTGGACCAGTATCACACTGGAGCTGATTCATTAGGATAGACCCTAGAATCTGTTAAATATCATATCTGGGGAATAGTGTAGCTATCCATTGACATGCCACATGCCAACAAGGAAGATGGAGAAGTAAAGGAATGTTTAATGTTTCAAAAACAATGCTCCGTGCTCCAGCTGCACAGCACATGTGGGGAGCTCAGTTTCGCACTCTGGCCACCAGCGCGACTCAGGTTCCCACAGTGAAGCCGTGCTGCCCTGTCATTGACGTCAACTGAGCAATTTTAAAAAGCACTGACGTTTAGGTCCTGTCTTAGCACAATTAAAAAGAAATGCTTTGTGGGTAGATCCCAGGTGTGCCTGAGCACACGTGTGTGTACATGCATGCATGTATATGTGTGTGTGTATATGTACCTATCTATGAACAAACAAGACCACTCCTCAGGCGGTTTTGATGGGTGGCCAGTTCTACAGTTCTAGTGCATTCACGGGGCACCAGTGTGGAAGAGGCAGGGACTGGGACAAGGGTGGTGGGAATGCAGGGTGCCTTGGGTTGGACCTGCCTCTTAAATTCATAAAGCTGAGTTTAAAGATAACGATGCTAATCACCAAATTCCAAAAAGATGTTATAGCCATGCTGATGAATTCGGAAGAAGAAAGGGAGATGAAACAAAGTGGCAAGTCTCAAGCATTAGAAACACACTCATTCTCATAAGGAAACGACAAATGAAACAGTGACAAAACACTGGGTTTTTCCAGTCACTCTTCACCTTCCTTGCAACAGGCCCATGTCCGACCCAGAACTATTAGGCTTTGCTGCTAGCATCTATGGAGGGAACTCTTCCCTAAACTCTTCCCAAGTTTAGGCCCTGATTTCCCAGCTGGCTCCGGGATGGAGCTTTTGCACAGCATTTTGGGATAAACAGAAAACTTCCTGGCTGGCTAAAGACAGCCTCGCAGGCAAAGGCATAATCATGATGTGAAACGGAGGGGAAGTGACTGGAGCAGAAGGAGGTGGCGGAGGGTGGGGGGGAGAGAAGAACAGAAATTTAAAATGTTCCATGTCACCACTCTTAGGCCCCAAGAGAAACATAAAACAATCATTCCGCGATCCCATGGGTACAAAGAAAATTCTGGCCAAGGATGCAAAGTTCTGGGGAAAGGATTTCCCTCCCGGCCAAACGTCTGGTTTTGTCCATCCCTGGGCAATTAATGAGCATGAGCTAAGAATGAAGGTGAAGGGTTCATGTATTTCCTATATTTAGAATGAAATCCTGGATGTGGACCTTCCCCTTTGATTTATTGCTAATGACAACCTGCGTACGATGGATATTAATTACAAGCAGAAGAGCATCAGGAAAGTATCAAAGTGCACTTAGCTAGATTGCGGCCATACTTTAGAACTCACAAGACATGAAGGCAAAGCTTAGTAAAAACTTATTATTGGACGCGAAGGAGAAAGCAAGGCGTGCTGGCTGAGGACAAGCTGAAGGCCCTTCACCCTCAGAAATCAGTTACACCTCATTTTAATTATCCACGGACGCCAATAAAGATTAATGCTCAGAGAAGCACGGGAATGTTGAAAGATTAGTGAATAGGTAGAAGCTAACTTACTTGACTTGGAAGACACAAGACGCTATCATGATGATAAACATGATATAGAAGATGGGATAAGTTAGTTGCATTTTATCCGTCACAGAAAAAGTGATCATGCCTGAGACTGCTTTTACTGAAATGACAGTCAACGAGGCTGAAAAAGAAAACAGGAGACACAAATAAAATCCATTTTTGAGACAGAATTACCAACAAATATCTGAAGCTTACACAGTAGAGTGGTCAATACTCCAGTCATGCTTTCAGGACGCAGGCTCGTGAGAGGCGGGGGTAGGACGTGGCTCCTGACAAGGGCTAGCCCGGCCGCTCAAGCCGCGCGGCACTTTGAATTTGCCTAATCAGCTAAAGATCTGCTACGCGACTGGGTGCTTTTTATCTTGGGTGCAAGATGCTTATTTTCCAGCCCTCACTGCTGAAAGGATGTTGCAGAGGTTATAATTACTAGGAGATGGGAGAGGAGAAAACAATGAAGGTGGGGGAGAGAAGCAAAGTCAGACAGTCCATGTGACGTGAGTGGGAAAGTAACTATTAAACGATACTGAAAAATCAAGAGCCAAATAGATGAGAAAACTGGAGAGTGGAAAGCGACTCCCTCTGTGAGTTTACTAAGAATTGTACTGAGTCTATGTCTGAGCCTTTTTGTTCATAATGTCTAGAAGTCTCATGAAAAAAAAATTTTTTTGAAGACAGTAATAGGAAGCAGGACCAGAGCTGAGTATCCATTTCTCAGTCAACCATAAATCTAAGGGTCACATAAGCACTTTCTATTTATACTCTTATGCTAAAGAGGAACCTGGCCTTAGGCAAACCAATTTTTCATAGGTTCCCAACAGCAATGAAGAAGTGACTTGATAAGGTTATAATATGAAAGCAATGAGGCATTTTCTAGAAACACCATGTCTCTGTAGGAAGAAAATAGCGTTTTCTTTTGGTTTGAGGTTGCTTAAATTTAATGTCGCATCTAATTCCGTAACTAAGCTGAAACCTACAGAAAGTGAAAAAAATCATTTTTACGTGAAATCAAAGGCAATGCGAACAAGAAACATTTTCTTTGTGCTGTTGGTCTACCTGGTCATGATATATCTGAGCTTTATCCCTTTTAGCTTTTGAAAAGGCATTATATAGAGAGAATGTTTAAAATAGCAGCTGATGGCCAACCAGGGAAAGCCTCCCATAACCTCCTTTTCCAAAAACTGAAAATATACTTCAACTTGAAGAGTACCAGGGCACACTTCCAAATCAGGCATTTTCCTTTCCACTAAAAATCGTAACAGAGAACAGGTGACAAATTCTAAAAACAAACCCCCAATCTGAATAAAGAGGCCCTTACAACTGGGTCCCTCTACATCTTTAAATAGCTTTTGACCTGATCATCTTACATGTTTTCTACAGATTATGACAATAGTCCTATCTCAGCTAATCTAGGAATTTTATCTGCAGTGACGTGCGCCACTTGATGGTTTAAGTTTGTAAGGTTAGCTCTTGAGGGACCTTGATTTCCTCTTCAAAATTTTGCTTGAAATTAGAGTACAATGTGGTTATGGCCTTGTGGTCTGAACAGCCAGGTTTCCCAAAGGGATCATTAATGGGGAAGGAGTTGAACACACTATTCCATTAGCCTCAGAACCTCAGGATTGCAAAGGCCCTTCAAGGTCATCTAATGCAACTACCATCTGATGTTAAATTATACTTGACCGCAAAACAAAAACAAAACTAGACTTTTTATTAAATAGCTAAACCAACTATTGGTTTGCTAATATAGTTAATCACTGTATTTCCAAAGCATGTACAATCACCAACCAATTAATCACTCTTTATTGTAACTCTGCAAGTTATTTCTAGGCTGGTGACAAGTACTTCTGTTTTATTTTTGGGTGGGAATGTGGTTGGTGAGGACAGGTGAAAATACAAAATTTAATATGCTATCATTCTAATGTATACATAAAAAATATAAAGTGCTTATATATTTTCTCTTTTTACATACAGAAAAAAAAAAGCTAGGAAAAAATGCCAGAAGAAACAACGTCAAGATCCTATTGGTAGTTATCTCTAGGCACTGGGATTATGAAGAGCCTTTAAACTCATTTTTTAAAACTATAAAAGTTTATATGTTCCTTTAAGAAAATTTGGAAAAATGCAGAAAATCCTGGAAAGAAAAATGAAAATCACCTGTAATCTCAACACTCATCCCCAAGTCATTTTTAACATTTGGGAATATTTCTTTGTAGCTATTTTCCTGTCTCTGGATATGAATACATTATAACATATGTATATACATATGTTATATATATATAACAAATAGTATATACTATTTAGGAACCTAGTTTCAACTGCCATCAAGTATTTTCTATGCCATTAAATATTCTTCTGAGCATGATTTTCATCAGCTGTGAGTATGCCTTTGCATGAATTATACTTCATCTTGGTAATTCCCTATTTTTTGCATATTTAGGTTATTTAGGTACATCCTTTTTTTCCCTGGAATTAAAAATGAGGTTGTGATGAATATCCCTGAACATATATCTTTGCAAAGCACTCTGCCAATTGCCCTAGGAAAATGAGCTATGGGGCGGGGGAGCGGGGTGGGGGTGGGGCTCTGGTGACAGATGCTGTTCTTCTGAAATATACTGGCAAGCTGCCTTCTACAGACTATCAGTCACATTCCCATAGTACTGTGAGGCAGTGCTCAGTTACATGGATTTTTACCTTTTTCTTGACGGCCCTCTCTGTTTTTCTTATTTCTCAACAATAGACATGTATTACTTTCGTCATCACAGTGGTACTGCTTTTGCCTGACATAGCTGACCTGTGTTTGAAATCTGGCCTTCTCGGTTTCCTCCGACGTCATCAACTGTTCCTTCCAGAGACTTTCCCAAATTGCTACCAATGTCTCCTTATTAGAGCCACAAATATTTCACTTATTAATTTGGCTTCCATAATCTGAGTATGCTAAGCATAGAGAAGGACTTCCTAGCTTTCTCAGCTTCCTGATCAGTTGAAAGCATCTTTTTAAAAAAAATTTATTTATTTATTTTGAGAGAGAGAGCAAGAGAGAGGGAGAGACAGAGACTCTCAAGTAGGTTCAGTACCATCAGTGTGGAACCTGATGCGGGTCTCGAACCCACAAACCGTGAGACCATGACCTGAGCTGAAACCAAGAGTCGGATGCTTAACCAACTGAGCCACCCAGGTGCCCCTAGTTGGAAGTATTCGGTTGGGAGTTTTAAGACTTAAGAAAGACTGCAGCCACAGGCCTGGGGAGCCCCTCACCAGAAGCCAGTTTCCTTTCTTCCTGGTTGCCCTCACTTTCTATTTTCTTTTTAGTTCATTTTTTTTATCTATCACATAAACAATATTAACAATAAAGTAAAAACAAATCCACCTGCATACTACTGTTACCTCTCACTCATCTCCAGCGTCTGCTTCATGCACCCTTTTAATCACAACGAAGGTAGGTACCATGTTGTGTGCTACATTTTCCATTTAATTTGACACTATAACTATTTTTCAAAGCTGCTACATGGTTTCCATAATCATTTTTTCTTGTAGAAGTCATTAGTGATCATTGTAAAATGCCTAACCAGCACAGGTAAGTATAAAGGGAAGAGTGGGCAATCTTTTTCTCATTTCTTAGTATGATGACAGCACTTGTGCTATTTCTCCAGCATGTAGGCTTCAGCTTTTGGTTTAAGAGAAATATATTTTTCCAATTTCACAGAAACAGAGACTAGAATGGTGGTTGTCAGGGGCAGGGAGTAGGGGGAAGGGAGTGATGTAGGTCAAAGGGTCTAAATGTTTAGTTTAAGAACAGTAAATTCTGAGGATCTAAGACACAGCATGGTGACTACAGTTAATAATGCGGTATTGTATACTTCAGAGTTGCTGAGAGATCTTAAGCATTCTCATTATACACACACACACACACACACACACACGCACACGCGCACACACACACACACACGCAGTTCACTATGTTAACTATAAGGGGTGATAAATGCGGTCATTATCATGAGCTCAGTAATCATTCTGTGATGTATATGCACATCAAATTACCACGTGGCGTACTTAAATACATACACTGTATGTGTCAATAATTTCCCAATAAAGTGAAAATTATTAAAAAGAGAGAAATATGTTTTTAACACAGATATCTTTCTATTCTGATTACATTTCAAATTCTTTATTAGGAACGGATATTAAATTTTAAAATGTCTTTTCAGCATCTGGATATTTACATGATATTTCCCTTTTTGAGCCATTAACATGATGAACTATATCAATGGATTTCTTTTTTTTTTTAAATGTGTATTTATTTTTGAGACAGAGAGAGATGGAGCATGAACAGGGGAGGGTCAGAGAGAGAGGGAGACACAGAATCCAAGGCAGGCTCCAGGCTCTGAGCTGTCAGCACAGAGCCTGATGCGGGGCTTGAACTCACGGATGGTGAGATCATGACCTGAGCTGAAGTCCGACGCTAACTGACTAAGCCACCCAGGCGCCCCATATCAATGGATTTCTTAAAGAACCATGCTTTCATTCCCATAATTAATTTAGTTAATTCAAATGTTTTCTCTGTGCTCACTGTCCTCAGTTCTAGGTAATTATATACAGTGTAACTAGAACAGACATGGCTGTGTCCTCATAGAACTGATTAGGTGGAGAAGATGAGCAATATCAGAATGTAAATATTTAAGTAGGATATGTAAGTATAAATTGTAAGCGTTACAGAGAAAAAGAACCGGTTTCATTAAGACCACTTGGTCATGAAGTATGTCGGGTTTTTTTTTTTTTTCTGGATTCTACTTGCTAATTTTTTGAGACTTTTACATTAATATTGAGTGGGGAAATTAGTACAGGGTATTCTTACTGTGTGCTACTTGGGATCAGTATTGATAATCATTATGTAAACAAAACGGGAAAGCTTTCTTCTTATGTCCTCAAATAGTGTGAACAACAACAACAAAACAGAATCTGTTTCTTAAAGATTTAACCTTCTAGGTTGAAAGTAAAGATGGGGGGTGGGAGGGAGGGGAGGGTGGGTGATGGGTATTGAAGAGGGCATCTTTTGGGATGAGCACTGGGTATTGTATGGAAACTAATTTGACAATGAATTTCACATAATAAAAAAAAAAGAAAGTCAAGTATGTAGGCCTGGTTCTTTTCAGGATGTAGCATTTTAAACCGTTCTTCCATGTCCTCCATATCTATTTTCCTTTAAAAAATAATCAATTTAATCAAATTTTCATCTTTGTTGTCACTTTTATTTCTAATTTTGTATATTTGAGATTTTTCCTTTTTTTTGTCTTATGAAGGATATATTTTAATGTCTTTTAAGAATAGATTCTTGGGTTTATTTATCAATCCATTGTTTTTCTGAGCTTTATTTCATTAATTTTTACTTTTATTAATCACTCCTTTCTGCTTGCTTCAGCTTTATTTCAGTGTTTTTTTCCCTCCCGTTTTGAGCTGAGTGCTTGACTTACATTTAATGTAATGAATTTCCTTCTGAATACAGCATTAGTCATAAACTACAGGTTTAATACTAAGTGTTTTCATAATAATTTAAAAATATATGCTGCAATGAAAGCTTGGTTTCTACTTGGGCCCAGCTGCAGTTTAAAAGTAGTGTCAGCATTTCCAGATGTTACAGTTTTACTGGTTTCTGTTATTTTTGTTATTATTTTCTGTTTTTATTTCACTGTGATCTGAGAATGTGGTCCATACTTCAACTTCCTGGAATTTATCAAGGATTTCTTTGTGGGCAATTACACAATTAACTTCTGTAAATGTCACACAGGCACTTGAAGGCAGGTGTATGGTCTGTTTTCAGGATTTAGAGTTCAACGTTAGAGCAACATTGAGGACTCATTCTTCTGTCCTTAGAGATCTTTCTGTCTACCTACCTTCCATGAACTAAGAGAAGTCTTCTACTCCTCTCATATTTCTATTAACATCGTTTTCAAAAGAGCTGCTGCCTGAATCTCCTGAGGGCCCCTGGCCTTGGTGTCTCCCCCTCCCAACCCTCAATTCTGCTACGATGAGCAGCTAAATACTAATATGGGGCCTCCAGGAGCCTTTGCTTCTGCCTGGATTTTAACTTAGATAGTAATAGTATGCCCTTTTGCTTTCTTTTCCTTTCAGTCTGAGTTAACTTGTTTTAGATGACATTTATGTATGAAGTCAGAGTATTTCACAACCAGCAAGGGCCGGTTAGAAAGGTCACCATTTCTACAACTCTTGTGGAGCTAAACCAGAGAACTGTGGATGAATCCAATTTCAGAATCTTTGTTCAAAATCAATCTGGGAATTTTTCTGAAGCCCAATATGGGAATCTTTCTTTATTATTAGGTGAATTTACCCTATTTACATTTATGATCATAACTGCTATGTATGATCTTAATTCTGTTATCTTATTTTCCTATTTAAAATGTCCTTTATTTTCAATATTTTCCTATATAATGTGCATTTTATCTCTTAGTTGTTTGCTTTTGTTCTCCCTATCTGGCAATTTGGAAAGAAGCAACAATAAAGTTCTTCTTCCGTTCTTTTCATCAACAGCATACCTGACTGTGGTATAAATTCATTTCTACAAGTAATTATCACAGGTACAAATCTTCCAATTCAAAGGAGAGAACTAGTTTGTGAAATGAAGATGGACAAATGAAACTCAGCCCCTCCTTAGCATGAAGGTTGCTGCCTGTCCCAGTGGTATAGGTATAATCTACAGAATCATAGCAAACAACACACGACGTATGGTTCATTTTATTGGCAAGGAAGAGGAAAAAAAAATTATAAATAACTTTTTAAAAGGCAATTTTCCAAGTGATTACTGAGAGCTCCTGAGAGAGTGTTGATTTATATGAAGATGTGTGTGTGTGTGTGTGTGTGTGTGTGTGTATGTGTGTGTGTGTAAGAGAAGGGGAAAGGGCAGATTTAAAAATACACAGTGGGCTTACGGAACCATCAGTTTTCAAATCCTGGGGGAAAAAAGGAAATGGGTAGATAAACAATGAATGAAAGAAATGTTGTATTTAAGAAAATCATACTGCTTACATTTACATTTCATATTAGCCATATTTTGGTAAGTAATTCCTGATGAAAAAAGTTTCAATTGGGATCATTCTTTTGTTCCTCTTTTAATATTTTTCAATTACATCCTAAGAAACAAAATCCTCCAACTGTCAGAGAGCAAATAAAATTACTCAGAAGTAAAAACGCTGACATGTTTTTAAAGGAACTAAACAGACACCACTTGTAGATATGGATGTGCAAAATACAGTTTGCATGATTGAGCCTGGGTTTCTTTCTGCAGATCAGAGTTGAAAAGTAGAAACAATGAGAAAGGAACAGAATGCTTAAGTGTTCTCCTTCAAACCTCTTTTTTCACTTAGCATGGTTAGATTGGAGAATGAGAGAACAGTACGTTCTTACCTAGAAGTGCCACCAGGCTTAGCAGGATCACCATGTGCTTCATTGCTTTTCTTTTATGGAAATAGAGGAGGGTGCAGAAAATTAATATTTCGAAAATCTAGAAGTGAAAAAGATGCAAAAGAGTAGAGTATCAATTATTTTACACACAGTCTTCTGAATGCCACATTTCTCTTTCTGGTTTTGCAACAGTTCATTCCCCTGTGAGAATTGAGGGTGCCTGGCGTTCCTGAGGACAATTACAAACATATGAGGACAATATATGGAACCTCAGCCATCCAGACCCAGAGCTCTAACCTCACCTATATGCCAACGATGCCGAGATCGGCAACCCTGATCTCATTTACCCAACTATCTTCTAGACATCTCCACGCGTACATTTAATAGCATAGCACACAAACGCGGGCAGTAAATTCCTGAAGGCCTTCCTTCCCCACCTATCCCTCGTGGGGCCTTCACCCCTGCAATGAATGGCCTCATCACACACCTTTTGCACCAGCCAGCAACTCCTTCCTTTCCATCACTCCCTGCCGCCCTCTCTCTGACCACTGCAACAGATTCCAATTCGTCTCGGATTCTACTCTTGCCTCTACAACCCAGCCATTCAGCAGCCAGAGGAATCATTTAAAAGCACAATTTGAATAATGAACTAGGTCATTCATAGAGAGTGTATATGATACACATATAAGGTATTTACATAATATGACAAGTAGTCATGTGCCCTGCACCTAGCCAGAGAAAAAGAACCTACCCATACTTTGAGGTCTCCTGTGCACCCCACCCCAATTGCACCCCCCTCCTCCTCGGCTCTCCCCAGCAACCACTACACTGAATTCTGTGTTTACTCTTCATTTTCTTTATGGTTTACCACCTTTCATGTGTCTCCCAACAGCGCCTTGTTTATTTTTGCACATGTCTGGACTTTATACATGCAGAATCATACTTGGTTTTGATTACTTGCTTTTTTCCCCCACTGTGCATTGTTTATGAGATTTATCCAGGATGATATATGTAATAGAATTATATATTATATCCAGTCATTCCTTTGCTTAAATCTCCTATGGTTTTCTATCACATTAAGAATAAAATCCTGGATGGCCCACCTCTGCCAGGCACAGATCCCCCACCCCCTGCCAGTTCTCTGCAATGCTCAGATTGCTCTGGCCTTTGCACTAACTGCACTAACTGTTGGAGTTGCCTGGAATACTCCTTCCCTGATCTCCCTACAATGGCTCCTTCTAGTCACTCTAGTCACCCAAAGGAGTCACTCAGCTTACACATCACTTCCTCCAAGTGACTTCCTCTCTGACTGCTCTAACAGAGCCACCCCTCATTTACTGTGGAGTGTAGAATATTTCCTGTTCATGCATTTGTATGTTTCTTGTCTGTCTCCCCAACTAGCACATCAGTTCTATGAGAACAGGGGCTTTATCTGTCCTGTTTGCTACTGTCTTTCGTGCCTGGGCACAGTCGGTTACTCAATGAGTATTTATGGAATTAATGAATAAATTACACCTCAAATTTATTATGAACACCTTGCCAAAAACCAAGACTTAATGTCTAATAAACTGAGTGTTCAATAAATATTAATTGACTGAATGTCTAAAATTTTCCTGCCCATAAGAAAACTCTAATGTCACTTGGAGTTCTCAGTTTTATTTTTGTTTTCACTTTTTTCTTTTTTGAAGTCCTTAAGATAGCCTGATGCAAGTTATTTTTTTTCAAAGAGGTAGTATCCCTGGCCTGAAATTGAAAATATGAATGTTTACTTTTCTGACATAAAAACACCACCACTAATTTTTTCCTTAAAAATTACTAGAGTTATGGACTTCAGTACATTCAGGACTATATTTTACTTATGGAGCCATCTCTAAATCAACATGAATCTCTACTGTTTCAGTTCAAGGTTTGCTTTTTTCTTTTTTTAATCCTCTGTGGGCATGGAAAGCAGCAAGACCATATCTTCCTCATTTAAAAACCTTTCATCTCATGTGGAAGATTAAGTCATCCCTCAGCTTTTTCCTGGTAAATTAAACCAATTACTTTAACTTTTTCTTAAAGGACTTTTTGCCAGGTCTTTAATTGAATCAAGCCATGCTACAAAGGCTATTAAACTCCTATCACTTTGTTTTCCCCCAAACTGCCATCACAACATGGGTTGGGTATCCCCACCTCTGTTTAGCTCATCAATCGTTAGCAGAAATACCCCTGTCGGCTTCACTCCCCTCTCAACTACAGGCTTCCATTTCTCACACTGACATAAACAACTCACGGCAGCATTTGGGACCACTGTATTTGTTGCTGGAAAGAAGGTGGCTCAGCCTGCATTAATGCACAGAGTGTCTTAGCTAAATCTGTTAGCGGGAGGATTATTAATTGGGGGGAAGGGAGAAATGAGGGTAGTTATCAGTTCTAAATATCAAATATGACTTCCTTCCTTCCTTCCTTCCTTCCTTCCTTCCTTCCTTCCTTCCTTTCCTTTCTTTCTCTTCCAAATTCCATCTCTGTGGTTAACACGAGCTCCTATGACTCACAGAATGGCTGTCATTGCCCTGCATTCTGCCTTGTGGCAAGAGGTCACGGAGCTCCCAGGAATAAAATATTCAAGCAGCATGAATTAATGTTCATTTTTTTTCCTAGCAACATTTCTGCCCCTCTCTGAAAATATCACTGTTAAAGCGGCTGTGATTTCTACAGGTTGCTGAGACCCAGGGAGAGGCTGCTTTGCTGATTGCTGTCTCAGAGGTCAGAAATAATAACAGCACTTAACTGCAGGCTCACCACCCGCTCTACTTGTACCAATTTACTCAATCCTCACAACCTGAGGAAGCAGGCACTATTTTACAGATGAAGAAACCAAGGCTCAGAGGGGTTAAATGACGTAGGTCTGGTAGGCAGAATAATGGCCTCCCAAAGATGCCCATGTCCTAATCTCTGTAACTTGTGTGTATGTTACTTTACATGGCAGAGGGGCTTTGGAGATGCAATTAAGGCTATGGACCTTGAGATGGGGAGATTATCCTGGATTATCCAAGAGGGTTCAAAGTAATCATACGAGTCCTAAAAAGCAGAGAACCATCCCAGGCATGGTCAGAGAGAGATGGAACATGAGAAAGAACAGCGTCAAGGAAGGCTGGCGGCCTCTAGAAGGTGGAAAAGGCAAGGAAATGGATTCTCCAGAGGCACAGGCAAGGAATATAACCCTGCCAATACCTTGATTTTAGCCCAGTGAGACCTGTGTTGGACTTCTGACCTTTAAAACTGTAAGATAATAAATCTGTATTGCTTTAAGCCACTAAGTCTGTGGCAATTCGTTATGGAAGTAATTGGAAGCTAACTTAGGTTCTGGTATCTGAAGTCCTTCCAGAAGAACAGAATCTTCAGGATGAGTTTTCTGAATTGACTCTGGGTTTTTCTGGATTGGTTCTCTCATCTAATTAGATTTAAGGGCACTCATCACCCTGTTTTTGGTGGTGAGGAGTACTGGCGGGCCATGGGATGATGTGACAAAAGAGATACAGGCTCCTGGGCCTTGTTTCTGAGGCTTCTACTTCACGCAAGCCTTAAACGTAACACGAACATGGACGTTCCATGGACATCCATCTGGTGCTGGTAAACACCCGAGACAGGTAGATGCTGTTAGCCAGCCTGGGATACAATTTTACAATCCTTTTTTGAGAAATGTACAGCTTATTCAGACTCTAAAATGCTTTCTTATTCATTTTAGTAGTTATTTGATCAGTCCTAAAAAGCAATTCAGGTACTACATTTCTATTCAGTGTAATACAAGAGTAGCTAGATGAATGATCCTTCAAAGAATAGCCTTAATTGCTGTAATTATGATCTCTGCAGTCATGGTTTGCAGAAAAAGCATGGAAACCTCCATCTCTAAGGATTAAATATTAATTACCTCGATGTTTAAGCCAAACTTAAACATCGATGTCAGATTTAAGCCAAACTTCAGCTCAAGAGCTTAGCATGTAATTGGTAACATCTAGAGTCTTTAGAGAGGTAACATAAAATGGATTAAATTCCAAACTAAGATAATGTAGATATATTCCCTTTAGAGTCTAAAGCCAATAGTGTTATTAAAAAAAATTTTTTTTAAGGTTTATTCAGTTTTCAGAGACAGAGACAGAGCGTGAGAGGGGGAGGGGCAGAGAGAGAGAGAGAGAGAGAGAGAGAGAGAGAGAGAGGGAGACACAGAATCTGAAGCAGCCTCCAGGCTCTGGGCCGTCAGCACAGAGCCTGACACGAGTTTCGAACTCACAGACCGTGAGAGGCGCTCCCCCATAGTGTTATTCAAATGTGACTTTATTAAAGATTTATTTTATGCTATCTTATAATATCTGGAATTAGTTACATTTTTGGATGACATTTACTTTCAAATATACTTTCATTATTTTATGGGAATATGGGTCTCTCCCAGGGCTGTAAAATTCCTGTTACAGGACTTCTTCTCTATACCCTGGATGTCCAGTCTGTTGAATGAACTAGTGAATAAATGAATGAATGAATTTAAGAGTTGACTTTGGAAAACGGCAAAATACAAGTAATGTCAGAGTTTCTTTTGTGGAAATAGAAGGTTTAAGAAAGAGTAGTTTCGTTCTTTTAAATGTTTTCTCTGGTGTTACAATAATATAAGACACGTCATCATCAAACACTGCTGCTTATTCCAGGAAATCAAATCTTGCTGCATATTTAATCTCCCAAGGATTCAACTCGGGCTATTCATTTTCTGGTCACCGATTGGGCGACCCTTTTCTTACTGGATGAAGAATCTGTTTTGCCTGTAGGCAAATAATAATAATATGTTTGTAGGACTTCAAGTCTCAGCTATCACGAAAATGGATTTGATTGATAAAATCTGTGATTGTTAACGGGCTGGGTCTGCTGGACAAGCAGGAAGTTACAATGGGGCAGAGGAGAGACACAAAGAATGACAGACCTGAAGAAGGCTAATCTGAATTAGGCAGTCCAATCCTAAAGTCTGATGTACAGGGGAAGGGGAGCCTTCCAATATAAAAAGGAGGAGAGTTCAAGAGAGAAGACACTGAGTTCAATTTTTGAGACGTTACATTCGAGGAACCCATGACACGTCCAAGACAGGGATGAGCAATCAGTGGACAGATGAGAACACAGAACTGCAGCTCAGAAGACGCCTGGGAGAGAGATGTAGACTGGATTTAGAAGTCTTTCTAAAGGATGATGGGGGTTGTCAATGAGATCACACTAGAAAACCTTGGAAGAATATGTAGCATGAAGAGATCAAGAGTGGTTGGCATGAGAGAAGGATGAGCCCACAAAGAGTATTGGATGGCCTAGTCAGAGAGGAAGAGGAGAAATCGGGAAAATAAATTGAGGAAGCCACGGAAGAGAGGGGTTCAAGGAGAAGATGGTGGGTTATGAGTAAATGCTGCACAAGGTTCAAAAACAGCAGGACCAAAAAAGCAATTCCATTTGGCAATTTGTTGGGGGGGGGGCACGGATCTATCAGATGATAAAGAGTGAGGAGTGAATAGGAGTTGGGAAAGTAGAGGGGAGAGTAGAGTGGAAGGGAAATAGGACAGTTGATTGAAGAGTGTGTATGGATGAGGATTTAAAAACAAAAACAAAAACAGAGAAACCTAATTTGTTTAAGTAAAAGAAAGCAGTATAGAGGGAGACTAGAAAGAGAAAACACCTGTAAGCATTTGTGTTCTGGTGGTCGGAATTATATATCAGAGATGGAGAGATATATAGAATTCCTGTCACAAAGATTAAGGACTGCCAGATAATAATGTAACATCACATAGTTCCCACTGTAATATCCTGGGTTACACTTAAAGCAAAGTTCACCAGTAAACATGTCCCTGCAAATGCCAATGGCACAGTTTTGAATAACAGGTATATGAAGTAGGGTCATACTATTCTACCTATTTCAATAGCAGAGGACTAGATCAGATAGTTTTTCAAAATCATTTCTGATGCTAAATATGTATGATTCTCTGTGCTTTGATTCTTCTTGTTGAATTCACAATTATTTTACTAATATAGTTCTCGGTTAAAGGTCACGTAGTCTATCCCAGTTTTCTTCTTACCACCTGCCCCTCCTGGAATACTCTTTTTCTTCAATATAAACTGACTTCTGAAACAAGTTACACATCAACCACCACAAGCACGTTCTCTCTATACTCACGGGGTACAGCCACTACATCAAATAAAGCATCCCAGTTAGTGGCTTCAAATTTCTATATCAGCTCATTCCATTCTTTCTTTTACACATCTCTCAGCATTATCCTTCTGCTGTCTACTTCTCCCCAGACAATCTGGTACATGTTCTCAATGAACACTTTTTTGAAGAAAATATCTATCTTGAATTAAAGCCAATGAATTAAAATGTGTCTTCAGGTATTTCCCTTTGACCTGGGAAGAGAGGTTTTTGGGGTTTGTGTTTTTACTTTGAGTTGTCCTAAAACACATTGCTTTGGAATTTGTTGGATTAAATATTGTGGAAATCGTTCCAGTGACAGGTCAAGAATAGGATACTTGGGAAACTGGGGGTGCTCTATTGCTGATTTAGTGTTTCAAATACTTTAGTATTAGTCAAATCTATTTATGTTTAACGAGAGATTAATGTTGAGAGGCAAAGATTATATTCATTCTCTAACATCTGTAGGTACAAGTGGTCTAGATAATATAGTTTATGGGATAGTAAAAAATTTTTTTAAATTCTTACCACATAGATCAGGAACTGCCAGCCAACAAAGTAATACTGTACTGTTCTTGCAGAGATAGACTGAGTTCTATTTGGAGCAAAGTTCACCAATAAATAGGTTCCTGCAAATCCCAGTGTCATACCTTTAAATAAAATTGAAAAGACAAACCAAGTTGAAAAGGGATATTTAAGCCTTTTTGTCAATGTAAACATTACCTATAGACGGAGTATTGCTTGTAAAAATGCCTACAGCCCCTCCCTGTTAAAATACAATTCATCAAACCATCCCTAGATAGCATCCTGCATTCACATGATAGCATTATCTTTAAAAGGGGGATAAGGGCCAGGGAAAGGATGGGGTAGGACATGACTTCTGATTTTTCTTGTTGTTTCAGATGAATCCTTGCCTCCTCAGAAAACCTTTCTCCAAAGATGGGAAAGATCAGAACACGTGCATTTGGAGACATGAAAACACATCCAACCTGGCTGTTTGTTTCCACATGGACCACTAAGAAAATGATAGATCCATCAGAGCCCAGAGAGTGGGGAAGTTCAACACCTGATGATCTACTCACTCATCTTTGCAGCTTGTACACACACACACACACACACACACACACACACACACACACACGTGATTTTACACTTTGAAACTCTGGTAAAAGAGCACCTTAATCATTGCCATTTATTAGAGACCTTTTAACAGAAATGACAAAGGTGAATGCTGACTTTGCTGTAAGATTTATTTAATCCAATTTAGAATCTAGAATTCTAGGAGTAACTTAGTAAAATATCACATTATAAACCTATGTAAACCATGTGTTACTGTCATGCCTTTCACATTACTTAAAATAATGGAGGAAACCTCATCAGAGAAATACAAATCAAAACCACACTGAGATACCACCTCATGCCAGTCAGAGTGGCCAAAATGAACAAATCAGGAGACTATAGATGCTGGAGAGGATGTGGAGAAACAGGAACCCTCTTGCACTGTTGGTGGGAATGCAAATTGGTGCAGCCACTCTGGAAAACTGTGGAGGTTCCTCAAAAAATTAAAAATAGACCTACCCTATGACCCAGCAATAGCACTGCTAGGAATTTACCCAAGGGATACAGGAATACTAATGCATAGGGGCACTTGTACCCCAATGTTTATAGCAGCACTCTCAACAATAGCCAAATTATGGAAAGAGCCTAAATGTCCATCAACTGATGAATGGATAAAAAAATTGTGGTTTACATACACAATGGAGTACTACGTGGCAATGAGAAAGAATGAAATATGGCCCTCTGTAGCAACATGGATGGAACTGGAGAGTGTGATGCTAAGTGAAATAAGCCATACAGAGAAAGACAGATACCATATGTTTTCACTCTTATGTGGATCCTGAGAAGCTTAACAGAAGACCATGGGGTAGGGGAAGGGGAAAAAAAAGTTAGAGAGGGAGGAAGCCAAAACATAAGAGACTCTTAAAAACTGAGAATAAACTAAGGGTTGATGGGAGGTGGGAGGGAGGGGAAAGTGGGTGATGGGCATTGAGGAGGGCTCCTGTTGGGGATGAGCACTGGGTATCGTATGGAAACCAATTTGACAATAAATTTCATATTAAAAAAATAATGGAGGAAAGAAATGTGTATGGGAAGAGGGGCCACATAAGGAGGAGTAGAGGGAGGCCTTGACCTTGCAAATAACACTGAAGACTGCTTATTTATTAATAATCAGCAAAGAAAAATGATATAGGTAGCATTTTTCAGATAGCACCCTTGAAAACATAATTCAACTTGTTTCATAACTGAGGTCAGTGTTGTTGTGTATATAATTTACAACCAGCACTGACTCCAACCTGAAGCAATTTGGTTTGTCTATAAAATCTCACAAATTCAAAGACACCAATTTCCTGTTCCTCTTAATCAAATGATTTAGGGTTGTGAACTCTAGTTTTTGAGAACAAATAGCATTTGACTTTTCACACAAGCAAGACAATAGCTATTCAAGGTATTTGTAGAAGCTATAAAACAAGCTTCTTCTAATGTAAGAACTTACTCTGTAATACTTTGTGAAGGCAGAAATTACATACAAAATTATAAAAGCTATTTCTAATGAGAATTTTAAAAATGAAAAAACAATATACATTATTAAGCATTGCAATAAAGAGAAAATAATAAAAATCGTACATAAGAACTTGGGCAAAATTATTGTTCAGCCCTGTCCTTTCTTTGGAAAAGAAAAAAAGATCTTGTAAGAAAATTGTTCAATATTAGGTTCCTAGGAGGATGGAATGAAAACACACACACACAGTTTTCTAAACTTGGTATACTGAAGTAGAATAAATCCATTGAATACAACTTAAAAATCTCAGAGACTTCCAACTTCCTTTTGTGAAGTCCAAATTTCTTATTTTTATTGAATTCCTCTGCCAGTAATTTTTTTTATCTCCTATAACTGTATCTAGTGTCAATTAAATTTCTTTTTTTAAATTTTTTTAATTTTTATTTATTTATTTATTTTTTAATATATGAAATTTATTGTCAAATTGGTTTCCATACAACACCCAGCGCTCATCCCAAAAGATGCCCTCTTCAATGCCCATCACCTACCCTCGCCTTAAATTTCTTTTTTTAAAGTTAGTTTTGAATGGGTAACGTAAGGTGAAAAAAATCTGAAAGACACACAAGGGTGGTGAGTGAAAAGTTAAATCTTTCTCACACCCTTATGGCACACTAGTTCCCCTCCTGGAAGTAAATACTGCCACCAAATCTTAGATTTCCTTTTCCAGGGATGTTTTATGCAGGTGTGTGAGAGACTGCATAAGTTTTGGTTTTCTACACAAATGATAGCATATTATACACACTTGCTTTTGTTCTACTTAACAGAATATCTTGGAGAACATTTCACATCAGTGTATGTAGGACAGCCTCATTCTTTTCAAGTCTGCAGAATATCTCATTTTTGGATGTTGCATTATTTCACTTAACTTTCCAAAAGGGTCCCTGGTTCACATCCTGACATCTCCTTTCTTGCCTCACATCTGCTTCCTCATTTGCATACTGTGCCCATTTTCACCAAGGTAGATCTTCGCTCCATTTCAAAACTCCTTGAACACAAATGAAATGACTGATGATTTTGCAATTGTACTTTCAAAGTACTTTTGTACATACATTATTTCACTTGAGCCCCATATCAGTGGGAATCTAGTAAAGAACTCTATGGCAGCTCAGTAGGTCGCACATTCTTTCTTTTTATAATCTTAATTTCAGCTTCCTGTGACAATTACAAAGGCAGTTCTAGAGAGCTGCTACCTGTTATATGCTTGTCTACTTGGTATCATTTGTATTTGTGTGATTCACTGTCTCCTGTATGGATCATGTGCACATTTTCCATAAGTGTGTAAAAGTGTTGAAGATAGTCATTAGCAACTCCTTAAATTTCCTTAAAATGTATTTATAGCCCATCTTTTTCTAAAAGTGGCATCTAAAAGATGTCATTTCCTGATATTTTTTTTCTCAGTGAAGCCACACATATTCTTTCATTTGAAAGACACAGATTTCTAAGTTAGAAACTTGCTAATTTACCTTCTGCTGGCCCACTTGCCCAAGGGAGTAATCTGGCAGCATAAGATACTCCAGGAAGGGAAGCAGCCCTTGGCATGCCCTTTGCCCATGGAAATGATAAAATTACAGATCAAAACTTGGATCATGAAAGGCTAATCCATGCTGAAACTGCCCCCACAGATTTCAAATTTCGCTGCTACTTGCTGGCTGGAAGAGCTTAGGCATGTTATTTATCCCTCTGTGACCTAGTCTCCTCATCTCTGGGTACAATGAACTTATCACACCTGCTAGACTCCAGAATTTGGCTGAGCAAGAGGCCAAATTCAGCTCTGGAGAGCTGAATAGATTTGAAAGCTCACCCGGAAGCCTGATGTGACAGAGGACCCTGGAACAGATCTACCTCAGGATACAGACCACTGGGAGTCAAAAGCTATCTCAGAAAAGCTTAAAAATTAATCCCAAACTGGCAGCTCTTTCTGCCCCTGGGTCCTGTCCCTGGGCTATAATAAAAGCGCCTTTTTGCACTGAAAGTATCTTAAGAATTCTTTCTTGACTGTTCACTCAGCAGCCCCACAACATTTCTGGTGCCCAACCTAGGGCTGTTCTTCTTTCTAGACTTCGAGCCTTGGTACAAACTTAAGTTACTCCCTCTTTTCTTTTACTTTAACTCCAGGGGCTTTTCAAGAAATATGGTCTTATTGGAACAATCTCATGTTGACTGCTCTGGCTGCAACCTTTGAGCCTGTGACTACTCTCCAGGGAGGATAAAGGCCTGCCTTTTGACTGGAAGCTAGTACCCTGGCCAGAATGGTAACAAGACCCAGAACTTGATGCCCTCTCTTTATCCACCCCTTCTTTTTTTTTTAGACAGAGAAAGAGAGAGCGAGTGTGAGCAGGGGAGAGGAGCAGAGGGAGACAGAGAGAATCTTAAGCAGGCTCCACACTCAGCACGGAGCCTGACACAGGATTTGATCCCACAACTCTGGGATCATGAACTGAGCCAAAATCGAGAGCAGATGCTCAAACGACTAAGCCACCCAGGCACTCTTATCCCTGTTCTTATACAAAGCATGGGACAGACACCTGTCACTAGGATTGCTGACAACCTTAAGACTTCCATGCGAGGTTTCCTCCTCATTGGTCCAATGTGATCCCCACCACATCCCCGGTCTAGCCACTTCTGGCCATGAGACCACTGGGAACCAGCCAAAACCAATGTCAATATCAATTGAATTAAAACCCAACTGGGGACCATTTCCTGGGAAGTTGTCTGTAAAGACTACATGTATTGGAATGTCACTTAGACCATGATGGATTTCTATCTTTACTATTCTTCATCAATGTCCCCTACTAACTACTTGAATTATAGTATTAGGTAATTTCGCCTTGTAGAACTTTTTTAGTGCCTCCCTCGGTTAAAAATGGCAGGTTCTCCATGGTATTTCAGTCTATTCACTGGCACCAATATGTAGTCTAGAATGCAATGGGGGAATTGCAGGGATATTGACATCTCTTCAGTAGACAGGCTGGTATTCATTAACAACTTTTTGAGGGAAGCTCTGGTTGCTCTGAACACTAGGAACCCTTGATATGACCCTGAGTGGAATGCCATCCAACAGTCAGGGGGATTATGGTAATGGACTTTTCTTCTTCATTCCCCAAAAACTCCCCCTTGGGATGTCTCTTAACCCACTGGAGACAATTTGGATTGCAAGATTTAATGAAGAAAGGACTCATCTTCTTCTGCAATAACACATACCCTCAGTACTCCATAGGAGACAAAGAAAAATGGCCCATTAACAGATACTTAAACTTCAATACTATTTATCAATTAGAATTTTTTTGTAAATGTCAGGGAAAATGGACCGAAATCCCATATGGCCAGGCCTTTATGGTGCTGTACCCAAACTCTGATCTGTCCATATTCTTTTACAGGGCTTGAGGACCCCCCTCTCCTCACCCTCGACCCTCAACCCACCAGCTCAGCTGCCTTGGGCCCCTCTACCACCTTACCTGTGTCTTGTCCTGTTCTCTATGTGCCAATCCTGTTCTCTATGTTTACTCCCCTGTAAACAGGTTGCTGCCAGGATCCTGTACATGCCTCTCTCTTTTTCCCGAATTACTTATCTTTGTTTACTTCTTCTCAAAATATATCTTGAGAGGACGAAACAAATGAAGCTTCTTATTGCATGTGGGGGCTTCTGCCTGAATTATTAATGGCTATGATAATTGGAGCCAATTGTCTGTGGTAGTCGCTAAACCTCAGGACAGGGGCTTAAAGAATATTCCTAAGCAGAGGCCAGAACTCCTTTTGTTTCAGGGAGATTCCCTGTCTTCTCTGGCCTGACATGGACTGGCTGTTTTCACCTTTTGTCGGTGGAAAGAAAATATGTGTCTGTTCATCTGTCCGAGCTTGGTCTTTAGGACCAGGGATCCTCTTTCTCTGCCCTCAGGGCTGTTACCTGCCTCCAGCCTTGCTAGCAGCACCTCACCTATTCTGCTTCCCCTGCCCTCCTCCTGTTTCTGCACAGCCCGAATAACCTGCTCCTATACCATCCTCCGTGCCTCTGGTGTTACTGGCTCCTGCTCCTCCTACCCTGCTATCAAAGAGCAAAGAGTACCCCCTTGGACTTAAACCACCCACTTCAGATTTCCCCAGGTAAAAAACTGACAGCGGGGAACAAATTGATTGGCTTTTAAGTGGACCTAGGTGCAACATATTCGGTAAACTAATTTAAGTTTGTTGGATTAATTAAGATAGACATGTCCTTAGAGTTATCAGCATGAAATAGAAAACTTTTATTCTACCAAGGATTACTGAAAGTTAAATAAGCCTGTGTTATCTTTGTTGCAATTTGTCAGCAAAAAGATGACTTAAAATGACGGTTAATTTTGTCTTAAAGTTCTCATGGGTAATTGTTAAAAAAAACCCAACTAGGTTGAATAAATGAAAATGTTTATAACTTTCAAAGTCTTTGATAATCTGAAACCTTAAAGTTTTGCTTGTATGATAAATTGGATTGGATTCATTGGCTATCTAAGTCTTTTCCAACAAAGATAAAATACTAACACATTAATTACTAAACATACGTTTGTGCTTTTGGTTTCTTACAGCAGAGAAACTGAGGATACTTGGGTCTGTTGGTAAACATGCTTTATGCTTTGTTGAAATAGTGGATGGCTCCACTTTCCTTATGATCTCGTTAAAAAAAATGTATTCAAAATTGTATCTTTAATCTTATGATCCAGGGAAGATCATAGACTGTCACTGGGGCTGTCTCTAAAAGGGTAAAAATCCAGTTTGAGAATGGAAGGACTGAACAGGAAGGAACTGGGTGGTGTTTTCTGACGCCTGGTGAAGACTTCTCCCCACTGGTCTTAAGAAGACAGAAGAAAGGAAATAACACGCTTAACAGAACACAGAGAATGCTAGTGGGACTATGTTTGCTACCCACTTCTAATCTCAGCAGACTAGTGCACAAAGCACCAAGAGCTGAGCCTCAGAGGGAACCAAAGACGGAGCAGTCAGGCAGCTGTGGGTGAGCGGCAGGTGGGGTCAGTGAATGGGTGCTGGACATGATGCATCTGCCACCCTCATGGCCAGTCCTGTACAAAATATACTTTCTCATCAAATACAAACTCAAGTCACTTAAATTTCTACAGTGATCTTGTGGGAGTTTCAGATTTAGCTTGACACAATACACAGATGTTAATAAAATTTCTTCCTATAAACTTGTCACATATGCACAACAGGGAAACAAGCTCATCTCTGCTCTTTATAGTAAACGGACTAGGTATGGTGGGAAGGTACATGCCAAGTGAGGGTAATCTTTTTTTTTTTGGAAGTGGTGTTCTTAAAACTGTTAATTTCATTGACAAGTATGGCTGACATGAGAGTTACATTACATCACCATCATACTAAAATGTGATGATAATAATAATAGTAATACCTAATACTTCTAAGCACAATTCTAAATGCTTTATATATAATTAACTTAATGCTTACAACAAATCTGTGAAAAATAACTATACTGTTAAAATATTATACTATATATGTGCTATATAATGATCTTGTTTGGGATGTTCTTGCTAAGTGGAGAGCTTGGATGAAAACCTAGGTAGTCCATTTGCTTAACGATTACACTCTCCCACCTCTTGTATCCATAAAGAGCCAGGGCGGATGAATGGACAACTCAGGGCTGTCATTCATGTTGTAGGCTCAGTGGGTGGTGCCCCAGCCTAGGTATACAGGCCAGGAGCTGTACAAAGCATAACCTAAAGCCAGATGCAACATCCCTACTGGGGATAGACAGAATCAACTCTCCCTGGCAGTGGTCCCTGGGCTTCATGACTAGCCCTGAGGTTCCTTTAGAAAAGCATCTTCAAACTGGTATTCCCTGGAACCAGCTTCATAAGGCAGATGCTCCACCAAAAAGAGTCTCAAGTCAAATCTATTTGGGAAGAGATGAGTTAGACAAATTTGAATAGTTCTTTTACTAGAAGACCCCCTCAGATCCTCAATGTGCTAGTGTTCACTGTGAATCTCCTAGAAGAGGGTATGATCGTAATATTTTCTAAACATATCTGACCATTTATATCATCCTGAAGGAGTGTTTTGAGGAATATTTTATACTTCGGGAAATGCCTGACATTTAACTGGATCCAGCTGTGAGAACGCAGCCTCTGTTTCAAGAGGCTACTGATCTTCTGTTGTAAAAGTCTCCTATGGATACTTGTGGGCTAAGAATGAAGTATAAAAGTGGTCAAAGGGAAAACATCCTGGAATCAGGTTCCTCTGATGCTTCTGTTCACTGGCACCTAGAAGCTGACTTCCTCACGTACGGAAGCCTTGGGTTCTAAGATCTTTTTGTACAGTTCTTCAGCTGACATCTGGTTTCCCAACCCACCCTTCCCCTTAGGTAAAACCTGAAATACCCCACTCCCCAACTGGATGCCAGCTAGTGTTAATTAACTAGTGTCTAGCTTCTGGACTCTGGCTTGACCTGACTTCTGGTAGCCTTAAGAGTTTTTTAATGTTCAGCTAACCTGATTCCAACACAAATATTGCGTCTAATTCTCTTGGTCCTTATAGTATGTCTCCTGATCAATGGGGGTCTCGCTGTTGCTTTTGTGACCAGGAGTCACAGAATAAACTGGTTCCCTTAACACCAAACCATTTGGGATGTCTTCCCCTCAGAACAATCTCTCCAGATTCCTCAGGCTCATAGTAGCTATATATATATATATATATATATTATATATTTATTATATTTATATATATAATATATATAATATATTTATAATAAATATATTATATTTATTTATATAGTAGATAATTATTTATTATATTTATTATATATTTATTTGTATTATATTTATTTATTATATTTATATATTTATATATTTATATTATATTTATATTATAGTATTTATTAATTATATTTATATATAATATATACAATATATATATTTATAATAAATATATTATATTTATTTATATAGTAGCTATATATATATATATATATATTTTTTTTTTTTTTTTTAGAAAGAGAGAGAGCAAGCATGCACTTGCCTGTGACTGGGGGAGGGGCAGAGGGGGAGAGAATCCCTAAGCAGGTCCCTTGCCCAGTGTGGAGCCCAGCGCAGGTCTCAATCTCATGACCTTAAGATCATGACTGTGAGATCATGACCTGAGCTGAAATCCAGAGTTGGACGCTTAAGCCACTGAGCCATCCAGGCGCTCCATAACACATAAATCTTAAAGAAGCCCTGGATTGGGAAGTCTCAAAAATGTAGTGAATCCAAATAGTCCTGAACCTACCACCAGAAAGTCTCCCATTCTTGAGGCAACCCTGAAACCAAAATAGCCAATCTGTTCCCTCAACCAGAAATGATGGTTTGTTTGGCTAGATTAGTATTCTAGATACTAGCCCTAAATCAAGCTGACCATTTGGTGTGGAAGAAAGAAGGAAAGAGATGGTCTTCATGTCATTTTTAATCTCTTGACATTCTATCCAGGGAAACCATTTATAGGTGACTTAAAATAATCAAGTTACTGGTCTCTGAAGAGTACTGATGAATTGACTGTCATTTTTTTTTTCTTATGATGATACTATCTGGACTTAAGTCAACTAGGTTCTCACAGCCTATTAGATTTAGTACTTTTGATGACTAAGGGAGGAGAGGGGGGAAATACTATAGGTTTTGGCTGAATGAAGGGGAGAGAAATCTGGTGCTTTTTAAAGGAAAAATAATCATTAAAATAATTTAAAGTTATTAATCCACTAAGAATCAGAGCACAGTCCAAACCCTGTCATTGAGTTAATAATAGTTGGCAATTCCTTTCAGACATAGCTTTTGTGAGGTCATTTTTTGAGGCTAGTGGTGAAAAGCTTCATAGCCACAGAGCAACATTTGGCAATAAATTAGTTCAGCTTGTTTCCACATGGCCCAAAAAATCTTCATTTGTTCCATCATGAAAAACAAACTTTCATTTGCTTGAGGCAGGGAAAAATAAATGATTTTCTTTTGCACATTTTGACAATTTAATTTTTAGCATGCTTATATGCTAATCTTTTTTTTTTTTTAAGCCACTAACTACTCTTTTCTCTGTTTGGTTTTAGTCCCTGTAAAGAAAAAAAATGCATTTTGAGCTTTTAACAGAAAGAACTAAATTTTCCCAAGGCAACAACAATACAGACACAAAGAAAATACATGTGATTTAACACATTACTGAGTGAGGTTGGGGAAAAATCCTTCTCCATAAGTATGAAATGGGTTATTACATTTCAGATCAAGATAATTTTATGACTTGCTCTTGGAGGCATGGGTATGGGATAGGTGGCTACAATTTTTCTTATTCCTATGACAACAGATTAAAGTTAAGAATTGATCACTTTTAACTATAGTCCAAAACAAATATGGGATCAGCTACAGAGCCCTACTCACAAAGCATTAAATTAGGAAGGCAAAAATACCCAATTAGAATTGTGGAAAATATTAGCTGAATTATTAAAGTTTGCAAAAATATCCTAATCAATGTTTCCTTTGATGAACCATTAGAGTGTAGGGATGTGTGACTGTGGTAGCAGCAATAATGATCAAAGCTGGGGGTTCCTAGGTGGCTCAGTCAGTTAAGCATCTGTCTTTGGCTCAGGTCATTATCTTAGTGGTCCCTGAGTTTGAGCCCCACGTCGGGCTCTGTGTTGACAGCTCAGAGACTGGAGCTTCCTTCAGATTCTGCGTCTCTCTCTCTCTGCCCCTCCCCTGCTCACACTCTCTCTCTCTCCCTCTCTCAAAAATAAATAAACATTAAAAAAAAATCATGATCATAGCTAACATGGAAGATTTATTACATGACAGGCCCTGTTCTAAGACTTCTACCTCTAGGAACTCACTTAATCCTACAAGATAGGTAATATTATCTTCATTTGAAACGTGAGGAAAATGAAGCTTAAGGAGAGTAAGTAACTTTGAAAGGTCACACAGTTCTCTGTCACTAGAGACTCACCCTCAACCATTATGCTATACTTATATCAGGCTGCCATTATTAGAATACTGGTCCACCATTTACTAGTTATATGACCTTGGACAAGCTATTTAACCTAAGTATCAGTTCTGTAAATAGGTTGTTCCTACATTTAAATGAGATAGTTCATGTAAAACACTGATAGTACCTGGAAAGAGGAAATGTTTAATAAATATTAGCTATTATTAAAATAAGAGAAATTAGCAAAGAATCAAATAATTAATAGAGGTTTAATTTACTATTATTATTTTTTGGTGTGTGTGTGTGTATGTCTGTTTCTTATTCCCTATGTTACATTTTTAATATTACCTTTCAGGAATGAAGTTGATCATAGACATGACAATTACATCAACAGGGCTTTATATTTCTCAGAGTGCTTATATGAATTATCCAGTTTGATCCTTAGAACAGTCTTCTATGTTTGTCAACAAACTGAGGCTTAGGGAAGTTAGGTAATATCATGTCAGCCACATAGCTGACAGCGAAAGTTGAATCCAGATTTGAACCTATGAAAGTGAGTTTAATTTACATCCTTTGACATTGAGCTAGTTTCTTGCTTTTGGTAATGTTCTGTTGATCTCGGGTTTTCCAAGTATATAATCAAATCATCTGCATACACTGATATTTCTACTTCTTCCCTTTCCATAATTGTGACTTTCATTAATTTTTCCCGATCCTAACTGGCAGCAGTTGAGTGCCATATTAAATAGAAAACTTACCCTGCCTTTTTTCACCTTTGTTAATACTTCTTGTGTTCGTCCCTCTGTACACCCTCCTCCAAATGCTTGGGTATTGCCCGTGCCTGTCCTATCCAGCTATCAGAACTGATAGGAATGTTACCTCTGCTATAAAAAAATTCTCTCTGAGCTTCTCAACTAGAGTAACCTCTCTTTATTCTAAACCAGTGGTTCTCAACTGGGGGTGTTTTTGTCCCTCGGGGGACATTTGGCAATATCTGAAGTTGTTTTTGGTTGTCATTACTAGGGCGGAGGGTGCTCCTGTCATCTAATGGGTAAAAGCCAGGCAGGACGCTGGTAAGCAGCCTACAACACACAGGACAGCTCCCTGCAGAGAAGAATTCTCCAGCCTAAAATGTCAGCAGTGCTGAGGTTGAGAGATCCTGTTCTTAACTAAAGCCTCAAGGCATTAGGATACATACTGCTTTCTGCTTTTAAAAAACTTTTTCATGTATATATTTTATCACCAACTGTATTATTTGAGGGCAGCGATTCCGCCTTCACCATCTTTTTATCACCAGTATTCACAATAGTTAGCAAGTCTCCCTATATATCCATCTGTATTTCTTCATCAAATACTTCTGATTAATTTAAACATTAATCAACCATTAGTATAAAAGATGACATATGTTAGATAAAATGATTTAGAGTTTCCTTAAGGCATTTGACAAATGAGAAAAATAATGTAAGATGTAATTTGTTTTTAATTTATAAAATTCAGGCATTGCTCATTCTTATTTCTAATTCTGTACATCTTCCCCAAATGATTCCACAAACCAAGATATATTAAAAAAAAGAGTATAGAAAAATAATATATTTGAAAAGATACAATGCATATATGAGTGCATTTGGAAAAACATTTCAACCATGACAAATTTGATGATGTGGACTAAAAACTCTACTAGCAGAATCAAACCAAGCAGGAAAAAGAAAAAGTGAAAACACTTTCAAGACAACAGGCTCAAGGGAAACACAATCAGGGAAAACAAATGCTCAACATACCAACACTGGTGTCACATTGAAAGCTCAAATTTTTTTAAAAATGTGATCTCCTTGGAAGTGAGCAGCCACTCCTCTATTTAAAGTGCCTAAAGTATCATATTCGTTATCATATGTCAGCAGCAATTCAGAGAAGACTTTGCAAGGAAGAAAATATGAACCTCCAGAATTCTTCTCACAAATGATATTTCTAGTAAAACGTAGAAGATATAATCAATAACATGATGGCTCTGCTATATAATAGCAACCCTTCTTATAGCCAGGAAGGCTGTTATTATTTTCTACTAACAGCTGTATTTCTAAATGAAAATCTGAAGGGGAATGTTCTCTGTTGTTTTTGGAAAGAGCAAAATACAAATTAGGTGGTTAATTGGTGCATCTAATTTTTGTGTGGTTTTCATTTTTATGCAGGACTTTCACTTGACAATGTAACAAATACATCCTTTGAAGTGGAAGACTCTATTAGGTAATACAGATGTTTTCTTGGATTTTATTATGCTCATGAAAATTTCATAACATTCATAATAATAGTATAAAATAATAATTCGCTGTGGTCAATAGCATGGGCAGTGGGCACAATGAAAACAGAAATACTTCACATGAAAGTGCAGATGGCAACTCCAAGAAAGAATCCTGGTCACCTCTAAATGAGATTTATCCATTTCAGCAATTTGTTCCCTGTTTTTAAAGCACATATTTTTTTTATGGATAATATTATTTATTTCCTGATCAAGCAGTGCTATAATTACATGACTTAAATAATTACTTACCTAGTAAATCTGAAGCTCTTAAATTTTCTTTCAGAAACATAACAGAAATAATGGCACTACCTAGAAAGGAAATGGCCATCAGTGGTGTTTCCAATATAAAAAACATACATTACACGGTACCATCTGAAAGAAATTAAGCTCTTTGTGTCTTATACCTGATTAGCTATGTCCTGGTCAGAGACACCCAGCAGCTGTGGCTGTGAAAACAACTCCCTCTCGCCCCCTCATGGTTGAGGATACATAAAAACTGGCCTGGTTTACAATGGACCTAGGACAGTGGCTGGGATAATGCCCCATGGACAGCAAGGGCAAAATAAAGGTTACTAAATAACTAAATGAATAGATGAATAGATAGATAGGTGATAGATAGGTAGATAGAGCAGGAAGGGATGGAAAGGCAGAAAGAGAAAGAAGGGAAGGAAAGAAAGAATGGAAAGAAGGAAGTTTTAATTTTCGATATATGCCAGACTGAAACTCATTATTTCCCTTCATCTCCTCCTGTAATTCCTATTCCAAGGGGCACCTGATGGCTCAGTTGGTAAAGTCTATTTCAATGACACCTCTAAGGAGCCCCAGAATCCTAGGACTCCTGCCAGTCTCCACTCTCCTTCACGCGACACGTCCAACAGCATCCTGGGTCTGTCAGGTCCAGATTTTACCAGCTGTCCAGTTCACCCTCCTCTTCAGTCCACTGTCACTGGGCTTCATCTCAGGCGTAGACCTCAAGCTCCTGCCACTTTCCTCACACATTTGTCCTCGATCTCTTTTATATTCTATGCCCACCCTTACTAAAATCATCATAATTCCCAGAACCATCATTTAGTTTCATTCTAATTTTTTTTCAATTTTTTTTATTTTTTGAGAGACAGAGACAGATAGAGCACTAGTTGGGGAGGGTCAGAGAGAGAGGGAGACACAGAATCTGAAGCAGGCTCCAGGCTCTGAGCTGTCAGCACACAGCCCAACGCGGGGCTCGAACCCACAAACTGTGAGATCGTGATCTGAGCTGAAGTCAGGCTCCTAACTGACTGAGCCACCCAGGCACCCCTCATTTAGTTTCATTCTAAAGGACTTTTATTCATGTTATTCCCTTTGCAACTCTGCCTCCATTTTTGAGACCAACTCTAGACTCAAGTATCACCTCTGGATTCCCCCAGACCCAGTCGACCAATCCACTCTTTGGTGTGATTGATTACCCCTTGTCATACAGCTTTCATGTTACACGGAAGATTTATTTGCCTATCCCCCACCCCCAACAAAGACTATCAGTTCCTTTTACTCTGAGATGTCTTATTTTTCTAAGATCTCCCAGGTGTAGCTAGCACATAGATAAGAGAGTTGGTGGGATCTCTGCCCTGCATTTACTGGCCCTCATAGTATAAGACCCTCTTTCCCATTACTGAGGCTACTGAATCCTCAGCCTCTAACTGAGCCTTGACCTGTTTCTATGGCCTCAGGTTGTGTAGGGTAAGTTGAATCTCTCTGAGTTGTTCCTCTTATGGAGCCATTCCTCTATGAGTAGAGGCATGGGAAAACCCAAACTTGCAATACTACAAAATAATACACATCATAATTTGAATTTTAAATTTTTAACAGAAATTATTAGCAAGGCTTTTAAGTTTGTTTTTTAAAGTAAAAATATACAGAAGAAAATAGGGAAGAAAAGTCATCATAAAAATAACTCATCACCTAGAGAAAATTGTAGTTAGTATGTTGGCACGTTTATTTTACCTTAGCAGCGTTGAAACTATAATGCAATTTTTTTTTCAGTTTCCTTAGCTACCATATTACAAACAATTTGCAACATCATTAAAATTTTTTCATAGATAAAAATTTTAATAAGCCTGTATAATAATCCATTAAATCAATTAAATTTGAATATAACTATATCTGTTATTCTGGCAATTGATTTAAAACAAAATAAATCCATACCAGAAACCCTCATTCAAGATAAGCTGGGATTCTCATATGTTTTCTCCATCTTTTTCTCAACCTCGCTCTCTCTTATTCAAGTTGAGCTATTATTCAAGTCCTTGCAAAATTCTCCTGGGCAGGTTATTTATCGGAATGGACATTTCACACAGAATAAACGGAGTGTGAAAAATGTCCACCAAGCATGAACTTAATTGGGTGATATGACTTTAAAACATTAAAGCAATGTTTCCTGTACAGATACATAGCCCATTAGGTTAAGAATTGAGTTCAGGACAGGGGTAAAAATGTACGAAAATTTTCCATTTCATATTTGGACCAAAACAATTCAGGGAAACTAATTTAACATTTCAGAGAATTAGAAAAAGTATAAAAAACAAGACCCCATTCCCATCCCATCACTGACCTCCTGTGTAATTACATAAGGAATGTTTTCGAGTGGAGGGAGATCGATCAATAAAAAATAGGTGAATTATCACTACTAATGCATACCAAATCCAAATGTATTCCATTATAACAATCCTTAAGATGACTATTTCACAGCAAAGGAGTCTAGTAAGAAGGCAGACATTGCTTACATGGAATGAGGAAACCTTAGAGCTGATAGGAGATACAAAGACAATGTACTTCAGGTTCTAAACTTTATATCTGGGAGACAGGTCCAGAGGAGTTGTTTGTTCATTCGTTGATCCATTCACTTAATAAACATTTATATTACAGGGCACCTGGGTGGCTCAGTCAGCTAAGCGTCTGACTTCGGCTCAGGTCATGGTCTCATGGTTTGTGAGTTCGAGCCCCACGTGGGGCTCTGTGCTGACAACTCAGAGCCTGGAGCCTGCTTGGGATTCTGTGTCTCCTTCTCTCTCCGCCCCCCCCCCCCAAAATAAATAATCACTAACAAACATTTATATTACAGCAGAATCAGAACCAAAGCCCACATTTCCTTATCCCCAGTCCAGAGCTCTTTCTTGTACACTACACTCCATTGCCTCCCTTGAAGGTAGAAAGGCATCATTTTCCTTCTTTTCTTGTTGCTCAACCAGTTTCAAAAATAATTTCATTTTTAGAACCCATGGGGGCCACCTGGGTGGCTCAGTCAGTTAAGCATCCAACTTTGGCTCAGGTCATGATGTTGTGGTTCACGGGTTCAAGCCCCACATCGAGCTCTGTGCTGACAGCTCAGGGCCTGGAGCCTGCTTCGGATTCTGTGTCTCCCTTTCTCTCTGACCCTCCCCCTCTTGCTCTCTGTCTCTCTCTCTCAAAAATACATAAACATTAAAAAAAAAAAGAACGGATAGGGGAAAAGAGGTAGGTGACAATTTCATTGCTAAAAGAAAAATGGGACATGATTGGTAACAATAAGCTTGACATATACTTATATGCATCAAATTATATCAATCGGCTACAAAATATTTATCAGAGTTTTAAGAACATTAATATGCTTTTACTTTCTAAAAGAACTTATATCTAATGCATTTCCATACTCATTTTTTTTTGTTTTAAGAGAATATGAGGTTTTCTACAAAACTGTTAGATAAGAGAATAAGATTTTTTAGTTTTATTTATCTAGCAAACGAAGCAATAAAAAAGAACATTCTGTTAAGGAACACTTACTTGTAATTCATTTATCTTTCAAAATATGGTTAAAATGAGAGCTGTGCTGAGCAAAAAGACAGTATCTGAGCAACAGCTAATAACATAACTTCTAAGTAGAACAGTAAATTTTTAAAATGAGAAAAAATAAACTGAAGTGCCTCATATATAGTTGCAATCAGAGATTTGTCAAACTCAACCCTGTCTAGTTGTTGCTAGAACCACCACCACTGCCTGATGAACATCTAGGAAGAGGAAAGAACCACTATGCTTTTGCTCCTGTAGTGAAACTTAATATTCAAAAATAGAGCATTTCAAGATGAATAGTTTTTTTGGTTTTTGCTTTTTTTTTTTTTAAATTTGAGAGAGAGGGCATGTAAGAGGGGGAGGGACAGAGGGAGAAGGAGAGAGAATCTTAAGCAGGCCCCACGCTCAATGCAGAGCCTGAGGTGGGGCTCAATCCTCCTGGGATCATGACCTGAACCCAAATCAAGAGTCAGACGCTCAACTGACTGAGCCACCCAGGCACCCCAAGATCAATAGTTTAAAAAGCATTAAAACAGGACACAGTTGTAAACTAAACAGATTTGGACTAGGTATGATCAACCTATAGTTACTACTGAGCATTTATGTCAGCATTCACATTTTGTGTGCATTTTTGACTTGAGGCATATTTGGGCAAGAGGTTCAAGAACACTTTTCCATTCTAGCCTTCATACGGACACAGATGGATACAGAGTGCTCACAGACATGGGTCTACACAGAGAGTACTTGTGGACGCTGGATTAAATTCATTACACAGTGTCATATGGTGACCCCAGAGGCAGACACTGAACCACAATGACCACAATGCATTAAAAAAGAAAAGGTGAAAGGTAGCATATGAAAGATAATGTTCCAAAATGTAATCAGTGGTTATGTAGAAGTTGGGTGGTGGGGGGAAGATAGCAGGAATATTTTCTGTTAGGAGAAAAAAACAAAAAAAGCTTCTACAGTGTTCCTATGGAGCCATTTATTAATGTATTCATTTGGCCCTAAAGTTGTAATGCTTCATTATCAGGAAGACTCTCAACAACAATTATTATGGGTGAGTCAACTGCTCTGTTTTTGGCCATTAAATGTCACTCAGATTAGTAATCAGAACAGAGTATCCTGTCCAGTCAAGGTTGATATAAAGAAATGTACATGTGGGAATTCTGATTTGGATTTCCAGAAGAAATTAGATAAAGGCCAACCAAGATTCTGGTGGCTTCAGCTAAACCAAGTCTAGATGTGGGCGAGGGTGCCAGGTCCAGGGGTCGGCTGTGACCTGGTATTGAGCTTCCTAATGCTCCCTGAAATGAATCCCACATTTGTCCCTGATTTGCCTCCTTTGACATCATTCAGATTTGGTCCAAGGACTGGCTGTTATAAGAGTTGATGCTCTAAAATCCATAGCAGGCCTCAGGTGAAAGGAAAAAAAAAAAAACAACTATAAATTAATCTGGTGCATGAGAATTCAGAAAGACTGTACAAACTTGATTTGGATTTTCTTCTGTAATAGCTACTAATGGGGATCAGTAAAACAGAAGTTAAGCATCAAACTTCTAGATGTTAACAATCAAACTCAAGGGTAGATTTTTACAGGTGAGTTTAGATCTTTGTGTCTGTAGAATAGATAACTGAGGATTCCCTTTTTACATTAAGATATATGTGCACTTTACTAAACTCTCTTTACCCCCCAAATAATGATTTTTTACTAAAGGTTTAATGGCACAGAAGAGTTCAATAACTATTTAATGCATTATACTATGGCCATTGAAAAATATCTTGCTCACATTTATTTACTACTTTTCATTTTTTACCCTTTATGACAACTTAATTTTTTATTTTATTAAAATAATTTCTTAATGTTTATTTATTTTTGAGAGAGGCAAAGACAGAGCATAAGTGGGGGAGGGGAAGAGAGAGAGGGAGACAGAATCAGAAGCAGGCTCCAGGCTCTGAGCTGTCAGCACAGAGCCCGATGCAGGGCTTGAACTCACGGACGGTCAGATCATGACCTGAGCCTAGGTCAGACACTTAATTGACTGAGCCACCCAGGTGACCTGACAACTTAATATTTTAAATCCTTTTAAAAATTTGGGGTATAATTGACATACAACATTATATTAGTTTCAGTTATACAACATAATGATTTTATATTTGTATTTCTGTTTTATTTTTTAAGATTCTTTCACTTAATACTTTACCGAAGTATAATTATATGCAATGCTATATTAGTTTCAGGTATACAACATTCAACAATTCTATACATTTCTCAGTTCTTCTCAAGATTAGTGCACTCTTTTTAAACTTAATTTTTTATTTTAGTATAGTTGACACACAATCTTATATTAATTTTAGGTGTATAATTTAGTGATTTGACAGGGTTATACATTATGCTGTGTTCACCACAAGTGTAGCTACCATCTGCCCCGTTACATCACTATTACAATACCATTGACTGTATTCCTTATGCTGTTGCCTTTTATTCTCATGACTTAGTCATTTCATAACTGGAAGCCTGTATCTTCCTCTCTCCTCCACCCATGTTGCCCAAACCCCCATCCCTTCTCCTCTGGTGACCATCAGTTTGTTCTCTATAATTATAGGTCTGATTTTGCTTTTAGCTTGTTTATTCAATTTTTTAAGATCATTTTTTTAAAGATTCTACCATTAGGGATTGCCTTAAGAATTCTGAGTATTCCCTAAGCATACTGAGCATATCTTCATATATCTGTTAGCCATTTATGTCTTCTTTGGAAAAGTATCTATTCAGGTCCTCTGCCCATTTTTTAATTGGATTTTGTTTTTGGTTGAGTTGAATAAGATCTCTATGTATGTTGGATATTAACCCCTTATTGGATATATTATTTGAAAACATCTTCTCCCACTCAGTAGTATGCTGTTTTGTTTTGTTGATGGTTTCTTTCACTGTACAAAAGTTTTTTATTTTGATGTAGTCCCAACGGTTTATTTTTACTTTTGTTTCCCTTGCCTTAGGAGACATAACCAGAAAGATTTTTCTGTAGCTCATGTCAGAGAAATTACTGCCTATGTTTTCTTCTAGGAGTTTCATGGTTTTAGGTTTCACGCTTAGGTCTTTAATCCATTTTGAGTTTATTTTTGTGTATGGTGTAAGAAAGGGATCCAGTTTCATTCTTTTGCATGTTGGCTGCCCAGTTTTCCCAGCACCATTTGTTGAAGAGACTGTCTTTTTCCCATTGTATTTTCTTGCGTCCTTTGTCATGGATTAATTGACCATATAAGTGTGGGTTTATTTCTGGACCCTGTATTCTGTTCCATTGATTTCTGTGTCTATTTTTTGCCAGTGCTGTACTGTTCCGATTACTACAGCTTTGTAACATGTCTTGAAATCTGGCATTGTGACACCTCCAGCTTTGTTCTTCTTTCTCAAGACGGCTTTGGTTATTCGATTCTTTTGTGGTTCCATACGAATTTTAGGGTTATTTGTTCTAGTTCTGTGAAAAACATTGTTGGTATTTTGATAGGGATTGCATTAAATCTGCCGATGTTTGTATACATTGCAAAATGGTCACCATATTAAGTCTAGTTAACATTGCTCACCATATATAGTTACAGAATGTTTTTTCTTATAATGAGAACTTTTAAAATTTACTTTTAGCAACTTTTGAATATGCAACACAGTACTATTAGCTATGGTTGCCATGCAATGTATGACATCCCATGACTTATTTATTTTATAACTGGAAGTTTGTACCTTCTGACTCTCTTCAGTCATTTCACCCACCTCCCATTTCCTGCCTCTGACAACCACCAATCTGTCCTCTGTATCTATAAGCTTAATTTTTTTGTTTGTTTTTCAGATTTCACATATAGGTGAGATAATATGGTATTAGTCTTTCTCTGAATTACTTCACTTAGTGGAATGCCCTTAAGGTCCATCCATGTCATAAGTGATAAGATTTCATTCTTTTTTGTGGCTGAATAATATTCCATCATGAACATACACCATTTAAAAAAAATTAATCCATTGATAGATACTTAGGTTGTCTCCATATCTTGGCTATTGTAAATAATGCTGCAATGAACACAGGGATGCATATTATCTTTTCAAGTCACTGTTTCGTTTCTTTGGATAAATACCCAGAAGTGGAATTTCTGGATCACATGGTAATTTTATTTTTAATTTTTTGAGGAACTTCCATATTGTTTTCCATAGTGGCTGCACCAATTTACATTCCTAACAGTGCAATTTACATTCCTAACAGTGCACAAGGGTTCCCTTTTCTCCACATCCTCGCCAGCACGTGTTACTTCTTATCTTTTGATAATAACCATTCAAACAGGTATAAGGTGATATCTCATTGTGGTTTTGATTTGCAATTCCCTATTGATTAATGAAGTTGGACATCTTTAATGTACTTGTTGGTAATCTGTATGTCTTCTTAAAAAAAAAAGTCTATGCAGATCCTGTGCCTATTTTAAAATTGGATCATTTGTTGTTTTTGCTATTATGTGAGTTCTTTATATATTTTGGATGTTAACTCCTCATTTGATATATGATTTACAAATATTTTCTCCCATTTAGTAGTTTGTCTTTTCATTTCGTTGATAGTTTCTTTTGCTGTACAGAGCTTTTTAATTTGGTGTAGTCCCACTGTAGTTTATTTTTGCTTTTGTTGTCTTTGCTCTTGGTGTCAAATCCAAAAACATCATTGCCAAGAATAGTGTCAAGGGGCTTACTGCCTATGTTTTCTTCTAGGAGTTTCATGGTTTCAGGTCTTACATTCAGGCCTTTAATCCATTTTGAGTCAATTTCTGTGTATGATGTAAGAGACTGGTCGAGTTTCATTCTTTTGCATGTGACTATGCAGTTTCCCGGCACCATTTATTGAAGAGACTGATCTTTCCCATTGCATATTCTTGGTTCCTTTGTAGAAAGTTAATTAAACACATAGGCATAGATGTGTTTCTGGGCTTTCTGTTTTGGTCCATTGATCTGTGTCTGTTTTTATGCCAATACCAAAGAGTTTTGATTACTATAGTTTTGTAATATCATTTGAAGCTGGGGAGCGTAATGCCTCCAGTTTTGTTCTTCTTTCTTAAGATTCCTTTGGCTATTTTGTGGCTCTATACAAATTTTATAGCTGTCTTTTCTAGTTTTGTGAAAAATGCTGTCGGAATTTTAATAGGGATTGCACTGAATCTATAGATTGCTTTGGGTTGTATGGGCATTTCAACAATATGAAGTCTCCCGATCCTTGAGCACAGACTATCTTTCCATTTATTTGCATCATCTTCCATTTCTTTCATCAATGTCTTACACTTACAGTGTACAGGTTTTCCACCTCCTTGGTTAAATTTACTCCTAGGTATTTTATTCTTTTTCATGCAACTGTGACCACTTTTTAAAAGACACGTTTAACTCCAAATTAAAACAATTACACTTTACTCATCTGTGATTATGGATATAATATTCATATCTGATTCAGTTATAAAAAACAAAACAAAACAAAACAAACAAACAAACCATTGGTCCATGGGTTACAAATTCAAATGCATTTGAATATAGGCAATCCTCTATAGAGGAAAAAAGTAATGAAGATGGTGGGCTGGGGCAATGAAGGGTGGTAGGGTGTGATGATGAGGTTGAGGGGCTGGTGTGATGAGGGTGGGGAGCTGTAGCTATGGGGAGCAGTAGGGCCGTGGTGACTTGGAATATACAAGATCAGTGAAAAGTGGCAGCCATGATTCAGCTCTAGCCACATGCAAGTCCAGGGTTACCAAATCTGATTCTTTAAGGCAAACCACTTTTTGTGTTTCATGGTCCAGTTTTTAAACTGGAAAATTAGTTTGTATTCTTTAAAAGCATTGCTTAAGCCAAACAAAACACAGCAAAGATCTGATCTACAAGACACCGGTTTTTGGAATCTCACCTAGTCTGCAACGAAAATGTCATCAATTTTCATTTAGTGTACATTCCATTCATTGGTTAGCCTCTGTGATCTGAAGGGAAACCAGGCTATATCTTTATAATATAGTCAAGTAGAAGACAAAGTAGTAAAGGAAACCATTTCATAAAAAATAACCCATGACATGAAAAGAACATATTTATATAACGATGCTACAAACAGATCCTCACATGTAAATATCTGGCTTGTGGTTTCTGACCACTTACAATGGCAACTTTATTGTACTGCTAAAAAGCAAACCACGAAAGCACTTTCCCGTCACTCACCATCAAGCTTCAAACATGTGGACACATTGAGCGTGCTCCCAGGCTCAATCAACTCTAACTGTATGGAGGTACTGAGTGACCCAAAATTATCATTCCCTGTTGTAGAACTGTAGGGGAAAAGTAGGTCAATTACCACATACTCTATGGAGTTAGGATTTGAAAATCTGAAAATGTGAGAGTTTGAAAAGTGTTTCTTGATAGAGAAAAAAAGTCCTACCACCCATACCGGCAGGAATGCAGCGGTCAAGTTGTTCGTATTAATATAAAATTTGCTTGTGTCACTTATTGAAGATACTGGAGAAATTATTCAAAGGTAATTTGTATAATTTCAAACAAGGAAATGTACCTGGATTAAGAACAACAGTCCTTTCTTTTCTGCATTTGTCTTGACACACATTAGTGATTAAGCTTGAAAAGACTCTGAAAAAGTAAAAACTCTGTCGCTGAGAGGATTAACTCTGTATTATAAATTCAATAGCACATTACTTCGTCAGTAGCAACTTCTCTAGAAACACATCCTCAAAAAGTCAGGATGGGTGGAAAAGACCTTTCAAATAGAGTTTTTTAGGTTTTAGGAATGCTCTCAGCTAAGTGCATGAGCAGACATAAAATGAGAACTTCAGAGTTTAATTCTGCGCATTTTATTTAGGCTGGTCTGGGGACAAATCTGCTGGAGCAGACAACCCAAAGCCACTGAGAAAGGGATATTTTCTGCATATTTCCAACATGAAAATAAACGTCTGCGTGAAGTGCCCACAGGCAGCCCATGCGGTTTAGAGCTCTCGTGATTTCATCCAGGCTGGCACTAAGCACGGGGCTCCAAAGGACAGAGAGAATTCGTAGCATCTAGGTCTGTGGAATGTTACAGGTCACTTGCTTATTGGTCTGTTTATGCTTCCTTTCATTTGTTTTTAATAAAAATCTTGGAGACCAAAGTTTCTGCTTGAGATGACTTCTTTAGAGTTCCAAAAAGGCCTCACCAGGGCTTTCTGGCTACACTATGACCATCGTCTAATGGGTTACAGACACACTTCAGCTTACGGCTCTATCACGGCACAACAGAAATACACGAAACAACATATATCCCACATCATGAATTTCCATTTGGGCCACAGCCAGCATGTTAGGGAAAACTGGAGATGGAAAAGACTTAAGAGTCACATGTCTCATTCTCTCCTCATTTTCTCAGGGCATTTGGCTCTCTAACTTTCATCCAAATTAGCCCATCACACAGTGACTACTTCTCTTAGGAAATTATTTGAGGGCCAAGGAAATCTCGCTGCTATCGATGTTATCATTCCACGTAAAATGCCAAGTGTTTGATCTCATACAATTCATCTCAAATTTCATCTACTCATTACTCACTTCTATACATCTGGGCATTAATGAAGTAAAATAGCAAGTTTGTGTGTCTCATACATTACCTGACATAGTGGATGCTCATTCAATATTTGTTTCTTGCCTTTATTTCTAAATTACTGCCTGAATTTAACTTGGAAAAGGCTGATATAGTCTGTGAACTCTCTTCAAATTACTTTAAATCAATATACTGTCAGAGGTACGGAACTGAGAAATGTCATTGGTGCTTCTATTATGTCCTATTTCTCCCACCCTCCCTGGCCCTACAACAACCTTCCTTCATATTCCACTCCCTTACCACCCCTACACAAATTAATTTTTTGTTGTTGTTTTGGTTTTTTTGTTTGTTTTTAAAAAGATTTTTTAATGGATATTATTTTTGAGAGAGACAAAGAGACAGAGCATGAGTGGGCAAGGGGCAGAGAAAGAGGCAGACACAGAATCCGAAGCAGGCTCCAGGCTCTGAACTGTCAGCACAGAGCCCGATGTGGGGTTTGAACTCATGAACCGCGAGATAATGACCCAAGCTGAAGTCAGGCGCTCAACCAACTGAGCCATCCGGGTGCCCCCACAAATTAATTTTATATCGAGTAAGGTCTACCATGAATCTCCTTAATTCCATGTGACTTCAACTCTTTCGGTTGTTGATGGCTTCATGATTTTTAGCCATCTCTCAATGCTTCAGCACAGCATAGATCAGTCATGAGGATGAACAAAAAAAGGAAAATGTGAAATGAAAGCCTGTACTTTGTAGATGCACAAATAATCTAACTTAACCCCCAAAGGACAGGCTTAAAGACTTTTAAGTATTTACAAAAGTAAATATCCATGAGTTCCTTGCAATGAAATGCTTAACCATTATGCTTTTAAACAAATGTTTTTCTCTTCCAACACCCAAGAACAGAACATCCTATCCTCATTTTATCAAACTTCAAATTCAAACCAGCTCTACAAAGCTGTATTGTGTGATTTTCCTGTACTACGCTTTCCTGGAGGAAGCAGACGGAAAGCAAGCAGACACACGCAGTCACATCTCCTAGGTCTCAGTTAAATGGTAAGGACAGGTATTAAACAGGTCATTGTGAGCATGATGAAAGCTGCTGGAGGGGAAATGCAGGATCAGGGCTGCTGTGTGTGGTTGAGCAGGTTGTACAGTGCACAAAGACACAAAATCTGAGGAAGCACCACCCACATCTCACATCTTGCTGAGTTGTATATCTCTCAGGACAATTCTATGACAGATGGTGCCCAAGCATGCTGTACTAATGAAATCACTGTAGCACAGTAATTTGCAGACAAACAGAAATAACGTATCACGAGAAAGGCTGCCTTTTTCTAATTCACAAAAAGACACCATGTAGACAAGAAAAGGGCCCTCCTGTAGGGTGCTAAGGGAACAGAGAGAATAAGCCTGTTTAATTTAGTCTAGAAGCCAAGAAAGACCTTCTGGGGAGGGAATGATTAGTAGTAGTTTAAAATTGTACTACAAACTCCACAGAATATCCAACTTATTTCTTTTTACTACATTTTTGGTATAACAGTTTCTCTAAAAACACATTCTCAAATTGCAGTTAGACCTTGAAAGAAATCTGCCCTTCAGCCTCTCTGAAGTTAATTAGCAAGTAAACAGAAGTGATAGGAAGCCAGAGCAAGAAGACAGAAAGTTACACACACATCTTAGGCTGCTATGCTTTTCCTAGGACAAATTTCTGTGTCTGTTTTGTTTTTTTTTTGTTAATATTTTTAAACATTTATTCATTTTTAAGAGACAGAGACAGAATGTGAGTGGGGGAGAGGCAGAGAGAGAGGGAGACACAGAATCCAAAACAGGCTCAAGGTTCTGAGCTGCCTGCACAGAGCCTGATGGGCGGCTCGAACCCACAAACCGTGAAATCATGACCTGAGCTGAAGCTGGACACTTAACCGACTGAGCCACCCAGGTGCCCCTGTTTTTGTTTTTGTGTGTGTGTTTTTTTAAATGTATTTTGTCTTGGTAGGTTATTTGGAAATTCTGGTATTTTCCAACACATTTCAGTAGGAAACATGTGGAACGATCAAGGGGTAATTGATGCTCCATGGCTGGACAAATGAGCTGTGAGGATCCTACTTTTCTGCTCCCTGAAAATGAGCCATTACATGGATGAGAACAATGGAAAGCATTTCTTAAACTGGTTCCTCCATTTTAGAGAATTTAATCATCAGCCGTCTTCTGGGGGCGTGGGAAGGGATGCCTTACGAAGAATGAGCTTTGTTTCTAAGTAATACTAATAATTATAAATCACAGTGACAGTAGCTAGTGTTGCCTACATGTCAAACTCTGCAGTTCGTATCCAACACTGTTCTTAGCCATTTGCGTTTACTCTGCTTTTCCCCAGGACAACTTCTGAGGTAAGAACTCTTCTTTATTTTTTATTTTTAAGGAATCTCGACACACAGCATGGGGCCTGAACCTACAACCCTGAGATTGAGGGTTGCACACTCCTCCCCCAACTGAGCGAGCCAGGCGCCCCCTGAGGTAAGAAGTCTTTGTATCTCCACTTAACAGGTTAGGGATCTGAGGCATGAACCTGTTTACATAACTTGTATGAGGCCACAGAGCTTTCCAGCGGCAGAGCTGGGATTTGAACCCTGGCAGTGTGGCCCCAGAGCTCATGTTCTGGACCATTCAACTGCCCTGTCTGGTTGGGACAAACATCCAGCCTAGGCTAGAGACGAAATTGAGAAATAACCACTAAGCTTTCTTAATTAATGGAAACACAAACACAAGTCAACATCTAGAACTAACCACACTGCCAGTGTAACTAGCCTATCAGTCAGAATGAGCGTTTGGACGTATTCTCCAGTGAGAAAGACCTTCAGGGAGAAAGCGTAAGGTGACGCAAGAATACTAGGGCTCATTCTCAGAAAGCTGGACCCAGGCCTGGGCATTCAGATCTGCCAGGATTATTTCCCATTATCCAATCCTTAAGAGTCAGACAGGCTAGATCACTCGCTCGTGCCGGGCAGTGGAGATTAGAGAATTATTAATGTGAGCACTGCCTTAAGAATTCCCTAAAGGGTTTTTTGCAGAATTGCTGTCCTTTTTCTTTTCTTCTCTTTTTTTTGGGGGGGGGGGGCAGACAGAAGGAGGGAGGGAGAGAATCCCAAGCAGGCTTTTTTTTTTTTTTTCTCCCCCGCTGAGTGTGGAACGGAGCTGGCGCTGAGTGAGCCTTACACAGGGCTCGTCCCACGGCCCTGGGATCATGACCTGAGCCAAAACCAAGAGTCAGATACTCAACTGACTGAGTCGCCCAGTGCCCCAGAACTGCTGTCCTTTGAGGATGCTTCATATAAAAACGTTTTGTGGTTGGTAGGTTCCAAAAACCTGGCCGACTGTACCTGCCTCTGAAAGACTGACAGTGTGCCCAGAAACTAATGAAACCTGGCTGACATTTAAAACCCAATATCACAGGGGCGCCTGGGTGGCTCAGTCGGTTGAGCTTCCGACTTCGGCTCAGGTCATGATCTCACCATCTGTGAGTTCGAGCCCCGCGTCGGGCTCTGAGCTGTCAGCACAGAGGGGCCTGCTTCGGATTCTGTGTCTCCCTCTCTCTCTAACCCTCCCCCGCCCATGCTCTGTCTCTCTCTGTCTCAAAAATAAGATAAAAAACATTAAAAAAAAACAAACCCAATATCACAGAACTCTGTTTGATTATGGAGCTCTTTGCCTCCTTTGGAACCACCAGTAAAACCAGGGCCTGAGGAGCGCGGCTGCAAGGTGAGCCTGTCAGCAAGGAGCAGCAGAACACATGGAGAAGGGGAAAGCAAGGAGAAAGGAAGATGCTCTGAGGCAGGACTGTGAGAAGAGCACAAACTGAGATAGCCATACTGCTTACCATGGTGTTTCTTACATACTAGTCCTAAAAACAATTTGTTCAGTTAAACTTACAAAGGGAAAAGGAATTTTGATTATGTAACGCAAAACAGCGGGTCTGACATATTAGGGGGCCTGCCATGCTGTGGGTAGCAAGATTAGAACACATGATTACCCACACGGTATCTCCCCTCACTTCCGGAAAGGAAAAAAGGAGCATGGTGTTGTTGGTGTGAACCAGATCACCTCAGTAGAGGGAGAAAGAGGGCAGAAAGTACCTACCCTTTGGTTGGACTTCAGAGCTCAAGCTTTTTTTTAAAGTTTTGGATTTTAATTTTCTTTCGTTCTTTTTTTTTTTTTTAAATTTTAAAAGTAACAAAAGATAGAAGACAGACCAGGCAAGAATATGCACTCTCCCATCCCATGCAACACTGCAATATATACTATCTATCTTTTTTTTTTTTTTTAAACTCAGAAGGAAATTTTGATTTCTTTCATGAATTTCTCAAGACATAACAGTGGGGGGAAAGTTCCAGCACAGAAAAGTGTGGACGCTTTTCTGCCTCATCTGTAGACAGAGCCATATGATATGGCTATTTTAAAAATACTCTCCTTTTTGTTTCAGGTCCTTTAGAGTTTCTAGAATCTTTATAAGGAACCTCAGGGTGGTAGGGGTTTGTGCTGGGGGCTATTCTCAATCACCAGTGGTCCACAACCCACCTACGACACTTCACAACCTAAATGCAGCTCAGGAATGCTGTGGGAATATTTACTTGTGAGCATATACTAGTTTGCAAAGATTGTAAAGTAGGAAATGGCTTGTATTTGAGGCTGTAAGTTTACTTCTTTGAACCATTTTATGGGCAGAGAGGGAGGCTGTTAAAAAGATTGTAACGTTGAAATATCAACTGGGGCTAAAAGCACACAAAGAATGTAGCATTAAGAAAGGTCCACCTGTTAAACCAGTGAGCTCAGAGTGTGAACATGAGTGGACTGGCCCCACAGGGGGCTTGGGGAGGACAGGGCACTGTCTAAGGTGAGTGGGAAAACTTAAGCTTCCTATTACTAATGAGAGCTTTGAGCAAGTCAGGCCAAGAGGAGCAGCCTCACAGGCAGCTCAGCTGAAGGGCTGTGAAGGGTATCAAGGTGACCTTAATCTCTGGCGACTTCCAAATTCTCACTTTAGGTCCCACAGAGCTTGGCTATATTTCATTTCTGTGAAATCTCTGACCATTACAACAAGTCCAGCCACACTCCCCTTCCTTTGAGCTAGTTGGACCAGCTCTCTTTTTCTTGTTCCCAGAGGAAAGGATCCCCAGTGCTGAGTGACTTGAGATAACTGCAGAATTTCAACTGAGTGTACCAACCCTCCTCCAGGTGTCTGTTTATATTCCTGGTCACTGTTTTGTCTACTTCCTGGAAATGAAGCATAAAGCAAAACAAGAAGCAAAAATAAAAACCAGCTCTAAATATACAGTCATTATGAAGAAAAACACAACATTTTCAGAATAACTGGGGCCTGTAGAAGTCCCAAGGTGACAATATAACGAGATCTTTTATCTATTATTTGTCAGATCTTGAGAAGAAAAAAAGAAATCCACAATGTCCACATACATAGTATGTGTGGCAAAAAGAAGATACACTAAAATTGCTCATTTTATTGGGATGTTAAAAATGGTAAATGATTATATAAATTGTGTGCCTATTCAGAGAAGTAACAGTATGGTAATTTTAACTGAACAATTTCTAGAAAGCTACAAAAGTGTTCTTTGCTAAATATTCTACCCTAGTACACCACGGAAGTATTTTAAGTAAGATATTTTGAATGATTAAGAAGGAGAAACTACTTTCAACATAAAATAAAATTCTCTTTGAATATACATTATTTTGGTTTAAACTCTGCTTTCTTTAAGAATATCATACTCTTAGGAGAAATACTAAAATCGGGACACGTGAGCACATCTTATGCTTGATCCAGTTGTTACCAGACAATAATCATCAACTTGTTTCTATTTCAGTGAAGATTTCAAATTCACAGACATTTAGAAACATGCTGTTTCCATAGCAGCAAATAAAGAGTAAATTTAAAAGGATTTTTATTGATTTTAACAAGTCTTGGAAAATTTATTCATCTTTTTAGCAGCGATTTTGCTTTTTTTTTTTTAGTCTTTAGCAACATCTCGTATTCTCTTTTCTATATATATTTAGTACATCATATAAGTTTTGAAAAATAGGTTAATTGTGACATTACCGTAAATGTACACATTCTTATAGTAATGCAGAATAACCAATATTTGATCCTTAGTGTAAAAGAGATACTGAACTATGCAGTCAAGATGAGGCATCAAATGCTCTAACTACAAGCAACATCAGCTTAACATCTGAATAAAATACAACACTGTACAAATGTTTTTAGATAATTCATTAATGATTTAAAAAGCATGGTATAACATTTGCTGTTACTATTAATTTATTAAGACGCATACACTGGAAATAAGGCTTTCAAACATCAATACTACAGCTATAAAACGCAAGTTTATTTCTGGTTAATGTGGCAGCATGATGGCAGATAAGTGAAACCAGCAGTATAATCGTGCCAAGTTAACCTGCTAAGAAAATAGGACTTCATTCCTTTGTTCGCATGTTGTTTAAGTTGTATGTTTTTCTGCCAATTATTCTGATGTCTAAAACTTTCTATTTGTCAAAACACAGAGAAATGGCTCACCTGTAACAGACACACAGCCTAACGGAGCGATGAGAGTAATGGGGGCAAATCCGTAGGCTGCAAAGTTGCCCATCTCCCCAACGGCCATGAGCACGGCCCCAGCCCACCACAACATACTCTTGAAGTATGGCCTTGGGTGTTCCTGGTGTGCCAACTGGACATGAGAATATTTCTGGAAGGAAATCAGGATGCAAATAAGAAAATATCTCTACCACAAATTAAAACTTGCCCTGAAAAGTTTTGGTCCTGTGCATTTGCATCATGGCTTTTATTTGCAGGTTATTACAGAGCAATTGCTATGGCTTTCTGCTTGTTCCAAACATATTAACTGCAGAAGTGACTCCCATTGATGGAGAATTTTGTGGAGGAAAGGGCCTTCTCACATAGGAATGTTGCTTAATTCTGATAACTGTAAAGTTAGTACCAGTCTTCCTCTCCAAAGATGAGGAGTATGTTAAGGAGTTAAGTGTCTTAACACTACTTTCAGAATGTCGAAAAAGTTCAGATGCCAAAATAAACATTCGGGAAATAAAAATAATAAGTTACTAAAGGAAAATCCTTTGAAAATGGATTCAAATGTATGAGTCAAAGTAGCTACCACAATAAACATAGCAAGGCAGAATGCTTTGATAGTTGGGGGTTGGGGTGATAGATGCTTATTTACATCTGGTTTGAATATTTTTTGTATTTGAAACATATATATTCATGGCCATTACATAAAGCCCAATTTCCTTATTGATTTTATGACAACTGAACTTACTTTCTTACAAGAAGTATATACAATTCTAGATTATGTTTGAAAACTTAAAAAAATAATAAAAGTACTAGAAGAAAACACAGAACATTAAAAATAAATCTTGGTTTACGCCAAGATTATGAACAACTTTGGTACAAATTTGTGGTACCAATTTACAAACTACTGAGGCACCTTGCCTAGGATATGCAATACGATTAAGATGCCCACAAAAATATTTAATTTCTTTTAAAATTAGAAGAAAAAAGTCAACACAATCCAGCCTAAGATATATTTGTCTTTATGTCAGTGAGGTCATAAAATATAATTGTTTAGATTTTTTGTGGAGGAAGGATCCCAGGAGGGCAAAAGTGCCTGAGACGCCTTCAAGCCATAATGTGTCCCTAGATCAAACTACACTTAGAAAAACAAGCTACTTCTTACCTGAATATTTAGGGAAATACTGATTACCAAGTTTCCTAGAATGGCCAGCAAAACTCCAAAAAGGTGAATCTGTAAAAGAAAATGTTTTCTTTTTTCAGTAACACTTGTAAGATATTTACTAAAAATCCCCTCCCCCCCAAAAAAAACAATAAAATTTAAGTTGATACATTCATTCATTTGTTCATTCATTCAGCAAATATTTACATAGCACCCATTTTCCAGGATCATTTGGATTATGAATAGTGGTTTTGTCAGAATTTGGTTTTTTTCACTTTAGTCAAATATTATCCTTTAGAACTAGCTCAATGCTTTACTGAATTCTCTAGATATTTGTTTAATTCACTAAAGTAAAGAAAATAGTTAGCAGGTTCTTTTTCTAAGGTGCTTCTTATTTATCCTTTCTGTCAATTTTCCTCAGCAACCCCCCTGATTGCGGTGTTCATTGCCTCAAGTATGGACCGTAAAATTGTTTCCCATCTGGTCTCCCTCTCTCCTTTCTCTTAACATATTTTGGAGGACTGTAGTATGAAAGAAAGATCACTGGCCTTGGAGATAAAGGATGAATCTGAGATTCAGATCTATTTTCTTTTTTTTTTTTTTAACATTTTTTTTTTATTTGAGAGAGAGAGAGAGAGAGAGAGCACAAGCAGGGAGGGGGCAGAGAGAGAGAGAGAGAGAGAGAATCTCAAACAGGATCCATACCCAGTACAGAGCCTGATATGGGGCTTGATCCCACAACCCTGAGATCATGACCTGAACTGAAATCAAGGGTCGACCATTCAACTGACTGAGGACCCAGGCGCCCCAGATCTGCTATTTTCTAACAGGTAACTTTGAGCAAATTATTTCAGCTCCCTGGCCTCAGTAAACAAGAAGATGTTGAATAAGATGCTTCCAAAATCCCTTTCCCTCTAAAGTTCTATGATCTCCATCGGGGGTAGACTACATTTTCCTACTACTCCATTAAATATGCTGTGGTATGGTCCAGATGAGGACGGCTTATGGGGAACTGGTAAAGTAGTTTTATATTCGATGTAGTTGACTGTAGAGAAACACTGTGGCTTTCTCTGATCTTGCTTTCTCAGACTCTACATGGTAAGTGCCTTTATTCCTTCTTCTTCTTTTTTTTAAAAAATTTATTTATTTTGGGGGACAGAGAGACAGAGTGCAAGCAGGGGAGGGGCAGAGAGAGAGGGAGACACAGAATCTGAAGCAGGCTCCAGGCTTCAAGCTGTCAGCACAGAGCCCAATGTGGGGCTCGAACCCATGAAGTGCAGGATCATGACCTAGGCCGAAGTCAGATGCCTAACTGTCTGAGCCACCCAGGCACCCCCATTTCTTCTTTTAGATTGTCATGTGCATCACTAGGTTCTATGAAGAGATGGCAAACTGTCTGAGGGAAGAGAACCATGTCTTAGGCTTCTCTTGGATCTCCTACATCACCTACTTTATAAAATTAGGGGCTCTTGAAAAATATGTGCTGGAAAAAGTATATAATGGTTTAAAACAAGAACTAAAAAGAGATTAAAAAATAAGTGCTTGGGGAGCCTGGGTGGCTCAGTCAGTTAAACATCCAACTTCAACTCAGGTCATGATCTTGCAGTTTGTGAGTTCGAGCCCCACATTGGGCTCTCTGCTGTCAGCCCAGAACCCACTTTGGATCTCTGTCTCCTTCTCTCTCTGCTCTTCCCCCAATGGTTCTCTCTTTGTCTCTCTCTTAAAATAAATAAACTTTAAAAAAATAAGTTTTTACACATTGATGAACATGTTTACTTCAAAAAATGCATTTACTGCTCCTATCAAGGCACAAAAGCATCATATCTTTCTAGCAGGATAAATTAGTAGTGATATCAGGGATCTTCCCCCTTCTTTTTCTACAGTACACAACTCCTAGCTAGCTTCAAATTCCAAGGAGTTATTTGAATTTCAAAAGAATATTATAACCACAAGGAGCTCTTTTCAGAATGCAAAATGCCTTTGAAGTTTTAAAACTTTATTATATGTGCTGAAGTGAAATCCAGTGTTTTTAAAAAATGAAGCAGAAAAGTTGAAAACCCATTTAAGAGCTGATATATAATATCCATAGCCTTTAATCAGTTAAGAATGTTCTTTTCCTAATAAAGGCACTTGGCAATAATTTTGATCACTATTCCTCATGGGGAAAAATCGTATCATAATTGTGCTATTTCCATGCTTTCAATTTATAATCGAATGCGTTTGGCAGTAATCACGAAAATAAAGTTTCATAAGAAGTTTGGGATTGAATGGATAATTTTGAAATCTTCCACAATTACAACAGTAAATTATAGAATAGAAATAACTTACTTCAGTACTTTAAATCACTCACTGAATAGTTTGAATTGAACTCACTACCAGGCTGAGTGTTTAGAAATTGGTAGCAAGATTTGGCAATGATTTCTTGGATGTGAGACCAAAAGCACAGGCCAAAAAAAAAAACAACAACAACAAAAAAACAAGACTAGATAAGCTGGACTCCATCACAATTAAGATCTTTTGTGCAACAAAGGACACTATTAATGGAGTGAAAGGTGACTTACACGGTGGGAGAAAATATTTGCAAATCATATATCTGACAAAGATTGATATCCAAGATACATAAAGAACTCTTACAATTCAACAATAAAATTGATAACCCAATTAAAAATGGGCAAAGGACATAAGAGACTCTTAAAAACTGAGAATAAACTGAGGGTTGATGGAGGGTAGGAGGGAAGGGAAAGTGGGTGATGGGCATTGAGGAGGGCACCTGTTGGGATGAGCACTGGGTGCTGTATGGAAACCAATTCGATAACAAATTTCATATTAAAAAAAATTAAAGCCACAAATGACTGAAAAAATAAAAATGGGCAAAGGACTTGAATAGACATTCTCCAAAGAAATTACACAAATGACCAATACGCACATGAAAAGATGTTCAACAGCACTAATCACTAGGGAAATGCAAATCAAAATCACAATGAGCTACCACCTCACATGCACTGGGAGGGCTATAATAAAAACAAACAAACAAACAAACGAACGAACAAACAAACAAACGGGCCTGGGTGACTTGGTCTGTTGAGCGGCCAACTGTGACTTTGGCTCAGGTCATGATCACAGGGTTGTGGGATTGAGCCCCATCCCATGTTGGGCTCCGCACTGAGTGTGGAGCCTACTTAACAGTCTCTCTCTCCCCTTCTCCCTCTCTCCCTCACTCAAGCCCTCTCTCTAAAACAAACCAGAAAATAACAAGTGTTGGAAAGGATGTGGAGAAACTGGAACCCTTGTGCACTGCTGAAAAGAATGTAAAATAGTACAGCTGCTGATCATACAACACATACAGGAATTAACTCAAAATCAAAGGCTTAAGAGCTAAAACTCTAAAATTCTCAGACGAAAGCAGGAATAAATCTTTATAATCTTGGATTTGTCTTTGGATTCTTACAGGTAAGATATCAAAGTCACAAGCAACAAAAGAAAAAATAATTAGACCTTATTAATATGAAAAAGTTTTATGTTTCAAAGGACACTAATAATAAAGTGAAAAGACAATCCATAAAGTGGGAGAAAATATTTGGAAATCATATATCTGATATAGGACTTGTACCTAGAATATATATAAAAAAAAACTCTTACAACTCAATGACAAAAAGAAAAATATCCCAATTAAAAATGGGCAAAGGGGGGCGCCTGGGTGGCTCAGTCGGTTGAGTGTCCGACTTTGGCTCAGGTCACGATCTCACCGTCTGTGAGTTCGAGCCCCGCGTCGGGCTCTGTGCTGACAGCTCAGAGCCTGGAGCCTGCTTCGGATTCTGTGTCTCCCTCTCTCTCTCTGCTCCTCCCCCGTTCATGCTCTGTCTCTCTCTCTCTCAAAAATAAATAAGAATTTAAAAAAAAAATAAAAATAAAAATGGGCGAAGGACCTAAATAGCCATTTCTCCAAAGAAGACAAATGCCTGACAAGCACATGAAAGGATGTCAACATCATTAGTCACCAGGTAATGCAAATGAAAAACACAGTGCTATACCACTTCACACCAAATAAGGTGGCTATAATCAAAAAGTCAGATAATAACAAGTGTTGGTGAGGATGTAGATCAATCAGTAGCCTCATACACTGCTGATGGAAATACTAAATGTTGCAACCACTTTGGAAAAACAGTCTGGCAGTTCCTCAACATTTTAAGCGTGGAATTTCCATTTGGCTCAGCAATTCCACTCCTAGGTATATATCCAAGAGAAATGAAAACATATCTACACAAATACTTGTACACAAGTGTCCAGAGCAGTATTATTCATAATATAGCCAAAAGTGAAAATGACTTAAATGTTTATCAACAAATGAATACACAAAACGTAGTATATAGTCATACAATGGAATATTATTTATCCACAAAAAGGAATGCAGCATAGGTATATGCTACAACCTGGATGAACCTTGAAAATTTTATGCTATGTAAAAGAACCTAGTCACAGAAGACCATGTGTTAAAGGATTCCTTTTATATGAAAGGTCCAGAGTAGGCAAATCTATTAATAGAGAAAGCAGATTAGTGGTTGCTTAGGGATGGGGAGGATGCAGGGCTTGGGGATGACAGCCAAAGTGTGGAAGGTTTCTTTCATTTGCTTTTTTTTTTTTTCTTAATAATTTATTGTCAAGTTAGCTAACATACAGTGTAGTTTTGGCTTCAGGAGCAGATTCCCAAGATTTATCACTTACATACAACACCCAGTGCTCATCCCAACAAGTGCCCTCCTCAATGCCCATCACCCATTTTCCCTGCACCCCCCAACCCCATCAACCCTCAGTTTGTTCTCTGTATTTAAGAGTCTCTTATGGTTTGCCTCCCTGTTTGTAACTAATTTTCCTTCCCTTCTCCCATGGTCTTCTGTTAAGTTTCTCAAATTCCACCTATGAGGGACAACATATGATACCTGTCTGCCTCTGACTGACTTATTTCACTTAGCATAATACCCTCCAGTTCCATCCATGTTGTTGCAGTGACAAGATTTCATTCTTTTTCATCACCAAGTAGTATTCCAGTTTGTGTGTGTGTGTGTGTGTGTGTGTGTGTGTGTGTGTGTGTACACATCTTCTTTATCCATTCATCAGGTGATGGACATTTGGGCTCTTTCCATAATTTGGCTATTGTTGAAAGCACTGCTATAAACATTGGGGTACAAGTGCCCCTATGAATCGGCACTCTATCCTTTGGATAAATTCTTAGTAGTGCTATTGCTGTGTCATAGGGTAATTCTACTTACACTTTTTTGAGGAACCTCCATACTGTTTTCTAGAGTGGTTGCACCAGTTTGCATTCAAGGGTGGAAGGTTTCTTTTTGAGGTGATGAAAATATTTTAAAGTTGATTGTGGTGATGGTCACACAACTCTGTAAAGGTACTAAAAACCAGTGTTTTTACAGCATTCAGCGCTGTATGCTATATGAATTACATTTTAATGAAGTTGTTGCAAACAATAAAATAATTTTTAGTACAGAAAGTATTTACTTTTTTTTTTTTGGCCCAGAGAAATAAAACATTCCCAATGTAGCTAGCTCTCTTACAGTCTCTTCTCACTTCCAGAAGAGAAGTTAACTTTTTTCTGAAGTTGATTTAGATCAATTTCTTTCCTTCTTATATTTGCTTTTATTATCTTTCTTTAGTGAGTTTTTCTTCTTCATTTAGACTCTCAACTCATTAGCTTTTCCTCTTTCTTCCTATATAATAACATATGCAAGTGCAGCTACATATGTTCCTTTAAAAAATTTTTTAACGTTTATTTATTTTTGAGACAGAGAGAGACAGAGCATGAACGGCGGAGGGGCAGAGAGAGAGGGAGGCACAGAATCCGAAGCAGGCTCCAGGCTCTGAGCCATCAGCCCAGAGCCCGATGTGGGGCTCGAACTCACGGACCACGAGATCGTGACCTGAGCTGAAGTCGGACGCTTAACCGACTGAGCCACCCAGGTGCCCCTATGTTCCTTTAAGTACACCCTCTGTTTTGGTTCCATGCATACTTTTGGCATGCACAGTTTCCATTGGCATTTAGTTCTAAATATTTCATAAATATTGTATTATTTTTATCTGAACCTTATATTATTCAGAGGTCTGTATTTTAATATTTCTAAATGAATGGTGATGTTGGTCATTGCTTTCTTACCAATTTCTAATTTTATTGAGTTGTGGACAGAAAATATGCTGTGTGTAAATTAACATTTGCTTTTTCACCTAGTGTATGGTGGAAAGTGAAATTTGTTTTGTGACCTAATAGTGTATGGTCAAGTTTTATAAGTATTCCATGTATGCTTGAAAATATTCTTTAAAAATTGTTTATTTGTTTTGAGAAAGAGAGTGAGAGAGTGTGCAGGGGAGAGGCAGAGAGAAAGGGAGAGAGAATCCCAAGCAGGCTCTACACTGTCAGTACACAGCCCGATGTGGGGCTCAAACTCATGAACTGTGAGATCATGAGCTGAGTAGAAATCAAGAGTTGGATGCTTAACTCACTGAACCACCCAGGAACTCCTGAAAAGAAAGTATTTTTAATTGTTGGGTTAACATATTATATATGTATTTTTTTTCTATCCATCTATCTACCTATCTCCATTAATTCATTGCTCAAATCTTTGATAATAAATTTCGGACTGCTTTGCCTATCAATTGCTAATATAGGTATATTAAAAATCTAACTAAACATGGATGTATCCACTTTCCTTTTAAATATATTGAATTTTGCTTTACATATTTTAAGGCTATGGAGTTAGGCAGGTATATAAAAGTTCAGGATTGTCTTATCTTTCCAGTTAATTATTGCTTTTATCATTATATATTGACTCTTTTAATCTCAATAACCTTTTCTCTTTAAAGTTTATTTTATATGATATTAATATAATGTAGCTGCTTTCTTTGGATATTTGCCACTTTCCATATCACTTTACTTTCAACATTTCTGTGTCATTATATTTAGTCAGTTCTCTTATACACTGAAAATAACTGAATTAAAAAAAAAACCTGAGACTTTCTGTTAAACGGGAAGTTTAGTCCATTTTATTTATTGTGAGTAAAAATATATTTTCACTTGTTTCTACCATCTTTTTTTGTATTTGCAGTTATTTTGCTTTTTCTTTGCTTTCTAATTTCTCCTTTCCAGAGTCTTCTTGGATTGATTGAGCACTCTTTTTTCTTCCCCTTAATCTTTTGGCTAGGAAGTTATACACCTTATTTATATTCTTTTAGTAATTCTTGTGTTTTTTCAACTTTTATTTTGAAATAATTATTGACTCACAGTAGGCCTCAAATAAATGTAAAGATAGGTCCCAAGCACTCTTTTTTGTTTGTATTTTTTTTTAATTTTCTTTTTTTGAACGTTTATTTATTTTTGGGACAGAGAAAGACAGAGCATGAACGGGGGAGGGGCAGAGAGAGAGGGAGACACAGAATCGGAAACAGGCTCCAGGCTCTGAGCCATCAGCCCAGAGCCTGACGCGGGGCTCGAACTCACGGACCGCGAGATCGTAACCTGGCTGAAGTCAGACGCTTAACTGACTGCGCCACCCAGGCGCCCCATTGTTTGTATTTTTTTTTTATGTTTATTTTATTTTTGAAAGAGAGAGAGCATGAGCAGGGGAGGGACAGAGAGAGGGACACAGAGGATCTGAAGCAGACTCTGCACTGACAGCAGAGAGCCTGATGTGGGGCTTGAACTCCAGAACCGTGAGATCATGACCTGAGCCGGAATGAAGAGTTGGACGCTTAACCAACTGAGCCACCCAGGCACCCAAGCACTCTTCCCCCAGCCTCCCCTCACAGTTCACATTTTACACTACTATACTAAAACATCAAAATCAAGAAATCAGAATTGGTAAAGATCTTGTTCAGATTTTACCAGCTATACTAGAACTTGTGTGTGTGTGTGTGTGTGTGTGCGCACGTGTGCGCGTGACAAGATCCTCATCTGTACCATCACCATAAGATTCCCTTGTTACCCCTTTACTGATACACCCATCTTCTTCCCCTCCCCAACCCTAACCTGTAGCAACCACTAATCTGTTCTCCATCTCTAGAATTATATTAATTCACAAATGCTACATAAATGGAACCATGCAGTTCATAAATTTTTTGCAATCGGCATCAGCCTTGAGGTTCATCCAAGTTGGATCAATAATCCTTGATCCTTTTGATTTCTGAGTAGTATTCCATGGTATGGATGTACCACAACATATTTAACCATTCACCCACTGAATGACACTTTTGTTTCCAGTTTCTGGCTGTATGAATAAAGCTGCTATGAACACTGTGTACAAATTCTGCATGAAAATAAGTTCATTTCTCTGGGATAAATGCCAAAGGTGTAATTCCTGGATTGTGTGGTAAGCCTATTTTAAGTTTTGAAAAGAACTGCCAAACTACTTTCCAGAGTGGCTGTACCATTTACACTCCCAACAGCAATATGTATGAGTCATACAGTTGCTCTAATATTAAATCTATCATGCATTTTTGACATAAATTCCACTGTTAATAAACATTCTATCCTCCTGAACATTATAAAAACTTTGTTTTAGCTACAGTCTCTTCCCTCCTATGTTCTTGGTGGTCTATTATTAGTTCCACCTTGCTTTTATATCCCCAAACGAGTCGTTGTTATGATTCCTTCATACAATCAATACTTGCTTATTTGTTCACGTTCATCTACTTCTTTGCTCATCACTGTTCTTTTAAAAAACATAGCTTTATGGAGATATAATTCACGTACTATTATGTTCACCCTTTTAAAGTGTACAATTCAACACTCTTTTAGAACATTCAGAGTTCTGCAACTATCACCACTGTCTTGATTTCAGAACATTTTCCTCACCCCCAAAACAACTTCCACACCCATGAGCAGTCACTGCCCATTCTCTCGTCCCCTCAGTCCCTGGCAACCACCAATTTACTTTCTGTCTGTACGGATTTGCCTGCTGTGGACCTTGTATATACATGGACTCATACAATATGTGACTTCTTGTGTCTGTTTTCTTTCACTTAGCATGTTGCTTTCAAGGCTTACTATGCTGTAGCATGCATCAGCATGTATCAGGTATGTAGAATGTATCATTCCTTTGTACGGCTAGGAAATATTCCATTGTAAGAATATACCACATTTTACTTATGTATTCATCAGGTGGTGGGCATTTCGGTTGTTTCTACTTTTTGGATATCACATTCTCATATCTTAGTTTTTCTTTTGGGTTCAATGTCCTTCCTGAAAAAAACTTTAGTAGCTCTTGAGAGAGAGAGAGAGAGAGAGAGAGAGAGCATGCTGGAGGGCCAGAGAGAGAATCTTAAGCAGTCCCCATGCCCAGCACAGATCCCAACACGAGACTCCATCTATAACTGTGAGATAGATCATGACCTGAGTCAAAATCAAGAGTTAGACACTTAACCAACTGAGCCACCCAGGAGCCCCAATTAGCTCTTTCAGTCAAAGCTTTGAATTCCAGTTCTCTCTTGTTCTGCAAAAATCTTTATGTCATCTTTCCCTTTGAGTACAGGAATACAGGCTGACAGTTACTTCATTCAGTGCTCTGGTAATATCATTCCGTTGTCTCCCGGCTCTTGCTGTTGAGGAGTAGGTTGTCAACCTAATTGCCGCTCCTTTGCAGGTAGTCTGGTATTTTTCTCAGGATGCTTTTAAGATTGTCTTTGTCATTGGTTTTCAGCAGCTTCACTACCATTTTTCAGCATGTGAATTACTTTCTGCTTAGAACTCATGCTTCCTCAATTTGAGGACTCCTGTCTTTCACCAATTGAGTTAAGTTCTTAACACTCCTCTCTTTGAATGTCATCCCCCTTTTGTTCTATTCCCTCCACATGGAAACTCCTGTTACCAGCATGTGAGACTCTTAAATTCTATCCTCCTTGTTTCCTAAAATATCATGTTTTCCGACTCTTTATGTCTGTAAACTGAATTCTGGATAATTTCCTCAGATCTGACTTCTAGGTCAGTCTCCTGACTTCCCTCCTCTGATTTGAGTAGTCTTTATACACTTCTATGCCTACATATACTAGGCTGTACTGTGATGATTTTGTACAAGCTCATTTCCTCTCTAGACTCTAAGTTCCTTGAGGGCAGAGCTGTGACTTACTTATCAACTCATTTCTGTAACCCTAATGACTAGTATAGGAACTGGCACAAAGAAGTTGTTTATTAAATGCTGTTTGAACTGATTATAAACTGTCTAGAAAGAGTACATTTTGGCCTTTGGTCCTAGAAAGATCTCAAAGGGAATATTTTGTAATCAACTGGAGTTTGAATACACCATGCTCTCAGTTTTTGTGAGAACACAAGCTTGCCCGGGAACTCAGATTTCAACAATTAAGAGTTTCTACCAGTGTACAATAAAAAGCTGCTTGCTGACTTTAAAAATCTAGTGAATGCATATTATGCAAAGAATAAGAAATATGTAGGTATAAAGCAGGTGTCAGAAACAGAAACAGAAAACTGGCTATATCTTATTCTTCATTTTTCGGAAACTTTACCTAATTATTTAAGGTTAATTGCATACTCATTAAGTTCATTTCACACATAATTATAAATAATAGTAATGCAGTAAATCCTCATTAATGTCCCTAATTGAAAGGAGGGAAACTTCAAATCTGCAGTGTTTTTAAAATAAGATGATTTAATTACCTTCAAGAACATACAGTAACTTGAAGTAACCAAAATTAAATGCTGTTTGCAATTAGAGGCTCTGGTAAATGTGCTTTAATGGCTATAAAATCCTCATCTTCAGGGCGCCTGGGTGGCTCAGTCGGTTAAGTGTCCGATTTCAGCTCAGGTCATGATCTCACGGTTTGTGAGTTCCAGTCCTGCATCAGGCTCTGTGCTGACAGCTCAGAGCCTGGAGCCTGCTTCGGATTCTGTGTCTCCCTCTCTCTCTGCCCTTCCCCTGCTTGCTCTCTCTCAAAATGAAGAATAAATGTTAAAAAATTAAAAAAAAATCCTCATCTGCAAACAGGAGTATCATTTGCATATAGTGAGCAGGCCCTTATAAACTTGCCATTTAAATTACAGGTGTCTAGTTTACATCATTACTTTATTCAGAGTGTTATGTTTTGTAGCATTTTAGAATTACTGGAAGTTGACATCTCCTCTCCTTCCCCGGCCCCCTTTCTCCCCTCACTGATTTGGAGACTGGTCAGGAAAGAGAACAGAGGGCCCGAGAAGGAAAGTGTCTTGTGCAAAGTCACACAGCTAGAAGCAGGCAAACTTTGGCAGCAAGGCACCCAGCTCATGTCTGAATCACTATTTCTGACTGCAATAGGTAACCTTCTGGCTAGTCAGTGTCAATTTACTACACTTTTAAAATCAGAGTCTGCTTCTTTCTCTCAGTGCAAGTAAAATAAAGCAAAGATAATAGTCAAAGGGAGCGGTTGCTCCGCCCCTTAATAATGCAGTTAGAAGCACGGGCCGGACACACAGAAACATGCCCTCAATTCGTTCAGTGCTGACTCTTGTCACCACCGTAGCTTAATTCCTGACTTTTCCAGGATGTCTTGGTAAACAGATGGTGGGAGCCACAGCTAGGAATTTATCTCGAATGAGATTCAAAATACCAGCACTGAGAAGGATCAGTGATGTTTTTGTGTTATCTGGAAGAACTATCTTCTATCCTACCTTTTGTGCCAGAAGGTTCTTCAGATATTTTGCATAAAGTTGTTGACCTCTAATCCATGGGTGGGGGTGGTTTGGCCAGATGGAGGTGGGATATAACAGGAGTGTATGGACTTGGTAACAGTCTGTCTCAGTTCCAGCTTTGAACTCAAACATATTCCTGGCTTTGCCTTCAAACATAAGTTTAGAATCAGAACCCAGTGGAGCTAGTGCGTGGTTCAAAAGAACCACAGTTTCAGGGCTAGTTTTGAACACTGCAATAGTCATATTCACCTTGCAGCTGGAGTAAGGCTGTCTCTCCCGTTCCAGGCAGTAAAATATGCCTGAACACGCAAATGACAGATTCAGTTTCTAGTACTGGAAATGCCACAGGTTGAGTGATTTAGGTCAACTAATCCCTGTAGGAATGACCGTTAAGAGCCCAAATTGACAAAGGGATGATGCATCTGAGAAATGGGTGTTCAGTTCACCATATTTCATGGGAAACTCTCAGGAATGAGCTGGGGCCGTTCTGCATTTGCACGTTGTAAACAGGTAGACAACTACCTCATCTCTAGAACAGTTAGAAAGGGACAGGAGGATGCCCACATTCTTCGCAATACTTCATAATACTTAAGTATTAGGCATCAAGACTCATAATGTGTACAACTTACTTCCAAATGGCATATCATAACATAAAGTACAAAACATACACACAGAGAAGAAATGTTTCACAATGCTAACAACTGGTGAATCTCCAGGTGAAGGACATGTGGTGTTTATTATCCACTCTTCTTAATTTTCTAGAAGTTGGAAAATGTTCAAACTAAGAAGTTTAAAAAAATCACTGCTTTACAGACTCAATGAAATTAAAGGGAATATGGATTCATCTAAAAAGAGTTAAAAGAAGACATGTTAGCAAGAAAAGCAAGAAACACAAAGCAAGCTGGCTGAACCAAGGAAAGATATTATGGAGAAAAATAAAACCATCACTTAACTTAAAACCACGTGTAGACACTGCCTGGGAAAAATGCACAATGTAGAGGGAAAGGACATGCCATGCAAGTGATTGGAGAGAAGCTGCTAGATATGGGAGACAGACAGCTTGAGGAAGCTCACCTGTGGTGCTATTCATTCAGTCATGTGTCTGTTTGGTATTTATTTAACAACTGCTGAACATTAGGTTCTATGTCAGGAACTGAGGATGCAAAGTACCCTCGAGGAGCTCAGAAGAAGTAGAAAGAGCACCAATTACAAACAGACTACCGCCTGTGAAATCTGTACTAGAGATAGATGCTATGGAAACAGAAGGGACAGAGAGTGCAAATCTGCCTAGTCTGGAGATTATTTTAGCCACAGAAGTGGCTGCTATGACAAATTACCACAAACCTGGTAGTGGCTTAAAACAAGAGAAATTCATTCTCTTACAGTTTTGGAGGCCAGAAGCCCAGAGTCTATTTCACTGGGCTGAAACCAAGATGGCAGAGCTACATTCGCTCTGAAGGCTCTAGAGGAAAATTCCTATCTTGCCTTTCCCAGTTTCTGATGGCTGCTGACATATCATGCTTTATGGTTCTATCACTCCAACCTCTGTGGCCACCTCATCTCTTTTGTTTTGTATGAGATCTCCCTATGCCTCCCTCTTACACAAAGATGGCATTAGGGTCCATCTAGATAATCCAGGACAGTCTTCCTATCTCGAAATCTTTAACTTAATCATGTCTGCAGTAAACAGGGTGCTTGAAGGGCCCTGCAGCAGAAGATGCCAGCAGAGTTGGACGGGAGAGGCAGGCAGGAGACGCTGTGTGCCACGAATCTGTAGGTGGTGCTATGCATGGCACAAAAGACTCTAAACTAGAGGATAGGTCCAGATTTTCCTTTTTTTTAAGTTTATTTATTTTGAGAGAGGGAGGGAGAGCCAGAGCACAAGTGGGGGAGGGGCAGAGAGCGAGGGAGACACAGAATCCAAAGCAGGCTCCAGGCTCTGAGCTGTCAGCACAGAGCCTGACGTGGGGCTCGAACTCACACACCGTGAGATCATGACCTAGGCTGAAGTTGGACGTTTAACTGACTGAGCCACCCAGGCATCCCCAGATTTTACTTTTAAGAAGACTCATCTTGGGGCACCTGGGTGGCTCAGTCGGGTTAAGCGTCTGACTTCAGCTCATGTCATGATCTCACGGTGCATGGGTTCGAGCCCCATGTCAGGCTCTGTGCGGACAGCTCAGAGCCTGGAGACTGCTTTGAATTCTGTGTGTGTCTCTCTCTGTCCCTCCTCCTCTCACACTCTCTGTCTCTCTCTCAGAACAAATACATAAACATTAAAAAAAAAAAAAAAAAGCAGAAGACTTATTCTGGCTGCAGTGTGGAGGATGGACTGGCACAGAGCAAGACCAGAGAACAGGAAGGCCATTCAGGAGACTACTTCAGGAATTCAGAGAAGAAGCAGGGGCAATGGGGCAATGGGAGAGTTAATCACAATAGGGCCAGGAAGAAACAATCTTCATATTCATAGTGGTAAACACTGGAGACAACCTGAAATATGTAATGCTTTTTGGATTACTGAATGGGTTAGACTGTTCTTACCACTAATTTCCTTTGCCCTTGTAGATAATTGAGTTGTCTGCAATACTCCAAACGGAGTTAAAACTATAATCCCATATGTGAAAAAAAAAGAAAGAAAGAAAAATGTTCAGGCATGAACAGATTTTTAATTTGTTATCTTGGTTATTGTATGCTATAAGGTTATTACCTTTCTATCCCGAAAAAGTCTCATGATATTGGATCCAAATCTGGTGATTTAAAGCCAAAAGAATAGATGCGCATTACATAACACAGTATATTGTTGCTACCCTACAAGCAGTTCCATGCCGATTTGTAATCAACCTTAACCCTAGGCAGAAAAAGCCCAACATATTGCCTGCTCGTACAATTAAGAACTATCACATTTTGTCTTTTCCTTGGGAACACATTTACTTACATAATTGTACATTCATTATTTTTAAAAACCAAACTCCATTGAGGATAAGCCTTCCTAAGCTTACCAAGAAGCCATCATGTTTTTTGCCTTAGAGAAATTTACGCTACAGTAGAAAAAATTTACGGGAAAAGTAATATATTTAATAATATGTCCTTTGGGTGCTTTTAACACTTTCTTAAAAGGAGAGCAACAATAGTCAAGAGAGGTGAGATACGAATTCAGGAAGTCTTAAACTTGGTTCCATTATAAAACAAATCAACCTCCTATAAGGTTGGGAAGGGAATCTTTGAAACAAAGTCAGACATGCTGAACACAAAGAATGCTACTGTTTCCATCCAGACAGACATAAGGTCCCATAACTTTCAAATTTTGCAAGGACACATTCATAATAATAATTTTAAAACTCTGTAATCCCTTGTCTTCAAAGCAGCAAGATTGCAGTCTGCCTTTTGCGGGGCCAGCCTAGGGTGTGGAAGAGGCTTTCCACACTAAAGCTGGGGACCTGAGAGCTCTCATAGTTATAACTCCTTCCTGCACACCTGTCTGAGTTTCTGGGGTACCTGTCCTTCTGAAGAGCAAAAGGCCTTTGGCTTGCCTCAAACTCTGTGTTTGGTCAGCTCCATCCGCCTGGAGACTGAACTCTGTCGTCTAGTCAGGCATCAGCCACCAGGGGAATTTCTGCCTCAATATGAGAGAGAAATAACGACATTGCCATTCTCTGACAGACTTCTGCCAGAGACTTCTGTGGCCCTTGCCACCCACCACACCAGATCTTCCTGACAGAAGGCAGGAATCAAGTTCAAATTTTCTACACCTCTTAGGCACCGTGACTTGCACGTTTCATCACCTCTAAAGGGCCACTCCTCACAGCCAAGATAATTTCCCCTATCCCCAAGCTCCTCATTCCGGGCCAATGATAGTGACTATGATTTGGGTCTGCAAATGTAGTTCCAAAGATTAATAAAACATTCTACATGTAACTCACGATTCTTCTCTACTTTATGGCTGTGGCAGCTGCTTATAATATGAGGTCTGTTTGTACCTTGCTCACAAAGAACCACTCAACTTCTCCACTGCTGTGACTCAGAGAGCCATATCTAAAGGTATATGATAGTATTTCCTCTTCTGTTTGGCTCTTTTATTTACAAATACATACCTGTACTATGTTAGTCTGGAAACTTAATGTAAACAGTCCATCAGATAGTATAAGCAAGGGGTAGCTTCACACCAGCCTTCAAATGTTGTTTATCAAGTAATTATAAAACAGTCTCTCCCTCTCCCTGACCCTCTCCCTCTTTCTCTCTCATAAACACACACACACACACACACACACACACACACACACACACATACACACACACACACACACACATACATACATACATACACACACACATATATATATGATACATCATATATATGTCTACATTTTGAGGACATGGTCCATGTTTTCTGATTTCTTTGACATCACTGTCCAACACTGCTTTGTTAAGAAGGGCTCTCTGCATGTGATTTTTATTGAGTGGAATACTGACTGCATTTTAGGCTCTCATTTGTTGATTAGCTGATCAAGCTCAATATGGGCTGTGACAACAGGGAACACAAAGTTATGTCCCTAACAGCCCTGGAACAATCAGACATCTATAAGTCCAGAGACTGAAGAAGAAATAAAAAAAACCCAGAATTCACAGGATTAACACCAAACTCGAATGAGATATTAGAAATGCTAACCTGGCTTCTAGGATTGCACACAGTATTGCATTCATATACCATACCTTTTTTCACCTAAATCCACTAAACTTTTAGGAGTTTCCAACTTACTGAAGAGGTGATTGCTGATGGTAAAGAAATTTCTAAGCAGGTAGAGTCAAGATAGAGACTAAGCAAGGTATACTACCTTTGCCAAATGATTCCCTTTGACTTTTCCATCAATAGGAAAGAGAGGGGGCCTTTGTAGATTTTTTTTTTGAAGGTGTGTGAGGGGTGAAGTAAGTCACCACTTAGAGACCTTATGCTAATAAAAATATTTTAGAAATTCATCTTATAATCTAAGCTTCTAAGGAGATTATACTAGTCAGGTCTCACCCACAAAGACAAGCAGGCTAAATAGGAGGCAGCTTTTTGGGGGCTGCTCATGTGAGACAGGATACAGAAAAGGAAGGTCCTAGATGAGTTGCAAAGGGTGTTAGCTTGAGAGTTGCCCAAGAAGACCATAATCCGCAGGAGGACGGACACTGTTGTTAGGGCCATATAGTAACTCCTTTTCTTGGTTATAGGATCCCTCTTGCAGCCAGCCTTTCCCACATTCTTCGGGGACACCAAGCCCAGTAACTCTAGCTTTGGTGACTGGCATGGGAAAGGCCATGGACCTAACCTCATCCAGTCAGACTAAAGCCCATTTATTTTCATCGGTTGAGAAAGTCAAGCTTCCCCTCCTGGAAGTGGAAGGGAGAATGTGGGCTAGTGGGGCAAATCTTCTAAAAGTGGAACCAACAAACTCCAGGAACAAAAGTTGAACAAAAGGAACAAAGGAACAAAAGTTGAAGAGTACAGTGAGATACTGAGCCTTCACCATGTTTTTAGAGCCTCTGGGTCAAGGCTTAGGTGGACCCAGAGTTCTTCTGGACTTTCATGTTAAGCTGATCAATTTTCCTTTACTTAAGCAGTTAATGTCAGGTTTTCTGTGACTTGCAAACTAAGGTCTCTTAATTACAAAACATTCTTGGTAGGGAAGCTAAGCTAAGCTAGAAGACAGAACTAAAGGCCAGTGGTCCAAGTTACTCCAAGAAGAAACCAGTTGGAGGGGTACACAGAAGGAGAGGTGGGTGATTTAGGAAACCAGTGTGAGACTGCAGGCAAGCAGCAGGACTCTCATTGTAGGAATGACCTGTCAAGGCCAGGGTCTCTGAAGGGGTCAGGCCAGGACAAACACAATCCTTGGTGAGGTGCGGCGCTCAGGACGAAGCATATGTTAGCTTGTATTTATATAATGGAATAGTCTGTACCTCCTGACATGTGCCAAAGATGACAGGAGGCCGTGCCAAGAATGACCAAGGGCCAGGCAAGTGACAAGAGAAGGTACAGGCAGGGAACTATGTGAGGGGACGTGGACTATTACCTTCCAGCTTCCAGGCAGTCAGGACATTCTGTGAAGCAGGAAAGACTGGGCAATGAGCTTTACTTCATGGAAAAGGTAGGTTTATCTGGAACACAGCGGGAGATGAATTATCAAGAGGTGCAAACGGAATAGAGTAATGTTGGGTCTTTGGGAGAAAACAAATAAACAAGCACACCCAAGCTAAAATAAATGGCACGGAAGTCTCAACATTAACAGTCCCTCCCAGGTTGGGAGTGCTGGTCCTTCTGCTTAAACTACGATCAGTGTCTGGTATTGTGACCACATTGCTGCCACCAAACACGTCTGTCACTGTTCCCAGTGCTACACAGCCATCTCCCCGGCCCAGGAGTCTGGAAAGTGGCTGAAGCCATAGGAAGAATCCTTGCCTTAGTGCTTCAAGATACCAAGCGTTCCAGTTAGGAAATGACTGCAATTAGGAAGTGTTCTGGAATGTGAATACGTTTGGAGAGTGAAGGGGCAGCAAACACCAGAGGGAATGAGGAAGGCACTGGATAGAGAAGTCAGTGGTTTTAGATTAAAGAAAGAAAAGTTACCTCAAACACCTAGTATGATTTCTCTTATTTCTTTCCATTTACAAGGAACTAAGTCCAACAATTACTAATTATTAGAAATATATATTTCATGGCATTTCCTATAATATAGGTTGACTGCAATACGACTAGTAATAATAGCCAGTATTTGAGTACTTTCTCTGTGCCTGGCACTTTGCTAACTTCTGGACATTCACTAGCTTTTCTTTTTAAAAAAAAATTTTTTTTAGTGTTTATTTTTGAGACAGAGAGAGACAGAGCATGAGCAGGGGAGGGGCAAAGAGCGAAGGAGACACAGAATCCGAAGCAGGCTGCAGGCTCTGAGCTGTCAGCACAGAGCCTGACATGGGGCTCGAACTCACGAACCGTGAGATCATGACCTGAACCGAAGTCAGGTGCTTAACTGACTGACCCACTCAGGCGCCCCCATACATTATCATTTCTTATTCCTCTGTCAACCATAGAAAGTATGTGGCATACTGTTATTACCATTCCAACAGAGAAAGCCAAGATTTGGAGAAATTAGGAAACTTGCCAACACCTCTGGTAAAAAGACTGAGCTTTTAAAACTGCACTATACAAAACCAAAAAGGATAGTTTAGGGGAATATCATCCCTTCCATGGTAAGCTCTCAAATGCCAACTTGAACAATCATCAACATCTTAAAAAGAAACTGTCTAAATAATTCTCAGTTGTTTGTTTAAGCAAAGTGACAATGGCATACCACTTCCCACCGGGTGTATATGGTATACCATTGTCTACCTGGGTAAAAAGCATGTAAGTTGAACAGCTGTAGCAATGCTAATATTATTTTTTAAACTTAAAAAATTGTAGGATACAGACAACCGCAGAGAGAATGACAGAGATGAATAAATTACTTAAATGAATTATTATAAGGTAAACACTCTTATAACACCATCCAGATCAAAACACAGAAATTGGGCATACACCCAGAGCCCTCCCTTTGCCTCACCCCATCGCAACCCTTTCCCTTCCCACAAGGAACCAATGGCCTGACTTGACTGCAATCATTTTCTTGCCTTCCCTTTAGTTTTATCACCCAAGTGTGCATCCTTTTTCAGATACGGTTTTTAGGCCTATTTAATTTAATTTAATTTAATTTTTATTTTTTATTTTTTTAGGTCTATTCTAATCTACAGCTCCTCTGTCCATTCTCTCCCTTTTTTGTTGTTGTAAAAATGATTTTTGAAGAAATGGAACCATTTAAACCTATAAAATGACAAAGTTTCCCATAGCCTGAATTTTGTTGATTGCATCAATACAAATATTATAACTAGTTAGTATAAATCAAGCCATAAGGAGGATATCAGGTAGATTGAAATGCAAACATCTTGTCTGCCAAATTCACGGAGGCATTAAGACTCTTCCTCTAACAAAACCATGGGATGATGATGATGATGATGATGATGATGATGATGATTTATTTTTTTTTTTACAAAAGCTTTGATATAGTTGCTTTGAGGTAATCTGTTTCTTCCTTCCTCTTGCTGCCTCATAATACATACATCTCACAGAAAACCTGGTAATGGGAAAATGCCACGTTGGATATATAAGGATGGCAAAAAAACAAAAAACAAAAAACAAACCCCAATAAACATAAACAAAAAAGGGATTTTTCTTGGGAAGGAAATGGAAAGGACCAGCAACCTCTACCCAGTCCTTTGGTTATTTATAACTTTGGGCACTTTTCTTTCTTTAAGAGATAGCCAGGTGAGCTACCAGCAGAAAAGAAATAGATGGTAGCAAAGCAAAATTAATAAAAGGGCAACATAAAACTCAATGTGATTCTTCTTTGGTGCAATGAAACAAGCCCTATTCATTCCCCCCTCATTTTTCCTCTTACCACCACATTCTTTTCAAGCCTTAGTTTCTAAGCAATGGCCTTCAGGCAAGGAATAAGAATAGCTTGTAGTTAGACCTACTTGTTATAAGATCTAGAGGCAAATTATTTAACACAAGTTTCCTTACATGAACAAAGAAGATAATCTGTACCTTACGAGGTTGTTTTTGGGGGTCTCCACTGAGATAACAGCTATAAAGTGTCACATAGTAAATGCATAACAAATGTCAGTCTCTTGGTTTTGCCTCTTCTCTTCCAAGTCGTATCAATTTTCCTTTAAATATGTTGACTTTAAAAATTCAAGCCATTGAAAATTAAAAGTGCAAATAAAGGACATAAAAAATTCTGAATTTTCATTTCACCCTATGCAGAATAAGCCTTTTTGACAATGTCCTTGTGAATTTAGATACTTAGCAACATGCTTAAACTTGAAGAACCAGGGTCAAAACCCCTCCTTCACAATATTTCCTACATTCATCCTTTCTGTCCATTCCTTCCACAACCTTGCTGGTTTGGCACTACTTAATCAATCAGATGGCAAAAGGGAGACTGGAGATCTTTTATTCCAACCCTCGTTTTACTGGAAAGGAAACTGAAGCCCAGAGTTACTTGCCTAACCACACTCTCTAGTTCACAGCAGAGGCTAGACTACAGCCTCTAACACTGGTTGCAAAATAAATGCCTACAGGGGCCAGTAGGTAAGAGATGAGAGCAAAGGGAGGGTCTTAGGTGGGGAGCACAGCTGCTCTAAACTGTGAACTTCAACGCGCAGTTAGCTTGTGGGACAGGTGGGGAAGAGGGCCAAGTGCTGCTAGAACTTCTAACATTTAAAGAGATCGTTGAAACTTGAAACTTCATATACAATCGACTTGCTTTTAAGGCTGGCAATGTATTAAACATTTTTTAAAGCCTCTCTGCCGATCAAACAAGACACATCTGTGGGCTGGATTTAGGCAATTTGAGGCCTCTGCATCCTGCTAACCTTAAGTTCCTTTTATTTAATTTGCTTTGATTCTCACATTCCTTGCTCAAAAAGCCTTCGATGGCTCCCCATTGTCTACAAAGTCCAGATTTCTTAACCAGTCCTTCAAGGCAATCCATGGCCATATTTAAGACCCCAAATTGTATTTCCACCTTACAGTCTCCATCCTCCACTGCAACCAGAATGGCTAGTGACCTGTACACCAGGTACAAAAATATTCAAAAAGACACCTGACCCGGCCTCACGGTCTGTCCTTGGTCCCCAGACTTTCCCTCTCTTGGAATGACTTCCACCTGTGCACTCCCATCAGTGAAACTCTGTCCACCATTAAGTGCCCAGCTTAAATACCACCCTTCCACAAAATACCCCTGATGGCCCCTACGAAAAGCCACCTTGCTCCGAATATCTTTAGGACTTTTTATCACTCACGTGACACTTAAAGCATGCTGCCTGCTTTTGGAGTTACCTGCATAGTTCATTTCTCCAAGCACCTAGCAACACTCCTAGAAGGAAGGGTCTGGATCTGAAGACTACGGTGTTTTGTACAAAGCAGGGGGCTCAATAACCATCTTAGAAATATTACCTTTTATACTGAAAACTTGTGGGTCGAACAGGAAGAAAATACTTTTACAGAATTCTATTGCATCTGTACTTTCATAGGTAGACTCCTGAGTGACCAAAAAAGGGGCAAAGACCTCACTTCTCTGGTTCCCCAAAACATTTTCCCCACTGAACTACTACTTTCTACCTGCTTTGAGATTTCCTCCTCTAGAAGCACTCACGTTTTTGCCTTGGACAACACTGATGCTAAGAGACCACTGTTAAATATTCATCTGTTATGTGAAAGTGTTGGTCTTTTTTTATGAGGAAGGTTAACTTATCAGTCTGATGGTTATCACTTGGAAAGACAGAGAGAGACTGAGCTGTTGGCGAACAGACACTGTCATCAAATAGTTTAGTTGTGGTAAAATTGATTAAACCCTGACTATCCAGCAACCAAAGCTAATTCTGAGCGGGAGCGTCTTAAACTTGTATCTCACACTTTGTTTTTCTGGAACCACCCCCATTTCCAGTCATCTACATTCAACTATGTCAAGAAAGAAAAGAAAAAAAAAAAAAAAAAGGACTCCATTTTATCTTTACTTGACCTGGCCAGCACTGGAGGCACTCAATAATATGTTTGCTGAATGGATTTTAAAAAATCAATTTTCACAGTCCTGTAAGTCTTAAAAGATGGCCTAAATTTATACAATAATGGGAAAAGTTGATACAATCTTACCTCAAAAGAGCTATAGTTTAGATGTCAGCTGAGTAATTTCAACGAACATATCCTAGATACACCCTTTTAAACCTGTACAAATATATACTGTCAATGGCAAGTTAGACCTTGCAAACATAAAGTTAAGGCCTCACATTTATGTCACGTGGTAACGTGGTTGATGTTAGAGAGCCAAGACAATATTGAATTCCAGGAAACATCAAAGAAAACTGATTACAGGGGTTTCCACTGTGAAAACAATGTTTTTTTCCTGTTCTGGATGATGCCATTGTAGGTCACAACTACTGACCCTCTAATTTCTTTACCAAAACAGTCCATTCTTAAACCTTTACTGGGAGTACTTCTAGCATAAGCACATTGTAACATGCTTATAATCTATAGGAGCATAAGCATCCTTTAACAGACTCAAAGAGCTTCCCATAAAAAGCAATTCTTTTCTTTGTAACTCCTGTGAAGGAAGAGGTCCAATAGGTTACATACAAAGAGGCTCAAAGTCCCCTCATTTTTCCTACTTTAGGATGTTTTGTGGTAAAACAGATTTAAAGCAAATAACTCTCCTCTTTGTTGAAAACTAGTAGGGTGAACACGCTTATTTTGTCTTTATGTAAGTAATCGTCTGTGTTAAATCTCTGAAAACAAAATTTTAACATTTTAGAAATGTATATTCAAAACGCTTTTCGAGCATAAAAGGAATGCTAGTCCTATTATTATTGATGAAAACATGATTTAGACCAAGAGTAACAACCAGTTTGATTACATTGTTGTAAAATAAGGCGGCCCACGGATTTGTTAAAGAACAAGACAAAACACACTTATGATCACAGGTGGAAGCCTGGGATCCACTACATCAAGATCACTGGCCCCCACTTGAAAGAATATGAACACGGCTAGAGGATGGGCTCCCAGAACTGTGTTTCTGATCTTAAACCAAGCCAGAAAGAAAGGGAAAGCTCCAATCCCTTTTGATCTCGTTCAGTGTATGTTTCCAGCATAAACTGGCCTTGTTTAGGCCGACGATGTTTTCCCAATAATACTCCGGTGAGACAGGAGGGAGTCGTGCAACTGCAACCCGAGTATAGCGGTGTTCTTCGCACGGAAATGGAAAAGCTGTGTGCTGAGACTGTGGGGACACACACGCACGCAGAGCATCTGCACGGAGGTGACATTTGGTTGCCCTTCATGAGCTCCCTGCTTCTGAGAATGGAGTGTCATTTATTATTTATTTTAACTGTAAAATGATCCTGGGAGGGGGGTGGATTATGGGTAGAACGAGATTCACCCCACACTCCTAGAATCCTTCCGGGAGAAGGCGGATTCAGGCTGGAGGGGCGGGAGTGTTCGGGACCGAGAGGCTCAGGAGTGACCCCGCGGAGGTCACAGCCGCGGACCTTTGCGCCCCCGTCCCAGGGACCGACGCCCGGGGGACGAAGGCGGGGGCGCCCGCGCTCTCCCCAATCAGGGGCAGTTAAGTGAACGGCTGGCAACATCACAGCCCGGTGTCCTTTGAGAGCCGGCAGGCGGGCGGCCCCGCCCGTGTCCCCACCGGGCGACGGGCCCGGCCGGCCCTTACCTGGTTCCTGCGGTACCACGCACCCGACAGGGAGCCGTTGCCGGCGCCCAGCGCCCCGTACGTGAAGTTCCGGGACAGCTCGTCCACGGCAGCCGAGGCGGCGGCCATTGGGGCTCGCTCCCGGCGCTCGGGCTCGGGCTCCGGCCGCTCCCGGCCCCGCCGCTCCGCCAGGCGCCGCGGAGGGGGCGCGCCCGGCCGAGGCCGCGCCCCGGCCGCGCTGGAGCCACTTCCTGCTCGGCGCCGGGGCCACCTGGCTCCCGCCCCGCGCGGCCTCAGTCTTCCCGCGCCAGGTGCCCGCGGGGAGCCCGGCCGGCTTCGGCCTCCCGGGACGGCTCGCGGCGCACTAGACCGCGCAGGGCGGATCCCCCGAGCGCGCCGGAGGGACCGCACCTGCAGGGCCGGGAGGGAGGTGTCTCGCTGCCAGCCCCGGCCAGCGCTCGGGCAGCAACGCACGGAAGTGGATGGGAGACAAACGCACCCAACCCAGCGCGGCCAGCCACCTTCCTCCCTTCGCCCCGTCTGTACCTGGCAGCTCCAGCTATGACTTTTCTCACTTGCTTTTTCAAAGTTGTTTGTATGTGGGAAAGTCACGAGTTCCCGGAAATACTGTAAGCAACACGAGAATAAAGGTTGGATCGATTACATCTCGATGCCAACAATTGATAGGTCCTCAGTAAATATCCCTGCAAGGAAGGAAGGAATCTGCGGAGCTGGAGGATGGAGGACCCCAACGTTTCTTTCAGAAATGGGTTTTCCTTCCGATGAAACCAGAAGGAGTTGCTGAAACTTTGCCAGCTACTGGATATAAGAAGTTAGAATCGGGGGCGCCTGGGTGTCCTCAGTCGGTTAACCACCCAACTTCAGCTCAGGCCATGATCTGCGGTCTGCGAGTTCGAGCCCCACATGGGAGCTCTGTGCTGACAGCTCAGAGCCTGGAGCCTGCTTCAGATTCTGTGTCTCCCTCTCTCTCTCTGCCCCACCCCTGCTCAGGCTCTGTGTGTGTGTGTGTGTGTGTGTGTGTGTGTCTCAAAAATAAATAAAACGTAAAAAAAAAATTTTTTTTTTAACTCTACTGGGTTTACTACAAAGGATTTGTAAGATATCTTGAGATTTTTAGGATTCTATATTGCTGCCTGAAGCACTGGAACTTACAATTCTTTTGTTCACAAAATGCTGAGGTTCTTACATAACATGTTTTGACTGCCATGACTTCATTACAGAGAGACCTTCATGAAGAGAGAATCGTTGCCTAGTGGAAAAACTGGGAGAAAGTTTTCAGTGTTTGTTAGGGGAAGTGCACAGGTGAGAAAAGGAAATGAGAAAAAAATCATTTTAGGTAGAGAAGTATGAAGACAAGTAATCACCAAGTTCTGCAGTTTTTTGCTTGAGCACCCAAAACGTTCAAGGAACAGTTAATATGGTAGCCAACTACTTGCAATTTTAAGAGGCTCATTTTTTCAAATTAATATCTGAAGGAAGAATGTTTTTTTAAATATCTTCTGTAATATCACATTGTGTTGGCGATTTATTAATGCTTCCATCAGTTGAGATGCTTTAGGGTACAAGTCACAGAATATCCCAATGCAAGTGGCTTAGAGAAAAAACACGTTATCTCTGGAGGGAATGTGGTTCTATGTGGCTCTGTGATGTCATCACTTGCATCTTTCTGCTCTACTATGCCTGATGTATCAGGCTTTTCCCTTTGCGCAGTGGCAGCTCCAGGCATCGCATGCAAACATGACCGCATTTAGAGAAAAGTCAAGGCATTTCTTCTGATGCATCTTTTTACTGGAGAGGAAAACCTTTTCAAACTCTCCCAGCAGACTCCCCTTCAGGTCCCATTAGCTAGGATTAGGGTCACATGCCCATCCACGTTCTACCAGCAAGGGAGGCTGGGAAAGTGATTCTTGAGCATTTCCAGTCTCCAAAGTGGGAGGCGAGCTCTGTCAGCAAGGAAGAAACCAGGATGGGGTGGGAGGGTACTATCAGCAGAGCCTGGCACAACCACTGCTGAATATATTCTATCAGCCAGATTGTAACTAGTCATACAGTCTCTAACAAGCAAGATAATAAATGGATCGTGTTACTTTGCTGTTTAAAATGCTACCAAACCTCTCCATTGACACAGTAACGTTCACACTTCTTAAGCTTGGCATATGAGACACTTTATAATCTGACCCCCATACTCTGCTACACTCAATTCACTCCTGTTTTATTTTTTTTTCTTTAAAAAAATTTTTTTAACATTTATTTATTGTTGAGAGACAGAGAGAGACAGAGTGTGAGCAGGGAAGGGGCAGAGAGAGAGAGAGGGAGACACAGAATCTGAAGCAGGGTCCAGGTTCCGAGCTGTCAGCACAGAGCCCGATGCGGGGCTTGAACTCACAAACTGTCAGATCACGACCCGAGCTGAAGTCAGACGCTCAACCGACTGAGCCACCCAGGCGCCCCCATCTTATTTTTTAATTAAAAAAAATCATTTTCTGTTTCTTTGCATTTATTTAAACAACTTCTAATTGTGGAGGAAGACAGCACTTGGTACGGACTAGGTCCGTGTGATGTGTAGCCGGTGACACGCTGTTCTCCAGATTCCAAGATGCCCCTGAAGTTGCTGTGGCTGTCCTGGTGTGTGGGGGTGGTTGGAACAAAGAATTCGTGACCAATGTTCTTTTCCACACAGTTCACAAGGAGGCGGCAGGAATGCTGTCTGAGCTATTTTGGTCCCGGCTGCGTAGGAGTTGCTGGAGGCTGCTCTGGGGTTTGTGACGGCCTCTACCTCTTAGGAGGTTTCTTCAGGGGATGTCCTGTTCACTTTACAGGACACCAAAAGCCTTTAATCAACTGCCTATTTTTAGTGCTGAAATGGTGGAGGTCTGTTCCTCAGTTAACTCAAGGAATTCTATTCAGATGCCACATCATTTGAAGCTAAAACCTGACTCCACGGCTGATTTGCTGTGGAGTTGCTTGACTACTCTGTGCTTTGCATTCATCATCTGTAAAAGGGGGGATAATGAGTACTGAAACATAGAGAGTACTCAGTAAATGCTATCTTTTACTATTGATGACCTTGGGGGAGGGAAGAATTCCTTAAACAAACAAATACACACACAAAATACAAACCACAGAGGTTAAGATTGATACACACAATTGCAATAAAAGTTAAGAACTTTCATAAATCAAGACCATAAAATATAAAGAGATAAGTCATAAAGTGAGAACATTATTTGTCACGACACATAACTGACAGGGGCTCACATCCAGAATATATAAATAACTCCCATGGGTCAATAAGAAAATGCCAGATAACCCAGTGGAAAAATGGGCAAACACATAAATAGGCATTTTTCATAAGGGAAAGTAAAATGACTGAAAAATATATAAAATGGTTCCATCTCACCGATAATCAGGAAAGCAAAAAAAATTTTTAAAATTTATATTGTCTCAGTTCATTGGGGCTGCTATAACAAAATACTACTGACTGGATAGCTTATAAATGACAGAAATTCTTGGCTCACAGCTTTGAGGATGGGAAGTCTAAGATCAAGGCATCAGCATGGTCACATTCAGGAAGACCCTCTTCTTGGTTCATAGCCAGCACCTTCTTGCCATGTTCTCACATGGTAGAACGGGCTAGAGATTTCTCTGGAGCCTCTTTTATAAGGCGCTAATCCCATTTATAAAGGCTCCACTTCCTAAGGCCTCACCTACAATTACTATCAATCTTTGGGGAGGCTCAGATTTTAACACATGAATTTTGAGGGGGGGGGACATAAACATTCAGACCACAGCACATACCAAACATGGGTAAGGATGTGGAGTAACAGAAACTCCTTTTCATTGCTGATGCTATTGACATTGGACACATTTGGCATTATTTGGTAAAGGTGAAGGTGCATATATGAATTTCACTCTTAGGTGTATACCTCAGAGAAACTTCTGCACACTGATAGTAGGAGAGGTGCACCAGGATAACAGAGCTCTTTGTAGAAATTTTTATTTTTATTTATTTTTTTATTTTATTATTACTACAAAAGATACACATTTATGTCTTGTGACATAACTTTCATAACTGTGATATATTTTATAACTAATACAATGGATTAATCAAGAAAAAAAAAAAGCAAGGTTTTGTGGTCAAAATTTCCCAACAGTTCAAGGTCGGTAGACCTGGATTTAAGTTCAGTCTTCTATTCCTTATCAGCGTCATGGCTTTGGGCAAATTCTCTGAAAGTCAGTTTCCTAATTCATAAAGTTGGGGATGATATTTCAAAGGCTGTTGTAAACATTCAGTACTTGGTAATATGAGCGAGAAACACCTTACAGTCAGCTCTGTTCACCAAACACTTGGTGCCAGGAGCCAGAGGCACAGGGATGAATAAAGCATGGGCTCTGTGCCCCAGGGGCTGACAGCGAGGTGAGCAGACAGGTAAACAGGTAACTTTAGGGTGAGAGCTGGGAGACAAGAAAAAAGTTGTTCGCAGCTCAGCTTGGGAAGGTAAGTGGTACCTGAGAGGGTCATCTAGAAGGGGGTGATGAGTGTTCTGAATCCTGAAGGATGAGTTAGCCAGTGCAGAAGAGGGGTGGGGGTGAGGAGGGCTGACAGCAGGAACAGGCATAAACCAAGACCAGAGGCCAGAGACAGCATAGTGTGCATATTTCCACATTAGTCTTGGGTGAGAGGAGATCTACCCTAGAATAGGGACAGGAGGACCAGCAGGGCCGGGAAATTTAGGTTTCGTGTGCTGGGGTATCAAGGTTGGACTTGACTCCTAATGGAAGCCACTGAGTAAGTTTACAACAGGTCAGGATTGGTGCTTTAAAAGATTCCCTGCCGGAAGGGCAGGGATGGTTTAGGTGGAAAACACCAGAGACAGAGAGACAAGTTAAGAGGCTGCAATGACTCAAGTGAGGATACATGACGGCTGGGGAGTGGAGAGATTTCAGAAATGTTTCCAAGCAAAACCAGCACAACCTGTTGATGGGGCAGGGGAGGGAAAGAGAAGAAGGGAAGGAGGGGGAGGAGAGAAAAGAGAGAGTCTACGATGTGTTCTAGTTTGGGCTACTGGCTGCTAAGGCAGCACAACTTGCCCACACTGGGGACTAGGAAAGAGGATTCTGTTTAGGGGGAGAGGGTGAGCTCAGCTGGAGTTGAAGGCTCCTTGAATTTGAGGAGCTTGTGGGGCATCTGAGCAGAAAACGATGTGCACGATTATCCTAAGATGCAGGGGTGAGGTCTGGGGCCAGAGAGATTTGGGAGTCACCAGTGTGCAGGTGGATGAGACTGGCCAGGGAAACCACATGGCCTCCATCTTTTGGAGTAGGACCAGGCAAACTTTTTCTATAAAGGGCCAAATAGTAAATAGGTTTTGTGGACCATATGGTCTCTTACCATAACTATCCAACTCTCCCAGTGCAGTGTAGAAACAGCTACAGGCAGTATGTAAATTAATGTGCATGGCTGTGTTCCAATAAAGCTTTGTTTACAAAAAACAGGTGGCTGGCACAAACCAGAGTTTGCTGACTCCTTCCTTTTCTAGAGAGAGAAGAGCCGAGTGCAGAACACAAGGCCAACAAGGACCACTTGAGAGGTAAGAGAAGAAACTTGCCGGTCCTCTTGGCGAGTGAATGACAGAATCCCAAACCAAAGGGAAGTTCAGTAACTGATAACTAAAACCTGGGACGGCAGGGATGGAGCGGGACCACTAGATCCAGGAACTGATTTTTGGGCACGGGCTTCATCCTCAGGCCAGCCCCACATGGTGGGGGCATGGCCAGAGCAACTCCTAATGTCCATCCACTCCTAATGTCTGAGCCTGGGTTCAGAAAGGTAAAGAGAGTGTGACAGATGGTTACTGTTCCTGGTTCTTTGTGCCCCACTCCCATGCAGGGATATTTGTATTATCCACTCCCACTCCTCCCCCCCCCCCCTCCAATTACCAAGTGACTGCAATTCCTCCCACTTACAGGCAGCTTCTCAGTGATGCTGGGTTTGGCCACACGGTCTGCTTTGGAAATGTGGATAGTGACAATGTGACAGTTCTGGGTCAAGGCCATCTGAGGCATCCTGTGTTTCATCTTGCTCTGTATTCCTGGGCTCTCTTCTGAGAAGAGTAGGCCCTAAGTAGCCGCTGGTCCAGAGGGAATGAAGCCTGGGAAGCACACCTGAGGCCAATCCTGGCCACATCGGGCCTACAGACTCATGGATGAGAAAATAAATATTGGTTGTTATAAGCCACTGAGATTTTGGGAGTATTTGTTATACAGCAACACAGATCCATTAAAGGTGTGCCCCAACCAGCTTCATTTAGAAAGTCCTGGTGGAAAACTGGCCTGATTTGGGACGTGTGACCCATCTCTGGCTCAATTACTGAGGGCAGAGAGATTTGGTTTTATGCTTGGCCCACAGGGGTTGTTGCTCACTCTCTTCAGGGAGGTGGGGGCAGTTACCAAGGTGAGGAGAGGGAGGCTGAGTGGACAAAGGCTACAGCCAGTGCCGTGAAGAAGTGGCATACAGTCATGCCAGGGAGACGGGCAGGGGAGAGTAACAAAAATGAAAGTATGTTGAATTATGCCACAGGTGGCAAAGAGAAGGGCAAGACAATAAATGAAAGGTATTCATTGGCTTTGGCAATAATGACCAATAGAAGCCTGAGTGGTCTTTGCCTGGGTGGTTTCCGTGTTGGGGGTGCCAGCCAGGTTATAGTTGATGGCAATATTTCCATAAACTGTAATTCACTATACGAGTGTTAGCTATTCCTAAAAAGGACCTTAGATAGGGAGCAGGTTAGGAGTCCGTTAAGGGAGAGTCAGGAGTTTCACTTACTAGCGCGTGTCTTTGAAGTCACAGGTGGCCCCAGGGAGAAGGGAGTGTTGGGATCACCCACATGAGACGGAGGTGATTTTTGAAGTGGGAGATATATCCCGCAAGGATGGAACCAGGATGAAGGGTGGAACACAGTCCTGGTGTGACCCTCAGGGCCGACAGCAGCAGAATTGTATCTGGGAACCAGACATGAAGGCAGGATCCAAGCGACATGGAATTGAAAACAGCAGGATTTAGTGAGAGATCACGAGGGAGGTGAGAGAGGCCAAGGGAGGAGAGAGCTGATAAGAGTATCTGGGCTCAGGCCTGGAGAAACGGTACCAGAGCCAGTCCTAACACAAGTGTCCAACTGGCAAAATATTAGTCTAGTGCCCTCCCCCTTTTGGGACTCTGACCTTCTCTTGATTTCTTTCCAGGCCTCTTTCCTTAGCCCCTGTCCTCCTTCTGCATCCTGTCTCTCTTGCCTTTACTGACATCTGACTGTGTGGGACTTCCCAAGGCTGTGTCCCACCCAAGCTGGTCCTCCCCAGCCAGTCCCCCAACATCTTTCCCTCTGCCTCCTCTGAAACTGTACTGTGTTGTGTCTCATTCCTTTGGTCTCCACTCTCAAGGTGGCATCTAGGAATGGGTGCATGCCAAGATACTAACGTTAATAGGTCTTCTTCCATGGCTATTTGCATTCTAAACGGACTCTCCTGGTAACATGACATCTTAACCCAAAGGATTTTTTCTGTCAAAGGAATAAGAATTGGGCAGATGGAGGTGGGGCATGCAAAGTTGCCTCTCAGCTCTTACCATATAATAGGTTTGTCACTGATGGGGCTTGTCATGAACTGGAGAAGACATTAAGAGAAAAATAAGAACCTTAGTTTTAGGTGACAACACAACAGATTTTAGATGTAATTGCCAAATGAAGACGCCTTGATGTGGGAAATATAGGGCTAGACAAATGGCCACAAACCCGAGGCCAAGATGTAGTTACCCATATCTTGGTATTATCCTTTTCTTCCAGTTTATATCTTCCGTGCTGTGGCGGAGTCCGGACTTCTGCTGCTCAGTTAAGAAGGCCAGCTAGGTGGGCGAATTAGTGAAGGTTCTCCAGAGAGAAAGAATCAATAGGAGATGCAGATATAAATATAGAGATATGGATACAGATCTCATGTGATTATGGAGACTGAGAAGTCCCAAGATCTGCAGTGAGCAAGCTGGAGATCCAGGAGAGCTGATGGTGTCAGTTCTAGTCTAAACAGAAGGTTTGAGACCCAAGAAGAGTCAAATTTTCAGTTCAATAATGAAGGCTGGAAAAGACTGATGTTCCAGCTCATCAATCAGGCAGAAGGAGATCTGTCTTACTCAATCTTTCTTTTTTTAATTCAGGCCTTCAACTGATTGGAGGAGGCCCACCCACATCAGGGAGGGCAATCCATTTACCAGTCTACTGACACAAATCCTAATCTCATCCAGCAACACCCTCACATTACACCTAGAATAATGTTTGACCCAACGTCTGTGTGCCCTGTGGCCCGGTCAAGTTGACATTTAAAATTAACCGTGATAGTGAGCTCCTCAAAGAGGGAAATAAGATGATCCTGTGTTGCATTGAATACCAATGAAATGGCCCGTGGAACCAGGTGTGACAAATGTGGCAGGCACAAGTCTCACAGACATAAATTTGATCATTTGTACCACTTTTCTTTGGCCTGGAGCTTGGTTTCTGTAGTAATCCAATTTGTCCTGTAGGTTTTCTATGACCGTTTTACTTGAACAGGATTTACTTTCTATCTTTCTCTGCCTCTCCTTTTCCTTCTCCTGCATCGACATTATCATCATACTGTCATCAGCAGTAGCCGAGGTTTATTGAATGCCTGCTGCTCTCATAGCTCTGTGCCAGGAAGGAATCTGGGATTCATGGGGAGAACTAGATCTATCCCTTGCTTTGAGTGGCTTAATTACAGTTCAGGAGACAGAACATACGCGTAAAGAGACGGGTAAATGCAAACCAACTGTGAACTAGTTAACTAGGTGCTAAGTGCAGTGGGACCTTCGTCTTAAGACTGCTGAAAAGGAGTGATTAGCAGCTGAAGGTGGTCTGGAAAAGCTTCAAGACATTTCTGACCTTTGAGCAAGGCCTGAGGGAAGAGTGCGTCCAAAATAAGTGTCAGGAAGGAGAGAGACGCAGGAAGGGAGAACGCCCTGAACAAAAGTGAAAAGTGTCAGTGTGTGCAGGGACAGACAGCAAGTCCCAGTTTGGTGGGCTCCTGAGCCATCGAACAGCTTGATGCCTGGTGAGTAGCATCCAGGAACAGCTTTAGGTCCAGGTTGCTAGTTAAAATTTTGTCACTGTGTGTGAAATTTTCCAGGATCAGCAACGGAGAGTCATCTGCGTCTCATGGAGGCGTCTCCTCCTCAACACAACTTCCTAAACCTGTCCAGCCGGTCAAGAATCACTGCTGCTCTACCCAGTGACACACACTCCCTCTGAAAAAGCCTGGAATTGCACATAATTAAAAGAAAAAAAAAAAAGCAACTAAAGAAAAAGCCTCTGTTTTCACGTGCACAGTTAATGCTGTTTTTCTATGGTTTGTCCTGTTTGCCTGTCACAGCAGTGGTGTGCTGTGGATTTTAAAGCAAGCATGGACTGGTCTAGTGGTTCTCCCGCAGGACCCTGCTCAGTGCTGTGCTCAATTTGCTTTGGGGACGGCATAGAAACTGTGCGTGCGACGAGACAGTGTTAGCTTTGCTTCCTGTCAGCCAATAGTGCAGCTCACTTCCTCCCTCCAATTTCCCCAGACCTCCTCAGACCTCGGGAGGCTGTGTAGGTTATGGAGAGAGTCAAACACTGTGAGAAACTACACATGCTCCAGTCCTGCTCTGCTACAAACCAGTTGTGTGGCCTCAGGCAAGTCCCTTTATCTCTCATTTGCTCATCTGTGAAATGAGAGGTTTGGACTGATGACCATGCAGAATGTTTCCAACTCTGAAGGATGAGTTTAGGAGGATTTGTACCTTCTTTGAATTGCATCAGACAGTGTTTTTCTCCTCTGGCTGCTTAAGGGAGGAGAGAGTAGCTCTAGAAGGTCCTCATTCCTCTCTCTAAAATGGCTTGAGATATTAGTCCCTAATCAAAGAGAGTTGGCTTTTACCTACCAAACACATTTTTTTAATGCTTATTTATTTTTGAGAGAGAGAGAGAGAGAGAGAGTGTGTGTGTGTGTACGCATGAGTGGCGGAGGAGCAGAGAGAGGGAGACACAGAGTTGGAAGCAGGCTCCAGGCTCTGAGCTGCCAGCACAGAGCCCCAAGCGGGGTTCAAACTGGAGAACAGTTAGATCATGCCCTGAGCCAAAGTCAGACGCTTAACCGACTGAGCCACCCACGCACCCCCTACCAGATACATTAAAAAAAATATCTTTTATGGGTATTTTCAAAAGATGGAATCTTTAGAGAACTCTAAATGTAGGAGGACTAACATTCAAATAATGCCACAATTTAGTAGCTGTATGATCTTGAACCTGTTCTTTCAATTTCTGGGACTCAGTTTCCTCATTTGTATAATAATAATAATAATGACAAGAACCACAGTCCTGAAGGGAATTGTGAGGAGTAAATATGTAAGCATCAAGCCCTTAGGACAGTGCCTACAAATAGTAAATATCCATGAACTGGAGCCATTAGTATGAGTGTCGCCGGTGTATTGAGGAGGAAATGAAGTGTAGGGTTATAGCACTTGCCAGCGGGAACGGCATTAAGGCAGATCTGAGTTTCAATCTGGGCTTTGTCTCTAACCAGCTGTGTGGCTTGGGCAAGTCATTTTACTTCTTCATGCCTCAGTTTCTTGTTCTTTATGGGAATAATAATAATTCCTGCTTTGTAGAATTATGAATGAACTTTCAGCGAGACAAGGCATTCACTGAGCCTGAAGAAGACAGAGCAAGCATTCCACAAATTTCATCACAATTGCAAACAAACAAAAGTAATGACAAGTGCTGTGCTTCCTTCCCCCACTGGCTTTCCTCCAAGGGTGGCAGTAGTGAAAGGAAAATGTCCGAGGAGAGGGATTGAATCATGCTTCGTAAGGGCAAGACCATCTCCACCTGGTTTATCCTATAGCTTCAGTATCTAGCAGGGTGCCCAGCACATGCGGACCCCAGAAAGAAAGCCTTTACTGATAGTGGAAACGGGAAAGAGACGCTCAGAAGTCATTCTTCTTTGACAAGACCTGGCTTAGTTTGCAGGCTTTCAGGCTTATGTCGTCTTCTGCCTAAACAATTCCACCCAGGAGGACATTCAGAGATGTCGAGACCCCCTCTTTACCCCAGACTAGTCCTGTCCAAAAGAAATATGATGTGAGCCACATATGGAATTTTATTTTTATTTTTAAGTTTATTTATTTCTTTCTTTAGGGAGGGGAGAGGAGCAGAGGAGGAGAAAGAGATTCTTAAGCAGGTTCCATGCTCAGCATGAAGCCCGATGTGGGGCTCAATCTCATGATTGCGAGACCATGACCTGAGCCAAAATCCGGAGTAAGACATTTAGCTAACTGAGCCACCCAGGCACCCCCCACATACGGAATTTCAAAAGTCTTAGTAGCTTTGGTAAACTAAAGAAAAATAAGTGAAATTCATTTTAATAATGTACTTTATTTAACCCGCTATATCCAAAATATTATCATTTCAACAAATAATCAAAATTAAAATCAAAATCAAAATTATTTAATATTTTTTGTATTAAGTTTGAAATCTGGTATGTATTGAATTTGCTGCAGATCTCAATTCAGGCAGCATATTTCTTTTAAAAAATTTTTTTAATGTTTACTTTTGAGAGGCAGAGAGACAGAGAGACAGAGCAAGAGCAGTGGAGGGACAGAAAGAGAGAGAGAGAGAGAGAGAGGGAGACACAGAATCCAAAGCAGGCCCCGGGCTCTGAGCTGTCAGCACGGAGCCGGATGCGTGCCTCGAACTCACAAGCTGTGAGATTGTGATGTGAGCCGAAGTCAGCCGCTTATCCAACTGAGCCACCCAGGCGCCCCGAAGAGAGCATATTTCACGTGCTCAACAGCTTCATGTGTCTAGTGGCCCCTATATTGGAAGGCATAGCTACAGACTAAGAAAGCAAGACCAAACCTCTTCTTCCATGCAACCTCAAACCCACCCTTCAGTTTCACTTCCTGTCTGAGGACCCACTTATTTCCCAGGTGGCTGCCCTAGAGAAAGGCTTCAGGCTTCTTAGAAGATACACCCACCACCCACATGGCTGTGCTCTGCCCTTACATGTCTCCCTAGAAAAACCATACGAGAACACAACACCATAGCCTCAATGCCCATTCCACAGGATATACACGTACAACAGGGAATTAATTTTTCAAGGCATTTCCAAGCTTGCTACTTGAAATATCAATGATCTAATAGTGTCAACTACCATCCTCTTTTTTCAGTCATGCCTTTGGAGATCTTTTCCCACTGTGATCTGGCCTTTATTCAACCCTCTCTGGTAATTCACTTATTGAGGGCCTGCTATGTGCAGCAGAGTTAGGAGCATGGTAACGAGCAGGAAGAATGCAGTCAGTGCCTGCCCTTGGGAATGTTAAACTTGGGTTGGACAGGAGGATGAGTAAGCAGGATCCTTTTTTTTTTTTTAATGTTTATTTATTTTTGAGAGGGGGAGGGGAGGGGCAGAGAGAGAGGTGAGACACAGAATCTGGAACAGACTCCAGGCTCTGAGCTGTCAGCACAGGGCCCCCAACCTGGGGCTTGAACTGACAGGCCATGAAATCATGACCTGAGCCGAGGTCAGATGCTTAACCGACTGAGCCACCCAGGTGCCCCAGCAGCTTATAACATGGTATAATGGGGGGAATAAATACTAAGTACTCTGGAAACTCATAGGAAGGCAACTAACCTAACACAGGAGTCTGCGTGTGTACGTGTGTGTGTGTGTGTGTGTGTGTGTGTGTGTGTAAGGGGGCAATCAGGGAAGCAACATCTAAAGTAAAACCTGAAGTTTGAGTTAAAATTGGAGTGTGGGGTTGTTGGGTGTGGGGCTGGAGAAAGAAAGAGAACATTCCAGGTGAGAAGAGAACAATCACGTTCCAGAGGGTTCAAAGTAGGGGGTCTGCAAATCATCCCATCCAGCTGGAGTCTGGGAAGACTAAATTTGTGGCTTGGGTAGGTGTAGAGGAGGCAAGGAGTAACTGTGGTTAATAGGTAGGGCTTTATTTAAATTCCATTGTAAAGATCCTAGGAACTCCAGCTCTGGTTCTGATTTCTTGCCTGCTGTTTACAGGGTATCTCCATGTTTCACTTACATTCAGCATGTTCCAAATCACTCATCACCTTCACCCCTCTGCTAAATATTCCATACCGGTTCTCTATCCTAATTTCTCTGTCTCTCATAATGAGATCAGCATAATTTCAGTCCCCCCTGCAGCTAAGACATCTTTCATCTCTTCTATATCTTCACCCCTGTACCCAAGCCATCACTAAATCTCACTGATTTTTTGACTGAGTATCTGAAGGCTTTGGTTCAAGCACTTTCTGGCTTCCTTGAAGATAATTCATCACTCATTTTTCTATAATAGCTTTAAATTTTCACCAAGGCTATCCAAACTCCGAGTGGTATAACTTGTACTCCTTTGAGATATCATTTTGGAACAAACTAGCAGTTTTAAAAATCACATCAGATTATAAAGTAGGAAAATAATTCCAGCAGTCCAGAAAAGCCCCAAGTAATTTTTGTTGGAAAAACATTTTATTTATTTTTTTGATTCTAATGTCTTCTTATGTCTTAAAAAAAATCATCTACCTTCCTCTTGAAATTGTAAGGTCATATTACCAACATAGAGAATCCATAAATAGGGATTTTTATTTGTCTAATTGTGCCCCTCCCTTTCTACACAAGCCCTTTCCTGGATGTATTACCTGCATGTTTACTCACTCTAAAAAAATGTTCAACACTGTTTAAACTTGCCCTTGATTACCAAGTATCTTACTTCACATCGGCTCGGCAATTCATTATAACCACACCCTGTACTGGACATGGAAAATTTAAAACACAAGAACCAGACTGCATTTTGTGTCTCATGAATAAATGAGAGGAGAAACAATGATCTCCTCTGGTTGCATTTTGTCAAATTGTAAGCAAAATGTCCACGGGCTGAAATTTCCATTTTAATCAGCAAGTATTTAGTGAGATTTAAGGACTGTGTTCAGCATGAAACTACTTGTTAGAGGTATGGTAACCACGTTTTCTACAAATTAAAAATGAGGACACATGGTGTGACAAGTACTGAAATCAGTACTACCCTGGAGAATTTGGGTTAAACTATTTGATTGCTTTAGGAAATGCCAGATAAATATTGTCCCTCAAGTTTATAATTTTATTGGAAACACAAGTCCAACACACATTTATTTACTTGGCCACCGAAGAGTGAACACTTAGCATAGGAGGTAACGTTGCTAGCTGGTAAAGTTACAAAGATGGAAAATGTACTCGGTTGCCTTAAATGCTTTCTGAAACAAGGTAGGACCTTGTGAGGCTAATTTCATGTGTCAACCTAGCAAGGCTACGGTGCCCAGTTGTTTGGTCAAAACTACCCTCGATGTTGCTGTGAAGGTATGCATGTTTTAGTTGCAATTCACATTTACATCGGTAGACTTTGTACATCTACATCAGTAGACATCCACGATGTGAATGGTCCTCATCCAAACAGTTGAAGACCTTACGAGCAAAGATTGAAGTTCCCTTCAAGATGGGAAAATTCTGCCTTTAGACTCAAGACTGCAATATCGACTCTTGCTAGAATTTTCAGCCTATCCGCCTACCCTGCAGATTTTGAATGTACTGCTTTCCACAGTCGTGTGAGCCAATTCCTTAAATAAATCTATCTCTCCTCTCTGTACACACGCACACACATGCACGTGTGCACACACACACATACATCCTGTTGGTTCTGTTTTGCTGGGGAACCCTAATATAGTTCTCATAAGAACGGTTATTTATTTCCCATTCCTGAGATAATCTATGCATTTTTAGGCAGAATTGTATAGTACCCTCCCCCTCCCCCACAAATGGTAACATCCCACTTCACAATATGTCTTCTAGCAATGTTTTTAAACATATGGCATTCACTTTCAAGGCCCAACTCGCTGCTAAAGAGAAAATTTAGAAGCCGAAGTAGAATTATCAGAACAAAGTTGCCTAGTTTCAAGTGGGATGAGAAGTGAAAGAATTATGCAGAGAGCTTGAGGAACTCCCAAAAGTGTTCAAGTCAAGGAGGCGACAGAAACGAAAGCACAGAGAAGGCAGCTTTGGCCTTCTGCTGACAAAATTTGGAGGAAAGAAAGTGCACGGCAATTGGGTCTGTGTCTGTGAGTATCTTTACAGTGGAAAAAGATAGTGTGGGAAGAAAGGACAATAGAGCAAAACTGGTCAGAGAAATTGGGATAATGATCAAAATTGCCCTGGGGGAAAGAAAGGAGCAAAGAATTATCATTTAAGATCTAGAACTGTGAGTTCAGCACTAGATTAATGTTTGGGGGTAGGGAGGACGTTGGGGTCTCTATGAACTGTTCCATTGGAAAATGGTACAGGATGATCTGTTCTAAAAGGAAATGTGGGCACTCTGTAGCAAGAGAATTCTGGATGGAATAAGTGATAATTGATTTCCACATCTGATTTAAGCACGTAGCAGGCCTGTTTCTCTGAACTGGCAATAGAAAACACTTGGAAGGGAGAAATCTTATGAATAATTAGACATAATTAGGTTGTCAGCTCATATATCATTATGCCTTGCCTCTCAGGGATGTTTTGCAGATTAATTAGTTAATGTTTGTAAAATAAGCTCCAAGTGCCATGTATCATTGGCACAGAATTTGATTTTCAGTATGATGAATGTAATTAAGTCATGTTGATTTCATACAAACTTTCATTGCAGGCTAACATCTTTTCTGGAGTGTTCTGGAGACATTGGGGCATGGGTTCTTGTACTGACATTTCATCAAGAAAAGCTCTTGATGTGGGGAACACTGTGACAGGCATTTTGCATCGTGTGTGATGCACAGCTAGGGTGAGATGAGGAATTTCAAGTGTCAGATTAGAATTGTGGCTTCTACTGATCAATAGAGGTTATGTTTTACATGATCCCCAGCTTGACAATATAGTAATTAAAAGCAAACACTTTAAAAATCAAGATCAGCAGGAGAGAGAATAATTAAGGGTTTTATATGAGGCCCTATGTGAACTTTACCTGCTATATGATGTGTACATTCAATATTCTTCAGTTAGGAAATTTATTTTAAAAAATTTTTAATGTTTATTTATTCTTGAGAGAGAAAGACAGAGCACGAGCGGGAGAGGGACAGAGAGAGGGAGACACAGAATCCGAAGCAGGCTCCAGGCTTTGAGCTGTCAGCATGGAGCCTGATTGTGGGGCTGCTCGAACTCACGAACTGCAAGATCATGACCTGAGCCGAAGTCGGACCCTCAACCGACTGAGTCACCCAGGCGCCCCAGGAAATTTATTTTTTAAATCTAGAAGTGGCCTTAAATATCCCCAATTCATACCTGTTAGCAAGCTTGTCTTAAACAGTACAGTTGATTGGTGGCTCGGAAGCTCAAATATACATTCCTATTTTTGGATTTGGTGATTTTTAAAAGAAGAATCAAATAAGATCCAGGACAGTGGTTTTCAAATATTTTGGTCCCAGGGTCATTTCTACTCTTAAAAATAAATCATTGAGGGCTCCAGAGAGCCTTGTTTATGCGTGTTTTATTTACCAGTGCTTATTGTATTAGAAATTAAAGCCGTGAAAAAAAAATTTAATTTATTTTATCCATTAAAAATAATAAGCCCGTTACATAATAACATAAATAAGGGGCTTTAAATGAGAAAAAGTGAGAAGAGTGGCATTGTTTTACATTTTTATAAGTCTCTTTAATGTCTAGCTTAATAGAAAACAGCTGTAGTTCCATATCTGCTTCTGCATCCAATCTCACGCGATGCATCATTTGGGTTGAAGTAGATGAAGAAAAGTTGGCCTTGTGCAAATATGTAGCTGGAAGAGGGAGAAGTATTTTAAGAACCCTTTTAGATAACTGGATGTTCCCTTTTGATGTGACACCAGAACTCAGCAAGTGATAGTGTCTTAAAGGTTGGTTTCTGAAAAGTTGGTGGATTCTAAAACCGTGTCAGTGGCTTTTTGTACCCCATCCCTGTAAAACCCAACGGTCTATCTTGTACTAGTACCGTGCAGGGGTCGTTCAGAAAGTATCGGTTCGCTGAGTTATGCAGATCTTCCAAATGTTCCAAACATTTCATTCCACCGTATCGAACAGTCACTTCTGTCAATATCACCACTGATTTCACCCTACAGTTCTTTAAGTATTGCCACACTGTCAAGTTTTCTAAAATATTCATCTTTCTGTAAAGCTGAAATTTTATTTTTGGCAATAAATACTTTCAGTTGTTCTCCTTGAAGTGATGGTCTCACTTTGTTCATTTTAGAGACGATGTCTGCCAAATACCAACATCTGAATAAGCATAGCTTCTTCAAGTAAAAATGCTCTTTCACTGAAAAGCAGCTAGCTCGCTCACCACATAAAGGATTCTCCTTAAGACACGACCATCACAACTGGGATGCGTCCAGGTCCTTATGACAACTTCTTACTTCCTGACACGGAATATTAGAACAATATGTGTTCAAGGGTAAACATTTAATAAAACTAATACTTTTTTAAATGTTCTATTTCATTTTTGAGACAGAGAGAGAGACAGAACACGAGTGGGGGAGGTGCAGAGAGAGAGGGAGACACAGAATCCCAAGCAGGCTCCAGGCTCCGAGCTGTCAGCACAGAACCCCACACGGGGCTCCATCACATGAACCGGGAGATCATGACCTGAGCCAAAGTTGGACGCTTAACCGACTGAGCCACCCAGGCGCCCCAATAAAAGTAATACTTCTTACTGCTGCATCAAGGTCACTGTTAAGCGAAATTGGCATTTTAAGAAAAATCCGCGGATGCATGCGTGGCAATGCCACACACACTGACTGCTACAATTTGGTGCCACTGCCTTGGCTGGTGCTTGGGGCCCCAGAAGTTTTAGCTGTTGTGCCTTTGCTCCACCAATGCAAATAGAAGCACACTGAAAATGCAAATAATGTCCTGGTGTCACAACGAAGTATTTTCGAACTTGCAGACTCTCGGAAAGGGTCTCAGGGACCTGCAAGGTTTCGTGGACAGCACTTTGAGAATCGCAGGCATAAGAATGCACTGAAGGTACTGCTGAGGAGAGAGGAAGGGTGTCTTTTTAATGCAGCTTCTCTAGAAAGAGCTAGGATAATGGAAGGCAGTATAATCTGATGGAATTTGCTGCTGTTATTTTTTTCGAAGTAGCAGGAAGCATATTATACTGCCCTAAATTTTTCAAACTTTTTTGACCACAACACACAAGAAGATATATCTTTTATGGTGTAGTGCACACATATACACAAATATACTTACTGAAATAAAAAGTTTCCTGAAATAATAGTCTTACAATTTTTGATGCATTCTAACAATTTTGTTTTATTGTATTTCATGGTTTTAAAAAAATGTTGATCAAGCCCCACTAAATTGTTCTCACAACTCACTAATGGGTTGGAAACCACAGTTGGCAAAAATCTGTTCTAAATAAAGATGCATATGAATTTTATAACTCTATAAACCCTCCTCAGGGCTGATACCTTTGGTTGGAGCCTGAATGTACCCAGGAGTTTTTAATGGTTGGTTATTCTGTCCTGTCTTGATTCAGTTGCAAATGGTAAAGTGTGGTCAAATGAGAAACACTTCGTTTCAAGGATGCAATGTGTTTGATTCTGTTTTTTTGTTTTTAGTTTTTTCTGTTAAGTCTAAATGTTTACCTGGGGTAAACCTAACACTTTTTCTTCAGCATTGGTGGATACACATATACAATATAACCTTATAAAGGAGATTGTGTTGAGACTGATACAGCAGAAATAATTGCTCCCACAAAAAGAACACTTTGTCACATTCCCAGGATCTAGGTTTATATCTTATTTAATACTGCTCTGACTTCCTACTTGACGAATCTTTTGAGACTCATTAATCTGACAGGTGCAATTAATTGTAAAAACTAAAATGAACTGGCCATCAATTTTTTATTTTGCTTTAATGTAAATATGATTTCTTGTTGGTGATATGATAAGAAAATAGATGTAAGGAAGTAGAATGCATCAGAGATAAAGAAATATCTTTGACCTCTTTGGTATTTGGCTCCTCCCTACTTGGCTATCATGATACCCCTTCAGGGTCTCTCTCTCTCCCTCTCTCTTTCTCTTTCCACCTATATTTTCCAATAGTTTAAAAATACTGATGTATTGATTTATCCTGCCTTGATCTTTAAATCTTGGTTTTCCATCTATTTAGGGTCAAGGTACTTGCCTAGACTTGCCTCCTCTGCTTTGGCATCATTTATTCCCTGGCTTCAAGTGACGTGTAGGAAGGGCTGGAGCAGGGAGATAGGAAGTGAGAAAAAGAGGTAACTATTGTACTTATTCATGAAGCAGGATGAAGAGGCCCTGAATTAAGGAGATGTCACTAGGAATGGAAAAGAAGGACAGACTTCTATGATTTGCTTAGCATTTGGAGTGAGGTTGCGGGAGAAAGAAATGATAACTTTGCAATTCTCTCTGGGGAGAACTTGGTAGGGTATGAGAAAGAGCTGATACAGGAAAACTGGTGAAATCATTACACACACACACACACACACACACACACACACTCTGCAGGTGTTAAACAGATACTGGAAAATATAATAGTGGAACTTGAGAGACTATAGGGCTAGAGACTTGAGCTAAGTAATCTACACTTGAGCAGTCTCTGAACTCATGGGTATAAATGAAGTCACCGATGTAGAGAATGCAAAAGGAGAAGGTGACTGAAGATAAACTTTGGGGAACTTCAAAACTGCAAAGAGCGATAAGAGGATGAGGAGCCCCTGAAGGACTGAGGGAGAAATCCAAGGAGTAGAGAGCCAGTTGGAAGGATGTAACTTTGGGAGACAAAGTAGCTGGAAAGCACATGAAATACTAAGTTATAGTCCTTTGGGGAAAGAAAAACCTCTTCCTTCTTCTGAGTAAAGAGTGACAGACAGCAGTGCTCAAGGAGATTCATCAATTCATGATGTGGAGAGGAAGATTCTAGAACTTGGCGTGGCAGCCATGGTGTTTCATTTCTTCATAGGAGCTTACTGGTTATGTGACTTGGGCAAGCCACAATGCACAGGTATGAAATCATGAAGGCTAGTCTATGGCCACTATACTGTCAGAAACAGATTAAATCAGAATGAGTATAGTTGCCTGGTTGCAGCAGGTTAGAGGACACTACTGAGGGTGTAGAACTTGGGTCAAGTGTCAGAATGAACAGGATTTCAGCCGATACAATAGTGGAGGGGGAATACTTGACTTCAAAAATGGTGGATCGTCATCTAGAGAAGAGAGAATTGAAGACACAAATTTCCCCAGAAGAGTATCTTTGTGTTGGCTTTTTCTTGTTTGGGAACTGTGGAGGCTTATTTATTTGAGATGTTGATATAGTACAGTTGGATACTTGATAGAAGAAGAAAAAGAAAGGAAAAAATATATATATATAAGCAAAGTCTTCCTTTAGTATGGATGAGTCATTCTTTATTTTTCTTTATCCACTTTGCTTTTAGAAATATACCCTAAAAGTTTTCAACAAAATGTTCCTTATGTTGTTCTTAAGGAGGCTAGTAGCACGTTATGTAGAAAGTTAAGAAACCACTCAAAGATCTCTCACTTTACAAGTAGGAGGTGTGAGTAAGCAAATGACTGTTTAACTTCAAGATCAAAAGTGGAAGTCATACAGTGGAGGTCTGGGAGATGTATATTAGACGTGATACGAATGTACATCTTCTTGGATCACAATATGAGAGAAGTACAGGGGTTGATTTCAAACTGAAGAGAGAGATGGGAGGAATACAATCCAGAGGAATAAATTAAGAGTATTGTGACTTTAAGATAAAATATCATTTTGGTAGTAAACCAACATTCTTGGGCCATGATGCTGGTTCTTTGGGGGAAAATTAAATCAAGCAAACATAAAGACATTTTATTTCACTATCTCAGGGAAAATACAGTTACAAGTTTGACCTCTAAGAATTAGTTCCAGAATACTATGGGTTTTATTGACCATCCACTGGAAAAGGATCAGCATGTGTGGTGTGTGGGCAGACAATCGTTCATTGCTGAGAGCCGTTTGTTAGGCATTACCAGAGGCTTCAGAAAGGGTTTCAGTGTGGTTCACCTTGCTTTGAACGAAACCAATGAGATCACCAGTGTTCGCTTTAGTGAGGACAAGCTGAGGATTAGCAGCTTTTCAAAATAAAAACCAGAGAGTACTAAATGTGTCATCATTGGGAGGGGGTACTTTGGGTTTAAGAGGATTTGGACACATGCAGAGATCATTACTATGTTACTAAGCATTTATAAGTTAGTTTATATTTGCCAAATGCAAATATAAAAATCATTTCTTAATTATACAGGCATTAAAGTCTTGCATCATTAACCACATATTTGAAACAGCTTTGTATCACTTAATAAAAACAACTTCAAATATCAGATTATTGAACTTCCTCTGTTCTAATACCCAACTGCCTTACAGCAAGATTAACCTGTTTATTGTCTTAGTAAATACATTAAAAAGTGTAATTTCCTTATTTATCAAAATTGCAGTGCAAGGAAATGAGGCAATTTGTGCATATATGTTCATCGATCCGGTGTTAAAATTCGAGAATTGAACTCTGATGGTTTTTTTTTTAAACCCTGCCAGTATTTGTACAGTATGTCAGGAGGGCAGCATACTGTAAAGAAAAAAAGAAGGAAAATAGTAAGATAATAAAAATTATTCATTTTGGGTTGAATAACAAAAGAGCGCCAAATGGAAACTCATCCACTCGCCAAGAAGGGCTCTCGCTCACTCCCCCATCCATCACCACCAGCTGGCAGATGGGCTCAAGGCAAACTTCCACAGATGCCAAGTTTTCTGCTTACTCAGTAGTCTTTGTCGTTGCCATTCTGGGAGGGAGGACAGGGAGTGGCCAGAGCCTACAGTTCCACGTAGCCGTTCATCCCACTGTGAAGGAAACTCTTGGGCTTGGCCAACAAAAATGGAATTCAAATTTGGAACCAGACCTCACCTGATATATTTTAATTGATTGTCATGTGATTGGCCATCTGTTTATAATTTGAGTGTCTTTTCTTTGTATGAGAAATGCTTTTGCACAGGGTGGGACCCATGCTCCTCTCAATTTCTATATGGAAAAAAATATTTTCTATCTTTTCATTGCTTTGCTGAGTAGCTTTCAACAAGCTTTTGGAAAAAGTCTGGATCCAGATTTATAAAGTATCAACTGATGCTATGCTAAAACAATGGGGATATTTTATGGGCTGTAAAGCTCTTATTATTAAATAATTTTTGGGTTGCGATAATTTTAATAATAGTAGTAGTAAACTATTTTAGAGGTTGGAAGGCTGATGAACCTTTTAAAATCAGTTGAAATTCTTTAAATTCAATTTACATCCTAAGGACTACATCCAAAATATTATTTGGCTATGGCTATAGTTCTATAACTTATTTGAATGCCACAATTTAGATGATTTATGAAAACTGATGCTAGCTAGAATTACGGGTCGAAATTATTGGTCCCTAAAACTTCTAGAAATGTAGAAGTTGTTCTATTTTTTCAATTTAAAATGTGTTAATTGTCAGAGGGCCAACTTTGATTCTCTTGTCTAAACCTCCCTTCTATGAGTCCCTTATGAGTCTCTTATCAAAATTTTGGTAGTTAACATTTTAGAGCTGCATTTCTTAAGGAAAAAGAGCAGAGGTTCCCAAACTCTGGTATATCAGAATAACCTTGGGACCCCGAGCCTCAGCCTGAATCCGTGGAATCAGAATCTGGGGTCTCGGCATCTTTTCTGGTCACAAGTCACTCAGGTCATCCTGGTGCACGTGGAAATTTGAGAACAAATTAATCAGACCACCTCAAAGGCCAAACATGCCCACTGCCCACTCTTGTAAATAACACATTATTAGAATACAGCCACACCCACCATTTTTGTATTGGCCATGGCTGCTTTCACGCTACAATGGCAGAACTGAGTAGTTGTGACAAAGACCATGAGGCCCACAAACCTGAAAATATTTTTTTTAATATGAAATTTATTGTCAAATTGGCTTCCATACAACACCCAGTGCTCATCCCAACAGGTGCCCTCCTCAGTGCCCATCACCCACTTTGCCCTCCCTCCCATCCCCCGTCAACCCTCAGTTTATTCGCAGTTTTTAAGAGTCTCTTATGGTTTGGCTCCCTCCCTAACTTTTTTGCTTTTTCTTCCCCTCCCCCATGGTCTTCTGTTAAGTTTCTCAGGATCCACATAAGAGTAAACCTGAAAATATTTACTGACTGGCCCGTTATGGGAAACATTTGCTAAAGGAACTGAAGTGATACATAAATAAACATATTTTTCTAGATCTAATTATTTCAACTCATTCATTCATTCATTCATTCATGCATGCATTCATTCACCTAGTCATTTACCTAGACAGGTAAGAACTAAAAATCACAGAAACACACAAAAGGAGTTAAAAAGGACTTTAGAGATTGTCCTTTAATTTTCTTCAAACCTCTCAGTTGTTTCAAACAAAGAAAGGAAAATCTAAGTTGGATAGTATGCTTTTTAAAATTAGCTGTATTTGATATCTTGGAAACTTAATACTTTTCTAATTTGTTGCTGAAAAATGACTCATCCCTAAGTTAAACTCTGTTATATCATAAATTTTAGTAGTGATTAAAGTGATATTCAAATACAAGAAAGAGTAAACCTATTCCTCCCCAAAGGTGGGTAATATTAAAAAAGATTTAGGAGCTTAGAAGTGTGTTTGGATTTAGCAAGGCAGAGAAATGGGGAAGGGAGCTAATGATCTTTAGAGCTGCCTAGCCAGAGACAGCACATCATAAAACAAGGATGCTTTTTGGTGATACAGTACAAGAATGCTCTGTACACAGTCTGAGGCATCTTGAAATGTGAATAAATTGGATGACGTTCCAAAGACAATAGATATGCTCAAGTGAACAGGAAGGCTCAGGGGCAGCAAGGCCTTTGATTTACATGGCATGATTGTTTCAAGGCGTGCACAGCCCTTCCCAAGAGCTGGGCTGGATTTCCCTCCCAGCACCTGCAGGAGATGTTGAATAGACATCACAGAAAATTGTCAGCAGAGAAGAGAGACTGATTGCCCGGCTGTAGGAGGGACTTGAAGAAGGAATTAGGTTCCTCACATCTTGTTTGTCATGTCACTCACCCCCTTCTTCAAAGATGTCCGATGGCTTCTTATTACTTAAAGGATTAGAGTCAAGCCCGGCTGGCATTTCAGGCATTCTCTAATCTGTCCCTTATGCTGGTATCACCAAGCGTTCTCATGTGTATTACCTCATTTGCTCTTTACAAGTACCCTTCACGTGTGTCAGAGGAGGAAGCAGTATTCCCAGTTTTCAGAGAAATAGGCGCACGGACAGCTGGCTTCATAGACGGGCTGAAGGTGACCCAGCAGTGAGGGGCTGAGTTAGGGCTGGAACCTGGGGCTCCTGCCCCATGAGGTATATTTTTGATTCCTTTCCTCTAAGTTTGACTTGTTCCCGGAAACATGCCCTGTGCTTGCCTACCTCATCTTTGCTCCTGGCTCATGGAACGCCTCCCCCTTCTCCACGTGGAATGCTGCCTTTGAGTTCGAGCTCCTTTTCTGTCTCTGCTAGCAAACCTTTCCAGAGCTCTGGGATTTCGTGTTCTGTTTCTCCTCCTTCAAACCCACACGCATTTTTGCTGACACCGTTCCTTTTCCTCAGAACCCTACCAGGCTTTGTGGCACCTCTCGCCTTATTAGATATTTTCACTGGACAGGGAGATTCTCGAAGAGCTCTTTAACTCTGCACAAGTGAATGCCCCATGTCTCCAGCGGTGCTACACGCTTTTTGAGGGGGCATCTACGCAGCGTATATTTTTTTTCTCCTCTGCTTACCATAGTGTGTAAAGAAGGCAGGGGCCCAGTAGATATTTGCTGGACAAACAAATGACTTCATTCTCATGCTATCTCTGAATATGATTAAGAGAAAGGAGATGAAACTAAAAAAAGAAGACTGGGTCGAATATCGCAAATATGTTTTTAATAGCAAATTCTTTTCTATCGAATGAAAGTATTCCAAGGACAGCCACCGATTCTCCATGTTTAGCCGAGCCCAGAGTCATCAGGGCTGACTGATCTTAAACAGGGCATAACATAAACCAGCCCATAGGGAATTAAGACTTGGAATATACACGGATAAGACAACCCTTTTGTACCTTTTACTTCCTTAGGCCAGCAACTCACAGGCAGTTGGCGTAATAGGAAGAAAGAGAAAGATGGTATTTTCCTCCCCAGATGCTGACCTTGCCATATCTCTACCTTCCTGAGGCCAAGCTCTCCAGTTTCCTGGCCTGGGCCCCGGGATGCAGCTGCAACAAAGCAAACCTTCCTTGGAGCTTTGCCAGAGTCTTCTCAGGTCTCCGTGGTTGTTGGACTAAGAACTAATCATCGTTGTCTTTTGGTAAGCTGATAAATGGGAAATAAAATTCATGAAAGTATCACCTCGCCAGTTTGTGAGGCTTGACTAAGCCTTCATGATGCCCACTCTCTGCCATCCTCACTCATAGGCGGTGCTCCTTCCTCGTGTGTCTGTGTTGTGTGTTTCCTGCCTAGCTGCACTGGCCGCCCACCTCCCCCTACCCGCCCCCCCCACCCCAGAATCAGTGCACAAAATGATCTCCCGTCCTGTGATCCACTTTCTCTGGGTTCAGAGCCCCAGCGAACTAGGTAGGGCTGTGTGGTCTAGGCAACGTCTCCCCTGTTTCTGGATGAGTACACTGACCAAGTAAAACTAAATGTGACGTTATACCTATTTACACTGATGACTTCCTCTCAATTTACCAGGTCCTTCTATCACAGAAAGTGATTAATCTGAGTGCTACCTGGGAAGTTGAAAACTTATGTGGTTTTTATTACTTCTGCAAGAGTCTCTAAATTATATTCTACACACATATTTCTTCACTTAAGAGTAAAACAGAGCTGTGTAAAGTGAGCAGCGTGTTTACAGTAGATCCCTATGGCTTGCTATCAAATTAGTGGCGAATCAGTATTATAGTAAACAGAGGTCAAAGATCAAACCCACGATTTCACATAAAATTCAAAACACGAGACACAAAATACAAAATAGAAGGCTCATGTCATGAGACCATCAACTACTCTTAAAAAATAATCAAAACCAGGAAAAGATGAGAGGAAACACAATTTAAACATGATTTGAGTCCAGAATCTGATGCAAAAGCCAGACCTCACAGAGCTCTTTTAAAAACCATGACAACCGACTATAGGTCACTCATCCTAAACGGAAACACACGTCGAAAGGTGGCAAGAAGCAAGACTTAGCAACTCCCGGATTCTATTCATGGACTTGTCACTGACTTTGGACAAGTCAAAATCTGTCTTCAGTTTTTACTCTGAAAAGCAGGGTGGAAACTATTGTTTTACTTCTTTTGATGGACAACTCTGGAGAGAGTCATGCTAATAAGAAGACAGTGGTAACTCTCTCCTAGATTTGATTAGATGTATTTTTGAAAGGTCAAATGATTTAGGAGCATGAAATTGTACACACCACACCCCAGTTTTACTGTGGGCAGCTCTCCATTCTTGGCTTCTAAGGAGGAAACTAGAGGGATCACATTTATTCCATGTTAAAGTATTCCTTCAAGCCAAATAACCCCATAAAAATTGATTACAGTTTAGATCTCATTATTAAAATTGAAGTCCTAAATTAGTCAACAGTTCACACTTATCATTATTAATCTAGGGTTAATTAACCTTGAGTTAAAACATAACTTTACTGAAGGCTTCAATGAATGGACTAGGCCAGATGATAAATGGCATAGGAGGAAAAGAAAAGCCTTTGAAAACAGTGTTTGGAAAAGCTCCGAAGGAGTTCTGAGTATTTAAAAGCAATTTGGTCAATAATTTTAATCACAGCCCTCCTTCTTAATTCATAAGTATTTGCTTAATCGATGCCACCAGATGTCAGTATATCCTGTATGATTACCACTGGGTTCTCAAAACCATCCAGAGTTTTCATTCCAGTTAATGAAAGTGAGGTAGTGGCCAAATAATTAAGGCTCTCTAGAGGATTATAAATCCTACTCCTCAACATTAGTTATGTTATGGTAGAGGCCCTTCAGTTTAGATGCAAATTCCCAAGCTCCCAATAAATCTCAGCACTGCAGATCTTAAAAGTAGAAATGCCCTCCTCTGAAAGTGTTGTGTGGTCAGAGAGTTCTTCATGTTGAAGTACAGCTTCAGACAGTCCAGCCCTGGACCTCTACTGAGGTTTTCCTAGCCTATTTGACCTAACTTTTCCATTAAGGAAATGTCTTATTGACATTTATGTTTACACTAAAGTCGTCATCAGTGAGATAAAAGGAATTTTTATTAATGGAGAAGATAACTAATTTTTACTGTAGATAAGTGCTAGGACTTTTACCTGTATTACCTTATAGAAACATTAGGAAGTTGGAAAGACAGTTAAAAATGGTCTGTAAGTTTCACATGCATGTCTTTTTTTGACACTATGAAGAACCTAAACTGAGTTCTCGAGGCTTTCAGAGATTTTGTTTCAGTTAACAAACGTGATGTCATGGTCAAAAATGTAAAGGTTCAGTAAACTGGCAAAAATTTTAATTTGCTGGTTATTATTCAATATCAACTGGCCTGTTCTTTAACAGGATACATCTGGGAGGATTTTTGATAAGCAGTAAGGATAACATTTGAAATGATATTTAACAGGATATCTTTAATTGTGAAATACATGTGCAGTTTGATAACTGTAAGCTCTAGAAATCTTTGAAGTCCTTGGCACTTTGCTATGTTTTCAGGAAAGACTGAACTTTGTATAAAGGAGATCCTTGTTGAAACTTCACATTATAAAGTGTCACTGTGGGATCATCCAAGGCATAATCCCTGGGGACAGCATTGCAAGACAGCTGCAGGCTTCCTGCTGCATAATGAAGAATGCACATTTTATTTTAGGAATGAAAGTACCCTCCTTTATCCTAGAAGTTGATATTGCTGTAGGCTTTGCTCTTGGAAAGAAATCCTTTGAAATATGAATGTTCAGTGCGAGAGAAATTATTATAGTCTTGTTTATGACAGGAGGAAGGAAAGTCTGACAAAAATTTTTGGACTCCACTTATAAAAGCATTAATACACCTGTAATTTTGTTTGTGAAAAGATAACTGAAGTTTTTCAGAGCTTATCTCCTCTGATGTTAAAATGTTTGTGAAATTCACTACAAACAAAGCTCCCTCCCCCCCCCCCCACCCCATGCACATGCACATGCACATGTATTATTTCCTGGTTCATGGAAATTACTGAAACAAATAGCTAAGGACTCTCTATTGGATAACGTCAAATAGGGAATTTTAACTTGGCAAAATATGTTTCATGGATCAAAGCACCAAATGCATTGCATTTGAATACCTGCATTCATGTACCATCATAAAGCCTGAGAAATCAGAAAATTCTATCTAATCACAGAAAGAAGATGCCACAAAAGTCACTCTTAGACAAACCCTTACTTGTCCTTGAATGTTTTCCTATGGAAATACATTTTACAAACTGCAAGGTTATTCATTGACTGAATCAAAGATCGTGACACCTGGGGAGGATTTTAGTGTTCATACAAGGACATTACAATCTGCTGTTCCACCCAGAACAACTTTGCTCTGGGGGGACACTGACAGCTCAGAGGAGTAACTTGCCTAGGGGCTCATTGGCCAGAATTGGCTTGTGAATCCCACCCACTCCTGAGGCCCCTGGGCAATTGCACTACCTAATTCTTAATAATAATGGTTTTATTGTAAACTAATTTATTTTACTCATTAAAATTGTTTTCTAGGCATTAATTAATTTTAACTGATTCTCCAAAAAAAAGAAAAATCATTAGAGAAATAGGTACAGGTAAAATTCATCTTTTAAAGCTGGAAAAAAAAAACAACAACCCAAGAGGAAGTGAAAGTTATCTTACACACATATTTCATTTATTCTTCATAAAACATAAAATAGTGTGAGGTAAGGATCACCCTCTCCATCTGACTGATGAGGAAAGTGGCTCAGAGAACTTAATTAATGTGCCCAAGATCACTAATTATTTAAGCAGCAGAGCCAGGATTTAAACCCAGATCTGTCTGATTCCAGAAACCATGCCCTGTCCAGTTCAAGACGTTTCTCTTTAAGTTACTTATCCAAAATTACATGATGAGGGCTAATAGAATTGAACACAAATCTTAGTGCCAGTGCCCTGGGTTATGTTTGAAAAGAATCCTCACAATAAAGTCCAACAGTACAACTCCTAGCGCTAACCAAGAATGTCCTAAATTTTCTCTCTCTTTTAATCCTGATTGTTTTACATACTCAATATCTTAACTAAGTTACAGGTTTCCTTTCTCTTGAAACCTGTAAACCACTCTGAAAAGGTCGGCCCATAAATCATCAAGGAAATAGGGGAGCCTGCGTGGCTCAGTTGGTTAAACATCTGACTCTTGATTTCAGCTGAGGCCATGATCTCATGGTTTGTGAGATAAAGCCCTGCATCAGGCTCCAGGCTGACAGCTCTCTCTTTCGCTCTCTCTCTCAAAATAAATAACTAAACTTTTAAAAAATGTATCAAGGAAATAAAATATATTAAGAACTCTCAGCAAGGACTACCATTGAAAGTGGTTTAAGCCCAGTTACCTACCACAGGTATGGTCAGCAGGCTTCTGTGTGCTCCTGAGTTAGTTTGAATCGTGCATGAAGAATCCTCGTACTGGCTGAGTTCTCCAAATGTCCTGTTCTCACTCTGTAGCTCATCTTACCCCCATTTCTCCTCTCTAATTTAAAACAGGATTTCAAAAACAGAAGAGAAAGAGAAGGAAAACAAGAGTGCCTATCTTGATGATTTTACTATCAAGATATATGAGGCTGATATTGCATCGACAAGCTTAGGCTAAAAAAATTTATGTATTTTAAAATTCCAGGGGCACCTGGGTGGCTCAGTTGGTTGAGCGTCCGACTTCGGCTCAGGTCATGATCTCGCCGTGTGTGAGTTCGAGCCCCGCGTCGGGCTCTGTGCTGACAGCTCGGAGCCTGGAGCCCGCTTCAGATTCTGTGTCTCCCTCTCTCTCTGCCCATCCCCTGCTCATGCTCTGTCTCTCTCTGTCTCAAAAATAAATAAAAACATAAAAAAAAAAAATAAATAAATAAATAAATAAAATTCTGTCTTGTTTATTCAACATGAGTCTTAACAGACTTAGGTGGTACCAAGCTCTTAAACAGACCTCCATACAGAGGGAGCAATGGGAAATAAACCACTTTTCTGACCAGAGAGCTCTGTTTTTAAGTAGATGATTCTACTCTGATGTCTAAACGATGATCCCTATCATTACTTTGGAAAACTAATAAGATCCTTTGTGGGGCCAGTTTGGAGCCAGCCCTCAAAAGATCAAATAGAGTATTGGGCCAGAGATGTTCCTGAGGACACCAGCACTTGCTGAGTAAACACTAATGAACTAATGGCCACCATTTTTTCTTGGGTGCCCGGAGAACGTGTGTAAGCAGGAGGAGCTGAAGGAAAATAATTTCACAGGATTGCACAAGTATTACTTATTCCTTCCCACTGGGGAGGTTCATAGAGTTTAGAGTACCATCTTGGGCAGCATTCACTCACCAATTGGTCCTGTGAGGAATATTTAATACTTCATCCAGACATAACCTCACGAGGCATCTCCTAAAAATTCCAGCTGTCCTGACACAATGGGAGAGAAACTCTAATTCTTTCGTGTTTGCATATTCTGTTCAAGAGATGCGACTTTATTCTGGCTCATCCTGCTACAGGTCCTTTGGTTATGAATGACCCAAAGCCCAGGTCACACTCCTAGTATCACTCTAGAGGCCCTAGACTTCCATTGCAAGGGGGCTGCTCCCAACATTGGCCACAGAGCTGCTGTCAGAGGGCACCCTGAGCAGAGCCGGAAATGTCAAATACTGCACATCTTCTGCTTGGTTTTCTTTTTAGGGTAAACTCACTTCTGTGTACAGGTAAAGGAAAAAATAACCAATTGACATTTCACTGACCCAAAAAGGGCAAACTCTGAAATCTCCATGTAACAGAAATGACTGACTAGAAAGAAATGACTAACTGTTGCAAAGATCTGCACTGACAATATAGCCTACATATGAAAAAAAAATTGAGAATACTCAATATAGGAATTTGAAGAGTTTGAAATCTATCAAAGCATTCTCACCATATGCCTGTTTCTTCTTGATAATGTAATATTTCAAAGTAAATGGCTGGCTTTCTTACCTCCAACTATTCAGATACAATGAAAAAAGAACACTTCTTTCTCTCTTTTATTTTTGGAAAGTGTTTTTTTTTTTTTTTTTTTTATCAAAGTGTATATTCAGCATGGCATTGGTGACATGATTCCCTCCTCTGGCTCTCTGCTGTCACAGCCCTAGTTCATACTTTCCACATTAATAATGAAATAACAAAACTAATAGTAATAGCTATTATTTCTTTATGAATTTGTATCGACCATTGCTTTGCTGAGAATTTTATACACATTATTTAATTTAATCTTTACAACAGTATGTAAGCAAATAGGTTAACACAAGTGCTTACTATGAACGATGGTCAATTTTATGTGTCAACTTGACTGGGCCATGGGAGGTGACTTCTAGGTGTATCTGTAAGAGTTTCTGGAAGGGATTAACATTTGAATTGGTGGACAGAGTAAAGCAGATGGCCCTCCCCGGTGTAGGTGAGCATCTTTCAATTCTTTGAGGGCCTGAATAGAACAAAAAGAGGAAAGTCGAATTTGCCAAAGTCAGTCATTTCTTTTGGGCCTAGATTCTTTTTGTTACATGCAACTTTCAAACTCCTCAAACTCCTAAATTTTGCATCTGCACTATTAACTTCCAAGGTGGTGACAGTTTTTTCTCTTGCCAATCCATCCTTCAGAGACGGTAGAGTTATAATCTTCTTTTCCTTCAATCCTTCAATGGTTTACTGCTGCCTGTAGAGTGAATTCCAAACTTAGCATGGCATTGGAGGTCCCCCAACATTTGTGTGGCCTCAATTCCTGTCAATTTCTACCACTCACTCTAGGCTATAACTACCTTATGGGCGTCTCTCAGCTCCACTGTGTTCTCTGGTGCCTACAGGCATGTGCATGTGCTATTTGGGTCACTTCTTTTCATCCCTACCTGCCATTAGCACTCATTTCTAGGCTTCTAGCCTTCATTTGAATTACAGCAGCCACCTTCCAACTGTTTTTCTTGCTTCGATCTCTTTCTCCCATCCAATTCATTTTCTACTTGGTACCCAGAGTAATCTTTCTAAAATTCAGAGCTGAGCATGGCATGCCCCTGCTTAAGGCCTCTGAATAATTTTCCATTGCCAAAGGAATCAAGTCCAAATTCCTTCAAAGGGTCCTTCATGACCTTGTCCCAGCTTACCTCTCCAGTCTTTATTTCTCACTAACCTCCTCAACAGGCCATGTCACCCCTAGGCCTTTGCACAGAAAGGCCTCTTTGCCCAGAATATTCTGCCTCAGTCCTCACTTGGCTAATGCCTTCTTAACCTTCAGGTCTCAGCTGGGATGTCATCTCCTCTTGAATGCTATCCTAGACCCTTGTCCCTACCAATATCTTCCAGGCTTGGAAGCATATTGTGCCATCCAAAGTGCCCTAGGACAATGTGCTGATTACTCCCTTTGTCTTTATCCCACTGTCAGGTCACAGCCTGGTTCTTGTCAGCTTGTAGCACTGGCCTATGCATACCCTGACTGGCAAGTTTCTCCTCTTATTCACTATTGTTCCCCAATGCGTGTCACATAATAGGGATTCAGTAAATATCCAGCAAAGGAAGTGAAAAAATAAACAAATGAATGAATATCTGGAATGCCTTCCCTGTCTTCACTTCTTGATGAAATCTCTGCTTTGCTTCAACTATTGGCTCTAGCTTCAGCTCTCCTCTAACACTGAGCTTGCCCTGTCCCCTCTGTGAAATTAGCACACCCTTCTCTGGGCTCTCCTGGAAATGTGCTCTAATACACATAATATATTTAGCAAGACTACAAATATGGCCTTGCTAAATTGTAAGCTCCCTGGGGGTAGAGATGATATTTTTGCCCCCCAATGAGGCCTGATACTTAGTCCATTCACATCAGTTGAGAATTTTCATCAGGAGCGCATCATCACAAATGGGGAAAAAATAGAAAATACGAAAAAAAAAAATTAAGGAAAGATGTAGCCTTGTGATGAAACAATGTGCCCCCAGCTCCCCAAATAAAACCCAGTGCTCTGCCCCTGGAGCTTTTTTGCTTCCTCCACCCCAGGCATCTGGGGCAAGAGGGCATCTGGGTCATCTTCCTTCCCTCACTTCTCTTTACTGACCCCTCCACAATAGACCTGCACGCAGCCCAGCACATGGTTAGCCATTTAGAAACCAGATTGTGTTTTTTTTCCACCATGTTAGCATTCATGCCAAGCAGAAACTATACACAAGCAGGTGGCAAGTGCTCAGAGGGCTGAACTTCGATGTCACGTGACCCATCATTCTGGGGCTCAACCATTCAAGAAGGTGTCTCCTGAAAAGGAGCTGGGTCACCTCTTCACTTTGACTCTGTGTCCAGTCCAGTCTACACCTTCCATACAGCTTGAAATCCTCTTTCCTTGGCCATCCAAAAGCCAGTGTGGATTCTATCCCACCCTAGGGGTCGCCTTCCACTTATTTATCAAACCACTCTGTCTGCTTGGAAAATTCCCCTCAATCAATGCATTTTTTTTTATTGCTACTTCTGGAAGCTATTAAATCACCATTAATTCATCTGTTCTTTCCTCACAACTCAGTTTCTTTCAGTCACTTCCTTTTCCACTTCCTTCCTGTACTCACTGATCCAGCCTTCTAGGTCTTCTGCAGGTGGTCCTTCAGGCCTTGTAGACTGTTCACTTCAACAAACATTTACAGGGGGTCCAGCATTTAGTAGGCACTGGGGATAAGATAAATAACAGAGTTCTTGCCCTTGAAGGAATTATGCAAGACATACAGAGAGAAAGAAATATAATACAGACCAGTTACACAACAGAAGTTTGTACGGGACTATCTTAGTTTGCTTCTCCAAAGAGTAGACTTTGTGAGGTGCCTGGGTGGCTCAATCAGTTAAGCATCCAACTTTGGCTTGGGTCATGATCGGGTTTGTGAGTTCGAGCCCTGCTTCAGGCTCTAGACTGATAGTTCAGAGCCTGGAGCCTGCTTCAGATTCTGTGTTTCCCTCTCTCTCTACCCCTCCCCTGCTTATGCTCTGTCTCTCTCTCTCTCTCTCTCTCTCTCTCTCTCAAAAATAAACATTAAAAAAAAAAAAAGCAGAGCTTGTGATAAAGATTTGAGTGCCATGCATTACTTTGAGAGGTGATCCAAGGAAGCACAATGAGAGAATAAGAGAGTGAAACAGAGAAGGAGAAAAAAACCAATCAAGGGTATATTAAAAAGTAGGTAAAGACTGGGGGCAATAAGGGCTTGGATCTCCTAGGAACCCTCTGAGACATGGTGGAGAGCACCCTTCAGAATGTGCTGTTGTAAAGTGAGGAAGCTGGGGTGTTTATCAGTGAATTCCTGCCTCTCAGTGGTTAAGGGTTGCTTCTGGGACATTAACTTCCTGGCACTTTTGCCTACTCCATGAGGGGATGGTGAGCTCCTGTGGTCCGAGAAAGCCCTCAAGTCAAGAGAAACAGATGCTTGAGAAACAAGACCATAGACACATACAGGAATTATCTGCGGAATCTCCAAGGGCTTCTAGGGTAGTCCCAGGAGATATGAGTGAGACACCCACAACACCTGCTACCTGGACACAGAAATATGAGTGTGGGGAGAGAATATTGTAGATCAGCAAAATTTCCACAGGGGTGCCGTCTTAGCAAGGTTTGAAGGGGAAAGTTCTCCAGGTAGACAAGTAGGGAAAGTGTTTCAGACCAAGAAGATATTACGCACCAGGGCTTGTAGATGTGAATTAGCATGTTAATGTGGGACACCTGGGTCCAGATGAGGTAGGGGGTGGTGCTGAGGCAACCAAGGGCAAGGTGAGATTAGAGGGATTTGATAAGCATTTGCATCACATCTTTTCAATGCCAAGAGACAAAAACCTACAACAAAATGGTGAAATTTTTTTGTTAGCGTTGGCCATATGACATTGTTGTATATTGTGGGGATAATTGGGTGGACGGGCAAAGAGGTCCAACCATAGATCTAGGCTATCTTCCAGATCTATGGAACATATTTTAAAAACTCTACCCATTTTAGCTTCTGGCATCCTGTTTTCCTTTGGTTTGTTTACTCACTTTGATGGAGGGAGAGATTTCCTTTTCCTGAACTTCTCAATTTTACCCTAGTCATTAGCAAAGTCATGTGGAATAAAGATCTCAAGGAAAATGTGACATTTTCATCTCTTATGAGGAAGTGTAATTTGGGGCTCAAGGAGATCCAAGCTTGTGTTATTGACAGAGGAAATATGACCCTTGCAGGGGAAAACAGAACAATATGGATTGAGATATTCTTACTTCAAACATATACCACAGTGTTTAAATAAATAAATAACCCAGAAATATCTACCATGGGGAAAGCACAATTAACAAATTATGACGATCATATTCCACCTATGCATTTCATCTCCGTTTGAGGTGTTTGCCTCTCTGAGCAGTTCACATAAGCAAGGCTTTTGCTGTGCTCTGTGAGCTACCACTAAGCCCTAGCAGAAGCCTTTGATGATATTCTTTCTCCGTTATATTGTGTTTTACTTCATCAGCAAGGAAAAAAGAGAAAAAGCCAGTGACATAAACAGCGGGTATTTTGGGGGTTGTTCTTGTTTATTTAATTTCCTTTTTTTAAAAAAAAAGGCAGCTGGGGGCAGGGAAAGGAAAGGAGGACGAGAGTGTTTAAAAACTAATTACGGCATAAAAATAATCCAAGAGCTCTGCTTTGGCCTGTCAAAGTCCCGGCTTTACCCTTATGCATGAGTCAGAGGCACCCAGGGGTCAAGCTTGTGACTACCAAGGGCCATTACTACATTTGGTTGTTTCTGTGGAATTTTGGAATGCAGTTAGTGTTAATCCCACCCTATAACATAGGGCAGGGTTTCTCAGTCTCAGTACTATTGACATTTTGGGCCGGATCATTCTTCGTTATGGGTTTTGGATTATAGGATGTTTATCAACATCCCTGGCCTTCATCCAACACACAGATGCTAGTACACTATCCCTCCCCGAAGATGTGACAACCAAAAAATGTACGAAGACATTGCCAAATGTCCCCTGGGGTGCAACACTGCCCCTGTTTGAGAACCACTGACCTAGGGCCACAGGATCATTGTTATGGAACAAAATTATTCCAAAAAATCTCTCTAAGTGGGTCGTTCTGATTTTTTTTTCCCAAAAGAAAAAGAAACAGGTCTTCACCTTTTCTCCTTTTAGTCTTTAGTTGCTTTTCTAACATCCAGAGTCTTTTTATTGCCCGAAAATACACATTCCCCTATAATAGTTTATTTGATTTTCCCAGTCCTCTCGGGCAGACCAGGGCTGCCAAACAAAAGCCCTGTGGCTTGGGAACATTAGGGGAACTGATAATCAAACATTTTCAGACACTGAAAGGGAAAAGAGAATTTTTAAGTGTCCTTTGTATTAAAAATATTCCGTCATAAACGATGTTATTTTTAATTTCCAGAAAAACCATCTCCTTGAAGGCAGGGACTGTGTTTTGTTCCTTTGAGTATGGTTGTATAATTGTCCACAAAGCCTGGCACACAGCACATGCTCAATAAATCTGGAATTAACTGCTTGATTAATTAAGATTGATCATCTACTAGTTAGACTTCTGGCAGCCTTAGTCCTAGTTAGCCCAGAAGCAAGTGAACAGAACCCTAGGTAGGTATCTATATTTGAGTGAATCACTAATGCAGAAATAAGTATCACAAAAACCCACATACTCTTCTCAGTTCGGATCTGTTCAGCGAACAATTATTGAGTGCTCAGTGCAGTGGGGCTGGGACACAGAGGTGAAAAAGATGCAGTCCCTACTTTAGAGGTACTTCAAGTCACTTAAAGGCCCAGCAGTGGATCATTTCGATGCAATGTGATACATTCTAAGATAAAGGGACTTTACCAGTCCTGTGGGAGGCCAGCAGAGGGCCACCGACCTGGCCTTTGCTAGGAGATAGAAGCGAGGTTGGAAGGTATGAATCCTGGACTGGGTGCAAAGGGACAACCAGATGTGAAGGGGGGTGGGCAGTGAAGGGGTAGGAGGATAGCAGTGGTCATCCAGATAGAGGAGCGGCATAAACCGAGCTACAGAAGCAAGTTCTGGCAAGATGTGGGAGAGGAATTACATATGATATGCTGCTGGGGCTGGGATGGATCAGAGGTGAGTCTGGGGAGATGGAAAGGTCAGGTCATGGAGGGCCTGGCGCCCTGACCAAGGAGTGGGAGACCTCTCCGGCATGGAAAGCGCAATGTCTCAAGCACGGGGTAGGACAACCTGATTTTTGTCTTGCTGGAGCATCAAGCATGGATTTAAAGAACAGAGGCCATTTCATAATGGGTAAAAATATTGAATCTCTATGGTGTACACCTGAACTAATAGGATACTGTATGTATGTTATACTTCAATTAAAAAAAATAAAATTAGGAATATTTTAAAAAAAAGAACAGGGGCCAGATGAGAGACTAACATGATGCAAGGAAGAGGTGCTCTAGGTGATGAAAGGAGGGAAGTACAGAGTCAAGAAATGGAACAGGATGTCCCAGAAGACACTGAACTACAGGTAGCAATCCTCTGAGCCAGGGAGAGCCCATGGATGTCTGGGTGCCCTTTGAGAGATGTGTCTGATCTGTTGAGATGTGAAAAGTATTTCTCTCTCACCTCTGTGCTGCTCTCTCTCAGAGTTTTGTGGGTTTCTTTTTTTTTTTTTTTTTTTGGTAGAGAAGATAATCTGCCTTGTAAATATTCCTTATAGAGGACTTAGTGTTTTAAAAATTCTCTAGGCTCATCAAAGAAATAAAATTGGATATCAAAGAAGGAACAGCCAAGGGTAGAACTATAGGAATGGTAAGGAAAGGGACTCCAGATTTTGAAAGGAACGGAGGACTGAGTTTTCTAGGTTCAGTGTCTCTAAGGCGGCAGAGGCTAGGACGGGAATAGCCTGAGTCAGCAAATTATATTTGGTGTGCTTTAGTACCAGCAACTTTGGGAGTACTCATGAAGTTCAGGGCAATGCTAAGATCTGGAGTGCAGATGAAGGTGCTTGGAGTTGAGGGGACCAAGAACCCAAAAAACTAGAAATGTCTTAGATGGGCCATCCACAAAGCCATTGGAAAGTCTTAGAATCAAGCAGGGATGGAGTTCACCCCTAAGATTTGTGCAGATTCAGCAGGAGTACAAACGCAGGTGCCACTCTTTTTTCTCAACCCCAGCCCTGTTCCATTCCAGGTTGGGCGGGGGCTTACCCTTAAACCTGTACAACCTCAGCCTGCACATCCAAGTTCACCCCTTCGATCACAAGTGACTTGGCTAACCCTAAGAGTGCACATGTAACACTGTCTACCCTCTAGAGGACAGATAAATGAAAGAGTCCCTAAAAGAGGGCAAAGGGTCATTTGGGCAAGGACTCCCAGGGTCCTTGGTACCCAGAACATGGCTCTGAAAGAGGAGGCATATGCTCCCTATGGGACTCTAGCTTTGGCTCCTGGGACTCCTTGTTCCTTGGGAAGAAACATAGCTGTAGGAGAGCCCTGGCAGGGTCCTTTAAAAGATGGGCCAGATGAGAGACTGAAAGAGCTAGGCCTAAAGGCAGTAATGGCAGGGATTGGGATGGAGAAAAGTACTGAGTCAGGGCCTTTATGATCAATGATGTATGTATGTATGTATGTGTGTGTGTGTGTGTGTGTGTTCTGTATGTTTTAGGCAGGTGGGTGGCAGTGATGATATATAGAGGGTGAAGAAGAAGAACTACCCTTAACAAAACTCTATTGCCTTAGAATCAAATGAAATTGATGGATATTGCTCTACCATATTGATCTTCTTGTTTTTCCTGGTAACCTTCTGTTTCTGCAGAGTTCAAAGACAAGCAAGTAGAGTGGGACATGTTGGGAGATGACACACTGAGAAGTGGTAGCTGGCAGCAAAAAAGAGACAAGAGACTCCAAATAGAAAAACACATTAGTTGGGGGTCATTTAGTGCCAGGGCAAATAGCCCTACATGCCTCAAAAGCTCCTTGGGACACAACTCCATTACAGCATGGAACAATGATGAATGTGCTTTTAGAAGTTTCCATTTTTGGGAAAAAGTATTTGCTTTCAGTTTGTCTAAAAAAATGCATTAATTTGAGTTCCTTCTTCTCCAGCAATTTGGGATAATTCGGGTATTGCTGCAGTTCCCATTTAATCTGAGACTTTTTGTTGCCTCTCCTCTGGCACAGAACGGCCTGATCAAGTTTTGTTGTTGTTCCTCCTCTTCTTCTCCATCCTGGAGAATTCTGCCTGTCCCTGCACAGAGCTGCATCGCAGGGCTCATTTACTGGTCAGGCAGCATAAAGTCAGCTCGACTAAACTAAGTCCAAAAATGAAATGACAATTCTGCTGCTATGCCCTAATTCACAGCCACATCATTAAATTGTTCATCATGGCCTTATATGGGACTTTTAATTCTTTTACAACAGCTGGCACATGGCAGGAACAGATGTGCCCACTCACTGGAGCTACTTCAGCAGGAGCAGGAGAGATGAATGAGGATCATGAATAATAGCAAAGAAGGTCCATCATCCTCCTTCTCCCTAGCTCTCAACCCTGGAACATCTGGGCTGCCATTCTAGGGGGATTGGGGCAACCCCTGGGTCACAGCACGGCTCTAAGAGGAACATGAATCTCTGGGAGAGGCTTCATGTGGCTCTTATGAGCTCATCTCATCTCAAGTGGATTCCCACTACTTCTCTGCTGTCAAGTCCTCTCCTTTGAAGGTCAGCCCTAAAAGGTGGAGTGAATGTGGTGGCCTCACCTTATGCTGTCTCAATGCTTTGCTTCTGTCTCATGACCAAAAAGGCAGGGTTGGGCTAGCCTGGAAACCCAACCATTGTTTACAGTATAGCTTTTACAGACAGGGGTTCTAAGTGGCAAACAACTGATGTACAAACAAGCTTGAGTAAGTTGGGGCCATCTTATTTGTGTGTGTGCATCTTGTGCCTACATCTTCCCAACACTCATCTGCAGAATCAGCAGCCCAGGCTCTGGGGCCAGTCCAGTTCTGAATGGGTGGGTAAGATACAGTGATGATGGTGATGATGGTGGTGGTAGGAGGAGAAGAAGAGCTAACATGTTTTATAACCCTACTTGGTAGTACCAGTGTTTGACAGTGATTGTGCCATACAATGTCTATGACTATTCTGTGAGGTAGGAATTACTACCCCCCTTTTAGAGATAGGAAACTGGGCTGGAATTTAACTTTCCAAGGTCACAAAGATGGGAGGTCACAGAACCAGGATTCTAACCCAGCTCATGCTCTTGATGAATATCGGGCAGCATGTCTTACATGGCACTTGGTACTTACTTACACTTTGTACTTTGGGGGCTCAGACTCACTAAGTTTTCCTAGGGCTCCTCTCTGATATTGTCTCTGAATTCTAAAACCTAGGTTCTGCCTTACTCCCTGTGACCAGTCTCCTTGTTGTAGGCCTATTTCTGGTCACTGCCTCCTTATCGAATTCTCCTGCATTGAGTGCCTGTCATACCCAGGATCTCTACTTTCCCAGGACAAAAATATTTGCCTTGATCTTTCTAGCACTGCCAATGAGTCTGAGCATTGGGTTCCCCAATACCTTCTAGATTTATAGATAATTGCTACTTTCTTGTTGCTCCAGATGGACCATCCTGTTGCTAACCACCTGCTTAATTGAGCCACATCACCTCTCTCTGACTTCCAAATGTTCCTATATTTTAGGCCCACTTGTAAGCTTTTGATCACCCTTAGTCACTGCATAACACCTCCTCAACTTTTGCCATCTATTCCCTACATTTAAACCACCCCCAGGTAACATTGAAGCATTTGTAAGAGGACTATAAGCAAACCTGAATTTTCCCAAAGGGGTGTTAGGGAGCCTGGACCATACACTCAGCTTCTTCAATAACACTCATTCCCCAATCTTTCCTCAGAGGTCTGTCTTTTGGAAGCTCTGCTCACCCACTGGGTTGGCTAGTGATAATTTTGTCTACCCTCTTAGGCCCCTTCTCACCACTGACCACAGGGGCTCATATGGAAGCTTTATCAAATATATTTTCCACTATTGATTAAATATATAAGGGGGGTATTTATCCGTTAATAATCCTCTCCTGGTATTACTTTGCAAAAAGGCGGAGCAAGCAAGGAATATAATTCCCAGTGATCCTGCCAGCTTCCCTCTGTGGGCAACAAAAGAAGACCAAGGAATATGGAGCTGGAGGCTCTCCTGCCTTTTCTGGAGCAGCCTGGTGGGTATAATAATCCCTGTGGCAACTTCTGGTGAGGCATCAGGGCAGAGAATAATGATAGTGAAAAGCATCATGTATGAAGACCCTTTGGATGAATGTCAGGGACAGTTTTGGAGAACATCGCGAGTTAGATGCTGCAGAGTAGCTGTGAAGTGAAAGAACTGGAGGTAAGTGAAAAATTGATCGGACATTGTGTTGTCTAGGATTAGAAACTGGATCCCCATCTTAGAGATGTACAGTAAATACTAGTGTGCCTCAAAAATTGCTTTTAGTTTCTGAAGTACATTTTCTTTGAATCTGATTTTGAAAAGATACTGACCTCTGTGGGACGCTAGAACCATGAACAACCTGTTTGGACATTGTTCCAAACCACTGAAGAAAATACAGTCGTTTTGCAAATCATCTGACATCTTAGAAAGGCACGGTTTCCATCTGGAGATGAAGTTTACCCTAATTCCACCATGTTCTCCAATGTCATAGTTCTTCATATCTGGGAATCCATCCCATTTTCTTCCTTGGCTTCCTATATCTCTGGTTCAAATGAAACATGGAACAGTTACCTATAGCAAATATTCTGAGCATCTCCACGAAGTCAGATTGCCAGGCAAGTCCAACTTTCAAAAGGAGAAAAATAGGGAAATATGCTCAGTATAATTTAGGCATACTGATTGCCGAGGGCCTTTTTGTCCCCTTGACAAATGACCTGAGTTTATTTTCAAAAGTGGGATAGACAAACTCAGTTGGGAATGCAACATGGCTAAAGCAGGAAAGCATGAGTAGGAAGTCTGGGGCCCTTCCCAATTTCTCACCCTGCGATGCTAATTCCATCACCAATATTAGTGAAATATAGGGCAGCTGAAATACTGAATTGCATCTCCAAAGGTCAGTATAGAGCCATACATAAAATATCTGTGAAATATTTTGAGATCCTTAGAAGCACAGAATGTTAGAGCTGAAAGTCATAGGTATCAGCAAGAATGTGGAAATAGACCATTTTCATTAAAAAACAAAAGACAAAGTACTACAAGTTACTGAGCCTGAAGCAGTTTGAGCTCTATGAATACTAGATCAAACAATGCATACACAAACTATCACAGGTCCTCTTGACTCTCACAGTGAAAAAATGAGCTCATACTTACTCAGTAGAAGTAAACAAAGCAGCTTTCTAAATACCAACACCATCCCTTTACACTCAGCACCTAAACTGAAGGCTTCGGATAACCATTTAATGCTTTTCTCTGTTTTCTCTTAGTAGGAAACCTATCTCTCACTTCCCTTCCCTGGTTTTGGTCTGTCTAGGGCTTTGCCAATGAGCAAGAAGCTAGCTCTTTCAAAATACTGGACACTAATACAGAATTTTCAAAAATGGGTGATGATGGCAGCAGAGTTTTCAATCTGTCTGAATCCCCTCATGAAAACAGACAATGAAACTGGATAGTGGAACTGAAAAACCCACGGATAACATTTAAACAAAACTAGATAACAAGGTATCCTCACCAACCCCCAAATACAAACAGATGAAGACAAGGCATTCATAGCCACAAATCTGCATGGTAGCAGTATCAGTATGGGATGAAGGAGAGAGAAGCAAGTGTACAGGGTTTGATAAACTTGAGAACAAACAGACAACAGGTACACACTGGAAAGCAGAGTAGGCCAATTGGAGAAGGGCAGTTGAAACTGGGAGGATGCTGATGTTTCCAAAACCAGGTGAATAACAGGGTCCGTAACAAGAATGACTGAAGAGGCTGGATCCGTCTAGCCCTTTGAATTCTCAACCCCAACCCAGAACTCCCTTGCATGACAGAGTCCCACAGTTAGGAGAAACTTATGGGAATGGAATAAAAATTGATCAGGACATAGCGGATAAAAAGATGGGGAAAAAAGTCCAGTCCAATATCGAGGGAAAGAATGGAGTCCCAAAGTGTCAGAAAACAGGCTCATGTATTTATTAACACTGCACAACAACAGATGAGGGAGCTCAGAGTGGTTAGAAAAGCTTTCCTGGACCTCATTTCCTGCCTCAATCTAAATGCTTAGGAAAACTAATGTCACATAAAAAGAAGCAACACTCAAAACCCATACAAAGTTACTATTTAAAAACAAGACAATGAGAATACTATCCCTACAAATAATAAAAACATTGGAAAGATGCATCTGCAAAACAGATCAAAATTGTAACTTATTACCTCAAATAAAGCAAAAGACATTAAGGAAGTAATTGACAACTTGAAAGAACAACACAGGTCAGAAATAGGAAAAATCCCGGGGCACCTGGCTGACTCAGTCAGGATATGTGACTCATTGGATATGTGACTCTTGATCTTGGGGTTGTGACTTCAAGCCCCATGTTGGTGTAGAGGTTGCTTAAAAACAAAATCTTAAAAAAATAAAGAAATATGAAAAACTCAGAAATGAGCTGATAGAACTCAGGAAAGATGTAAAAATAAAAGAAAAAATATTTCAAAACAAAGACTAACCTATAAGGAACAGTGAGAGCAAAATGCACAATAATTAATGCCTTAAAGTAAAAGTTTAAAATAAAAAAATGAAGAATGAGTTAAAAGAAATTGAGAAAAAAAGAATAAATATTGAAGATAGGCAAAGAAAGTCCAATATACAGATAATAGAAATCCCTGAAGGTGAAAATTAAAGAGAATAGAAAAAAATTACTAACATGTATAATTCAAGAAAACATTCCTGAAAAAAGATTGAAATCATCATATTGAAAAGGCACATCACTCATCTACTCAGGCCAAAATGGAGTAACAGGGGCTGGATTTACTCTCCAATATGAAACAACTCAAAAAAACTGGACAAAATATATGAAACAATTGGTTTCAAGACACTGCTCATCAAGGAATGAAGGACAGTGATTCCCAAGATATGGGAAACAGTTGAGGTGAGCCCCATGATTATCCCAACTTGCTGCCTTGTGAGAGTTTCCAAGGTGTGGTACAGGTGGAGAAATCCAGCAGGAACTTGGCGGATTCTTCAAGTTGAGGAGATGAAGTTATGAGGCCAGTTAAGACCAAAAGGAGACAGAGTTATCAGGAAAGAATACTGAGAAAGAACTCCAGAGATCTGATTAGAGTCATATAGGGCATTCAGTCAAGTATTGATCAGTACTATCCAAGGCTGGGAAAGAACCATGTGAGAAGATTGGAAGAAACGTACCTGACACTCTGTACAGCCCTAAAAATAATGCCTGCAAAGAGGCAGGAAAACATAACCATAAGAGAAGAATGATCAGTCAGTAGAAATCAATCCAGAATTGACACAGATGTTAGAATTAACAGACAAGGACATTAAGACAATTTTTATAACTGTGTTCTATATGTTCAAAAATTTAATAGAAACATGGAAAATATGAGAGATCCAAGTTGAACTTCTAGAGATTAAAAACTACAATGTCTAAGATTGAGAATACACTGGATGAGATGACTGGCATTGCAGAAAAAAGGAGAATAGTTGAACTTGAAGATGTAACTATAGAAACTATCTAAAATGAAAAAGAGAGAAGAAACCAAATTTTTAAAAGTTGGCAGAGCATCAGCGAGCTCTGGGACAACTTCAATAGCCTAATAGACATGTAATTGGAGTACCTGAAGGAGAGGAAGGAGACAGGAGCTGAAAAGTTATTGAAGAAATAATGTTCAAAATGTTTCCAAACTTGATGAAAACTAGAATTCAAAGATTCAAGAAGCTTAATGAATCCCAAGTACAAGAAACATGAAGAAAACTATATGAAAGCATATCACAATCAAATTGCTCAATACCACAGATAAAGAGAAAATCAAAATCATCCAGAGATAAAAGACATTTAACATACAAAGGAACAAGATAAGGATGACAAATTTCTTTTTGGGAGCAATGCAAGTAAGAAGGTCACATCAATCTAGACTTCTATATCCACCAAAAATATCTTTCAAAAAAAGTGTGAAATAAAGACTTTTTCAAATATAAAAAGCTGAGAGAAGTCATCACTAGCAGACCTGCATTGTTAGAAATATTGCACTACATCCTAGGCAGAAGAAAAATGATACTACATAGAAGTATGGTTCTATACAAAGGAACGAAGAACACCAAAAATGGTAAGTACATGTGCATAATGTATAATTTTTTTTATTATTTGAATTTCTTTAAAAAATAATTATCTGTTTAGAAAAAAATAATAGCAGTGTATTTTAGGATTTATAGCATGTGTAAAAGTAAATGTATGTCAACAATAGCAGAAAGTCCAGAAAGGGAGAGATGGAAGTAAAGCTTTTATAATATGCATTAAATGCTATAATGTTATTTGAAGGTAGACTATGATATGTTAAAAATGTAAATTATAAGCCCTAAAAGCAATGACTAAATAATAGTCATAGCTAATAAACCAACAAAGGAGATAAAATAAAATCATAGAAAATATTCAATTAATCCAAAAACAAGGCAGAAATAGAAAAGAATGCAACAAAATACAGATCAGATGAATAGAAAAAAAATAAAATGATAGATTTAAACGTACTCATACCCATAATCACAATAAATTTAAATGGTCTTAACACCCTCAATTAAAAGGCAGAGGTTATTGGAATGGCTTACAAAGGCAAATAGATTAAAGTAAAAGAATGAAAGAAGATAAAACATACTCATAGCAATCGTAAGAAAACTTTACTTCTGTGCATCAAAGAACACAACCAACAGAGTAAAAAGGAAACCTACATAATAGGAGAAAATATTTGCAATCATATATCTGATAAGGGGTTAGTGTACAGAATACACAAAGACCTCCTATAACTGAACAACAACAAAACATGATTAAAAATGAGGGAAGAACTTGAGTAGACATTTCTCCAGAGAACATATATGAATGGCCAATAAACACATGAAAAGATGTTCAACATCACTAATCATTAGAGAAGTGTAAATCAAAATCACAATGAGATAGTAACTTACACCCATTAGGATGGCTAATATCAAACAAACAAAAACCAGGGAAATAATAAGTGTTAGTGAAGATGTGGAGAAATTGGAATCCTTCCTCGTACACCGCTGGTGCAAATGTAAAATGGGACAGCTACTATGGAAAACAGAAGAGTGGTTCCTCAAAAAATTAAACATAAAATAATCATATGACCCAACAGCTCCACTTAATAGCTTTCAAAGAGGCATTTGTACACCCATGTTGAGAGCAGCATTATTGACAATAGCCAAAAGATGGAAGCAACCCACGTGCCCATTGACAGATGATTGTATTAACAAAATATCATACATATAAAGATGACTGGGCATACAAATCTATATACATACAATGGAATATTAGCCTTAAAAAGTAAGGGCATTATGACACATGCTATGACATGGATGAACCTTGAAGACATTATGATAGGTGAAATAAGCCAGTCACAAAAAGACAATTACTGTATGATTTCTCTTACATGAGGTATCTAGAGCAATCGAATTAAGAGACAGAGAGTGGAAAGGTAATTGGCCAGGTGCTAGGGGGAAGGGAGAATGGGGAGTTTGTTTAACAGGAATGAAGTTTCAGTTTTGCAAGATGAAGAGTTTTGGAGATTAGTTGCACAACAATGTGCATGTACTTAATAATACTGAACTATATACTGTAAAATAGTATGTTAAATTTCATACTATGTATATTTTATCACAATTAAAAATAATAAAAAGGAAGGGAGAGGTGGTATATTAATATTACACAAAATGGATTTCAGAGCAAATAATATTACCAGGAAGAAACAAGGCTATCTTACAACATCAAAGTGGTCAATTCATAAGAAGGAAAAAGCACACCATGTTCCTGGAAATACTAGCCTGAATGACCAATTCCATGATATATTGTAATAAAAATCACAGGACTTTAAAGAACAAGAAAAAATATTTGGGGCAATAGAAGTAAAGAATAGAAAAAGAACATGTGGCATAAAATAGAAAAAAATAATCATCAGACGTTGACAGTACTACTTTATGTCAGAAGAAAATGGAGTGACATGTGCAAGACAATGAAGAACAGAAAATGTGAGCCAAGATTTTGCATTCAGCAAACCTGCCTCTCAATTGCAAAGGGTACAGACTATCAACATGTGGCAATTTAGGGAAACTGGTCTCATAGACCTCCCTAAAAAAGTCTACTAGAGAACCAACAATGAACAAAGCAACCAGAGAGATATTTGTGGGGAGCGTTAAATATATACATTAAATATATACCCCCCTTATCCATGGGGGATATGTTCCAAAACCCCCAGTGATGCCTGAAACTGGATGGTACCAAACCCTCTTATGCTATGTATTTTCCCATACATACATACCTATGATAAAATTTTACTTATAAATAAGGCAAGGTAGAAGATTAACAACCACAATAATAAAATAGAACAATGATAACAATATACTAGAATAAAAGTTATGTGAATATGATCTCTGTCTCAAAATATCTTATTGTACCGTTCTCACACTTCTTCTTGTGACGTGAGGTGATAAAATGCCTACGTGATGAGATGAAGTGAGGTGAAAGATGTAGGCACTGTGACTATAGTGTTGAGTTACTACTGACTTTCTGACAATATATTCATCAGAAGGAGGATTGTCTGCTTCCAGATGGAGGTTAACCACAGGTAACCGGAACTGTGGAAAGCAAAACTGTGGATAAAAGGGGATTACTGTAGGGGCACCTGCGTGGCTCAGTCAGTTAAGCGTCCACTTCTTGATTTTGGCTTAGGTCATGATCTCTTGGTTCATGGGATCAAGCCCTGCATTGGGCTCCATGCTGACAGCACAGAGCCTGCTTGGGATTCTCTCTCTCCCTCTCTGTATGCCCCTCTCCCTCTTGCTCTGTCTCTAAATAAATAAATAAATAAACAAACAAACAAAAAAATTTTTTTGAAAAGGGGGCTACTGTAATTACTTGTCACACTAAGACTACATGAAGGCTTAGAGGGAGAGTAAAGTATCTAATAGCTCTATGCTCTGACAATGTAGATACAATACAACTATTTCTTAATGGTGGGGGGAATGGAGAGATCATATAGAAAACATTTAAAAGTGGTTTTGGTCATCATAATGATGGCAGGATTGGTATTGTTATTCTGAGACTGCTGTGTATGAAATATGGGATAAAATAAGTAATTGTGGAATATTCTCATCTATCATTCCCTGTGTCCTTGAGAACCAGGGCGCTTGGCATGAAAGAAAAGAAATACAGATTTAAGAGGTTAATAAAAGCTCTATAATCCACTGTTCTCTCTCTCTCTTTCCTCTCCTCCCCCATATATTTGATAATTGTATATATATATATAATTATAATTTATATAATATATGTAATTAATAAATATATATAATTATATAATATATAATTTTATATATATATGTATATATGTTTGGATCCTGATATGAATATAATATATATATCTTTTTGACTAATCCTGGGCTCTTTTCCCTAAGGACATCACCAATGGCTAACTCACTAGGATATCACCAAATGGCTATCTAACTCACTAAATGTATCCACCATAAAGTAGCTATGACTGGTAATGATGTCAAGTGTTATTTTGTCCAAGACTGTCAGTATTTTATGATTCAGACACTCAGTGTCCTTGATCTAAGTAACCGCCTTCTGTGGTGGGTATTCGTATTGTCCTGTACATCATTCACACTTCCTTGTCAACCAGGTGCTGATTTTATGCTAGACTCAAGTGGTTATATGCCCGGCACACAAGCTATAATTCTCCCTCCCTTACCCTCTATTCTTGCTCTCACACACTCTCTCTCTCTTCATGGGCTTTCTTGTGTTCACTTCTTCCCGTATGTCTGAATTGTTCTTTTTGTCCTGCAGTTTAATTTCGTTAGTTTTTTTCCATGCATATGGCAGAAAATGCCTTACCAGAGCTCCCAAATTTACATGTGCCATACAGACTAGCTGTTTCTTAAAGCTTTTTTTTTTTTTTTTTTTTTTTGAGAGACACAGAGAGAGAGAGAATATTAAGTAGGCTCTACACTCGGCCTGGAGCCCAGTGTGGAGCTTGATTCCATGACCCTGGGATCATGATCTGAGTCGAAATCAAATGTCAGACGCCCAACCGACTAAACCACCCAGGGGCCCCAGACTAGCTGTTTCTGAACTATAATTCTAAATTTCTGGGACAGAGAATCCTAGTGGCTCTATTTTGGTTAGGGGCATTCTTCTGATCTAATCAGCTGTATCTAGGGAGGGCTGTGTAGTACCAACATGACAGCAACTGTAAGAGCCACCCCTCTGAGTAGATAGGCTGGATGTAGCAGTCAGAGGTGTGCACGGATAAGGCAGACACCCCAAGAGGGTATTCACTACAAACCTGACTATAGTTGACCCATTCTGGATTCCCACAGCTATACTCCCAGGGCTATGATCTTCTTAAAATTTTTTTAATGTTTATTCATTTTTGAGAAATAGAGACAGGGTGTTAGCAAGGGAGGGGTACACAGAGAGGGGGATACAGAATCTGAAGCAGGCTCCATGCTCTGAGCTATCAACACAGAGCTTGATATGGAGCTTGAACTCATGAACCTTGAGATCATGAGTCAGATGCTTAACCAGCTGAGCCACCCATGCGCCCCCCTCCCCAGGACTATGATCTTCTTAAGGCCAGGGCCTTAAAGAGTTGCTGACTAATATAGATATCACAGAAGGACCTCCACATTTAGGTGGATGTGTTGGATATAATATCTGTCAGTGCAATACTCCAAGTCTTTCCAGCTGTTCCTCTTCTGGGCAGGTAGGATTTTATATTCTGGCATACCCTGAGGTTGGATCACACCATGTGATCAGTTTTGGCCAATAGGCTGTGAGCATTTAATGACTTATGAAAGGCCTTCCAAGATGGCCTTTTCCCTTTGCCATGAACATTGACAATGTTTCAGACAGTGGATGTTTGGATCCTGACATGAATATTACAATGCAATGGCCCTGCAATGGACATGTAATATAAGTAGAAATAAGTCACTGAGATTCAGGGCTGTTTGTTAGCCTACCTTATTGATTGATACCATGTAAACAGGGCTGGGATCAGCATCATTTCTGGAAAAAAGTCACTTAAAGTCTAATTCGTAGTACTAAGTCGGTCACACAGACTCCTCTCCCCTCCTCTGTTCTGAGCCTCCCATGAATTTTTTATCCTTACCTCAGAAAGAAAAGTGCTATTTCTTAGTAGTGATACCACCAAGAAATAATGGAGTTGAGAGCTTCTTTCTTGCTTGGATGCGGCTGGTGCCTAGTGGGGTGCATACATGGACCTTTTGGTTAAGGGTGTTTGGTGTTCAATCCAACTCAAAAAGAGCTGTCCTTTGTTGGGACTCAGCCTGGTTTTTAGAAGGACAGGGCCTCAGGCAGGGAATGCAGCTTAACCAGATAAGGCTCCTGAAGCTGTCCCTCTTCCTGCAAAAGTCATAGAAGAGAGGTTTAGGAGTCTGGAAAGCCAAGCTGAAAGCATGGGTGCTCCAGCCCACATGCAGATCCCAAATGTGGGAATGCGATGTGATGATTTTATGAAATATAAAAGTCAAATGAATTTTTCATGAAGAAGTTATCTTCCCAAGATGCAATAATGGAAAATTCCTTTCAAGAACTGGTGTTTAGACCTCACAAAAATGCGCAGCAAATTGCATTGTGATTTATTTGTCAATGTTTTTATAGGTTAGGCGTTACTTTCTACCCCACAGCTGGAGTCAATTTTTAATATTTAAAAGTGGAAAGAAAGCAAAACCTAAACACGTCCAGAGCTGTCTGTTTTAGATTGAGCTTTTCCCAAACAGTGCTGTTTAGAACTGAACCCTGAGCATGGTCGGTCAGCGGCCAGCTGGCACTTACCTCCCTGCAACATAGAATTAAAATATCTGGGACTGGGCAGATTACATAGAAGACCTCCTAAATTGTAGTTGGTGGGCCTGGTGTTTATAACCACTTTCGAATGCATGTAGCCTGTCTGCCCTCCTGATTGAGGAGGGAAAGAGTCTTTGTGCTTTTTATTCTGGGTTTCCTTCTTGCTCAGAGCTCAAGGTGCTGTGAACGTAATTTTCAAGTTCAGTGGTTTCTGGCCCCCTTTGATGGCTGGGTTAGCAGGGATCCCACAAGACAGTCTCCTTCGTGATTTCCAGGACACCAATCAACTACAGAGAAGCAGCCTGTCCTCTCTAGACTTTTGACTTCCGCGGGGTCTACTCTGGGAACTACTCAGGGCCCATCTTCCTGGGCCTGCAGGTGAAACCATGAGGCCAGCCTTGAAGGTGGGTTCTTACAGAAAGGATTCAAATCACAAGAGAACAAGCCATCAGGCCGTAAAGCTTAACCCCATTACGCATTCCCTTGGGCCCCATCTCCAGGCTCAAACAGGGGCCTCATTATAACTGGTGATAAAGAATTCACAAAGCAAAACTGGGTCTGTGCTTTTGGGAACAGCACAGAATGGTGTCCCTAGAGCACAGCATTCATACCTCAGGGCATGGCACATCACACTTTGTGCTCAATTGCAGCCCCCATTGTTGAGGCCTCCAGGCTGGCACTGGCTGCTGCTAAGGCTGCCATGTGTGTGCCTACCAAAAAAGGATTCTGTAACATACAACATCTGGAAGGAGGAAAAGCAGCCCTAATTGTGACAGGCACAATCCCTTTGGGTAGGAGTTGATACCCTTCTGATGGAGGGGGTGTTTCTCTCTGCCCTCTCTCTTTCTGCTCCCTCCTGATCATTCTATAGCCAAGGCCCACAGGAGGAGTTGACCCATTTCCAAATGTGTGCTTTGGTCCAGCTAAATCAGCCAGTGGAGGACTTTTGGGGCTGCTGACAACATCCCCCAGTCAGGCTTTGAGAAGCACCAACAATCCATAGAGACAAGCTTTGGGTTACAAGGAGCCTCAGCAAACCATGGAAATGTAAGATGTGCCAGCATTTTAGGCTCAGCTTCAACTACCATGGACTTTTCCCAGGAACCATGCTCAAGGTCTTCAACAGGAACACCAGCATCAAGAGAACCCCTTCAATAAATCCCCCAATTCATAGCATCAACAAATGAAGGGCTGGGGAAGAGCAATGATTATTCCCCATCACAAAAGGATTTCTTGACTCACAAAAGGATTTACCATGGATTTCCTTTTAAAAGTGCACACTCCAAGAGCACCTATCATATGATTCAATTTAATGCACAAATCTCCAAGAACACACGCCATGCAGAGTCGAGTATATGGGTAATTGGAGCTAATGTGCAATAGAGCTGCCCGCCAGCAGGGGGAGCGCTTCCCCTGGTTCACAGATTACCCAATAGAAACTCCCTAAGGCTTAAAGAGCAGGGAGTTCCTGTCCAAAAGAACACAGATACCCAGTGGATTTGTCATTTTTCCTGAGGGCACTGGGGAGCCACTGAAGGATTCACGGACATCTATGGAATCGTACTGGGTCATCCTGCCTCTTTTGCTCAATATCTCTGACATCTTTGGGAAACACGTTTGCAAAAATGGTGTTCCCTGCATTTTCAACTTAAATGCATTAAAATGCATTACAGTGATGACCCATGAATCTTTTTTAGGGACCAAGGGCAGGTTCTGGTGTAGGGGTGTTTCTCAGGAAGTGTAAAACTTTGTTTTATTTTGTTGGGGATGAGGAGAAAGATAGGCAAGAATGGGAGGGAGATGGAGGCAGAAATGCTATTGTTTTATGCTCCAGTGGTGCTCCAAACCTTGCAGCAGGCAGTTTGGCACTGAAAATGGTGCTGTTTGAAAGTTAATGGGCAAGACATTCCGAGAAATGGGTTGTGGAGATAAGCATCAGGAGGAAATTGCACTGTTTGAAGTTTGCCTGCATCCAGGAAACCAAGAAAAGCAGAGCCACCCATTAGCTGGATTGCAACTCACACACGCACACACTCATGGAATCCAAACACTGTCCAAAGACAAACATCTCCCGGAAGCAAATGAAGAATGACTTTCCCCCCACCCTTAAAAAGAGCTGGGGAAATGGTATTTCCTTCCTGTGCTGGGGAAAAAAGTCACGATATTCTCGGAGAGAGATGTGAGTGAGCTCTGGAGGGCGAGAACTGGGCACCGTCCCTTTATTCCTGCTGAATGTTGATAATAAAAACAAATGTCTTGACTTCAGAGAGTTCCAAAAAGCATAGGAACCCAAGGGGAAGTGATGAAAATAAGAAATGAGTGTTGTCTTGAATACTTTATACCAGAATTAGGCCACTGTGATCTCCCTCCAGAGTGACTGCAATGGCTTTCCCACCTCTGGTCTTGATTACCTCCCCAGTTTACCCTCCGTAGTGCTGCCAGGAGGATCTTTCCCAATCAGAATCTGCTTAGAATCCTTCAGTGGCTCTCCACTGCTTACAGGATGAAGGCCCACCTCAGGCATAAGTGATGAGGCCCTCCATACTCTCCTCTCTGAGGTTATCTCTGAATCTCATGTCTTGCCCTTTCAGGAGGTCTTGTAGCTCCCTGAATGGACCGTGTTTTCAGTGGCATAGGAAAGGTAAACAGTGCCGGGGGCATTGCAACGTACCCTGGGTCCTTTCTCCTTACACAGGCTAGAATTTGTCCAGACTCCCGTCTCTGAGGGATCCCCACAGACTGGGCACGTGTTCTCTTCTGCTCCCCTTTGCTCTGCCCCCTATAGTTTCCACACTCACTCTGGATTTTTGCACACACCCAAGGCTCTCTTTTCACATCCCTGCTTCTGTTTTACCCTTCGGACAGTGAATTAGACATTATTTCATCAAGGAAGGCTTTTCTGACTACCCAAGACTCATAGGGACACACCCCCCCGATATCGCCTTCCTTTGTCACCCTGTGTGTATCCCTACTGTACCTTTTGCATGCTGTGCATAATTACCTGATGATCTGTCCCTTGTCCCCTCTAGACTGCCAGCTCCACAGAAATGCAACTTTTCACCTGCTATGTCCCCATTCCTAGTCTGTCATACTCTAGGAGCTCAATATTTTCTCAATGAAAATATTCCTTTCCCTCAGACGATCAAAAGACTACCTTGGCTTTTGGGGATAACTTTTTCTGGTCAAATAAAATATATTATTAATGATGCCACAGTTTGGCCTGTGCGTGGTGCATCTGTTGACAGATGGATCTGACTGCTTTATTTTGCTGTAAGGAATATCCCTCCTTCTTCAAGAGCTCTCTCTCACAGGCACTTCCATTACCTTAATATTTTATTATGCAGCCATTTTTCAGGGTGTAAGGGCATTGTCTCTGTTAATCAAATGTCAGACTAGAGTAGTCAAGGCTAGTGATTCACCTGGGATTCCAGGAATTAGAAAGCTTTGTTAACAGGTCATTTGAGCTGAGGCTATGTGATTACAGGTATTCAGTTCTACTTTTACACAAATGACCTGTAAACAAATAGAGATCAGGGATTGCTAAAACATTTTCCAGGGGTGTCAGAGGGCCACAAAATTGAACATTCCGTTCACTTTCTTACATCCTATACATCTATAGGACCTAAGCTCTGCAGAATATTGAATCACCAGGTCAACGTTTGATCTCATCAGTCTGATAATTTACTACTGTCCAACTCCTGTAGATAGAGAAGCCTGCAGGATGCATACAAGCAGAGTATTAGATTACATCAAATACCCCATCCTCAACCACAGTGGACGCCAGAGAGATTATATGTTTGGCTCTAACGAATGCTCAGGGATGGACAAGGCCCTTGGAGGCTGAAGAGCTGCTTACTGGGAGTTTAAGGCCCACACGTCCTGCAGCCTGTCTACACATACAATGTGGCTGCCTGCCACTTACTGACTTTGTGGACCTTAGGAAAGTTACTTAAGCTCTCCATGCTCCAGTTTCCTCATTTGTTCAAAGGGGACAGTGACAATACCTATCTATCTCTCAGAGTTGTTGAGAGGATTAAATTAGCTGATGAGTTGCATAGAACGGTGCCTGACACTAGGTAAGCATCACAATAGATGTGAGCTATAGTTATGACCATAACAAGAAGGGTGAACAGACTTTATCTCTGTTTGAGTTAACCCTGCTGTGGTGACCACGATAAACAACAGAGCAACATATCTTGTGTAAATCGTGTATATTTCATCAGGACATTGGCTGTTTGACCCCCTGGTTTGCTGGCTTTAGAAAGGATCTAGAAATGAAGTGGTTTCACCAGTCTGATCAGGCCAGAGTGAGCTGTGGGAACAGGCTTTCAGAATGTGGCCCTGTGGTTTCAGGACAAGGGAGCCACAGGCGAGTTCTTTTGCTTCTCAGATCAAGCAGTAGAGCATTCTGAACTCCAGCCAGTCCCAAGGGCTTCGTGATCTCAGCTCAGTCCTTGCTGCCAGCTTGAGTCCTCTGCAAACTGGAGCTGGTGTTGCAGATGCCACACAAGCTCCTTAGTGGAGCCAGTGAGCCTGGATTCTGGGTGGCAAAGATTCCCTCTGGGGAGACTTGTGCAAAAGTATTTCTTCCCACAGAGTGTTTGAAGGCAGGTTGGCCCAGGAAGAGATGTAGTTAGAGAGAGCAAAGGAGGATGGTTGGGAGGAATTCAAAGCCCCTCTCACACCGAAATGAGCTCGGATGAAGACAGCTCAGTGGGAAGACGGGAGGAGACACACAGGTTTGGGAATTAGCACTGACAGGACTTGTGATGGATTCGATGGGGTAGGGGAGAGAGTGAGAATGGCTCTACGGCTTTTTCTTGGAGCATCTGGATGGCTGCACACCCCCTTTCCAGTCTGAGTAAGCTAGGGTGTCCGTGACAGCCCCATTGGACCCTCCACCATCACCCCGCTCATCAAACTCCCCTTCCCTCAGGACTGTCCCACTGTGCTTTAGAGGAACCAGGGTGACGGACACTTTGGGGTACCTTTCCTAGATGAAGTCTACTTCCATCCAGCAAAATCTCTAGCTGACTCCCCAAGGGAAGGTGCTGGAATGACGTCCATCCCTTCCCAGATGTAGGGTAGATGCCTACAGGAGAGGGGGCATCAGCTCCTTCTGCCTCCCACAGAGTGTCCTACAGTGCAGTTTTAGAAACTAGGGTAAAGAAGACAAAGAGTGTGTCGCTTCCGCCTGAACAGCTATCACAGAATTGTGACTTAGCCCAGGCTATGCAAGAGAGGCTGCTCCCTTCACTTAGCCACATCTCTTCCCTGTGTCTGCTCCCTCAGCCAGCACAACATCAGCAAACCAAAAAGGATAGTCTGAAGGTCTAAACTGCAGAAAATCCTTTCAGATCTGGAAGGAGTTAGTTATGTTTCTAGAAAGCTTCTACATAATCATCTTTCTCTTTCTCCCCCCACCCATACACACACACGCACACACACACACACAGACACACATTTTATTTACAGTCCAGGAAAGACCCATACATTCTGAATATATACTCCACCCTCCCCACAAATTACTGTAAAATTCTAAAAAACCTACACATGCTTGTAAATAGATCACCCTTAAATGGAGCAAGGATCTCTGAATATCCCATGAGTCATGCAGCTAAAATGTCCCCCGGGAGCCCGAGTCGGCAGCACACATTTTCCCATGAAAAAATTGAGTTCAGAGCTTTCCATGGCACCCAGCTCTATGCCAGGAAGAGCCCATCTGTGCGTAGTGGGGAAGCCATCAGTCAGGAAACCTGTGAGACCAGATGCTACGCCCTTCACCTGGTGGAAAGTCTCCCCCAGGAAGTCACTTAGGACAGCGAGGAGAGTCACGCTGCCAGAGTAGAAAGAGCAAATAGTCAAGGAATGCAGGCTCGGGTTCTAGTATAGGCTTTGTCCTGTGTTCCCCCAGGAAATATGCCTCCCTTCACCGGGCCTTTGTCACCTTATCTCTGAAGGGATGGGTCTAGACCAGATGAAATTCAACAGTGTCTGAGCTGCATATGTGCTGTACAAATGAAAAATATTTTTTAAAGCCCAGATTCAGCTCCATTCCTCAAAGAGCATGCAGTCTTGTGCATGGATAACTATGGCACTTCATAGTTAGGGCCTGGGGCCCCCATGAAGGCTGAGAGCCACCCTTTCACATTTAAGAGGCTGAGATGCTGTGTCTCCCTGACTAGAGCAGCCTCAGGTTGGGGTGAGTGGAAGTCATAACACCACAGAAATGTCACAGGCAAGGGAGGGACCTGTGGGCTCTTCTCCTTTCACTATTGGCCATTGCTAAACTGTGGAGCTTCTAAATTCACACACGCCACCAGATACTGGGGACATCCTGATGGGCATAGAAGAGGAGTACAAAAACACTCAGATGTGGCCCTGGCCTGAGCTGTCCCCCGCTGCTCTTCTCCCTGTGTCTCAGTCAAGCCAAGCAGACCTCAGCAGGGGAGCGAGAAGCTGAGAGAAATCTCCTTAATGAGTTGGTGAGTGTCAGTCTGTCTGCTGAAGGGGTACTGGGGGTTCCCGAAGGAATCTCTAGCCCTCCTGGGGCCTGGTTAGTGGGATAAGCACTGTTTTCTATGGGGCCCCCGGGCAGCCTCAGGCTGAAGGGTGGTCTGGGTGGTTCCTACCTGCAGGTGCTAGGTCTCACACAAGGCCCTTTTTCCTCCTACTCACCTGCTTTCCATCAGCTGCCTGCATCTTCCACATCTGTGCATTCAGCAATCATGGCTATCTACTAATTCCCACTTGGAGGAAACAGATGGGGCTTTATAGCCACTGCCTGCCAGCTCCTTTTGGTCCCACCTTAAAGCCTCTGCACCCCTCCTCCCGTCCCTCACTCTGGGCCTCATGAGGTCTGCCAGCCTCTTTTCCCAGAGGTGCAGCAAGAGCCCAAATCCCAAGCCGTATTCCTTTCTCCTCTCTGGTTTCCACTTCCTTAACTGACCTTTCTCCAAAGGCAGCTGGCCCGAGTCTCTTTTTTCCTGTTCTTCCAAACTAAAATGTGTGACTATCACTCACTAACTCCATGACTGAGATTTTTCTAGCTCTTAGGCTGGTTAGCCACCAGTTGCTTGCACCCCCAAACCAGCTCACCCCTACTCTGAGCCCCGTGGACTCACCTCCTGTGGACTACATCTCCCAGAATCCCCTGTAACTCGTTCCAATCAGGTTCAGTCAATGGGAGGCACCTGGAAGGGGGTGGGGGCTGGGAGGAAAGATAACTCAGGGTACTTCTCACCTATTCCATACCCTCTTTCTGCTTTGGGGGCGTCTGGGGCTTTTGTTGAGGCCCTCCATGACTCTGGCTTCCACTAGGCAGTGTCTCCTCCGTAGTTTCACTTTTCTCTGGACCGAAGTCACACCGTGACTTCTCCTCCTCCCTTTAGCCCTAGGGTGGTAATGACTTCCCACATTGCTGATCTCTGCGTGCTCCACCGTGTGTTCCCATAACCCTGCCCACGCTTCTGTAATAGTCTCAGAGCCCTCTGGGGGCGAATCCTGTTTCCTGTTGTGACCATACGGATGCAATAGTTCTCCACTTTTAATTTCAGAGTTTGACTCACTGCCCTTTTAAAATTATATAATTTTTCCACTAAGATCACAAGAATGGATGCTTTGGTGTCAACATTATGCCTACTAGAAGCTCTAGAGGAACTCAAGAGAAGCTAAATTCCTTGATAAAGCTGGGCATCATGGGAAGAAAAGACACTCTCTGAGAGACAAGATGAGAAGGTCTGCCAAGAAGTTTCTCCCATGATTGGCAGGAGACCCTGACTCCCTGATGAAAAGAAGTGAGGGAGAGCCCAGCCTTGGAAGAAGAGAGTGAGGCACAGTGATCCCAGATCTGTTTATTTTTAAGGAAACAAGACAAAATAAAACAAAACCCCTGAAAGAATCTATGTGCCTGCCACCCAAAATGAACAAATGCTTACATTTTTAAATTTACTTCAGATCTTTTTAAAAAAGAAACAAAACATTACAGAGTTAAAATACCCTATGTCCTCACACCAGAGACCTGCTCCCTTTCCTTCCTTCCCAAAGTCACCACTGTGATGAATTCTACCTGTTCCCAGTCCTTCTGTTTACAACTTCACTGTACATCCATGTATTGATAAACAGTATATAACAATGTTCCATGCTTTGAAACTTGTATGAAACATGGTATCATTTTCTACATATATTCCGCACCTTGATTTTATTACTCAGCATTGTGTTGTCTGCATCAGGCTTCTTTGCTCCATAGAGATTGGATCCATGCTTTCTGGTTGCTGTGTAATATTCCATCATATGGACGCTCCATAACTTACTCGTTTTACCCAAATTCCCACTGGTGGGCATTTTGTGGTTTCAGGCTTTTTTGGTTTCTGGAAGCAGTGTTTCTAAAACAAATACACAAGTTTCCCTAAGAAGGGAAGTGTTTCCCAGAAATGGAATGTTCAGTTCAGTTGGATATGTGTATTTGCAGTTTTATTAGAGTTTGCCAAAATTCTTCTCCAAAATGATTTTACCTACCTGGTGAATTCCCATTCCTCTGCATTTTTATCAATACTTGGTATTGTCATAATTTTTCATTTTTACCAAGCTAAAAACACGAAATTGAATTGTACTGTTTAAATGGAATATTCCCATTTACTGGTGAGGCTCAGACATCTTTTCACAACTTTCACATGTATGTTTGATGCTCAGGGTTCTTCTGTAAATTGTTGGTTTAAAGTCTTTACTCATTTTTGTTGTTGTTGTTGGGCTTTTTGTCCTTTTTAGAAATGACTTAAAGAATTCTTTATATATTTCTAATATTAATCCCTTATGACCTGACTTTTACCTTTTTTTCGGAAGTTTTAAAATTTGACATTTTCCTTTTTGATTTCTGATTCTCGTGTCTTATAAAATAAACCCTTCCCTACCTCCCTGTCACAAAAACATTCTCACAAGCATTTAGGTCTTTAAGCCATCTGGAATTTATTTTTGGGTGTGGTGTGAGGTAGGAATCTAATGTAATTTTTTTCCACATAGGAATCCAGTTGTCTTAACATATTTATTGAATGGCTCATAATTTCCCCACTAATTTATAATGCTTCCTCTATCATACACCAGAGTCCAATTTATGTTGGATCTATTTCTGGGTTTTCTATTCTGTTTTATTGACAGATTTGTCCATTCCTGTTCCATACCCTCCCATTCACTTTGTTAAACACATTAGACAAAACCCATAGCCTTTTATCTCCAATCCCCATTTCCACATTTCCCTCCTTAATTTTGTCCTGCACTCATCTATGAGCCCTATCTTCCCAAGAATCATCATCACCTAATTTATTTTGTGCCTACTGTGTGCTAGACAGTGCTAACTACACACATATTATGTAGTTATTCCTCACGGCCCTGTAAGGTGATCTATGTTTGCCAATCAAGACACTGAGGCTCAGAGGTTGAGAAACTTGCCAATGTCATACAGCCAGTAAAAGACAAAGCTACAACTGGAACCCAGGTTTGTTTGATGGCACCCCATTTCCACTTTCTAGCCCTTCAAGACTTCCATAATCTGGTCCTCACCTGATCTCAGAATCTTTCTGTCTTTAAAATGGGTATAATAATCCTTCCTTGCAGAGTTGTTACAAGGATTATGTGAAATTATAATTGTGAAAGCACTTAGCACAGTGCCTACTACATAATAGGTACTCAATAAATGCCAGTTAAAGTTGAATAAAAAGTAGACAATAGTTGCCAAAGTTAAAAAAAGAAAGAAAGAAAGAAAGAAAGAAAGAAAGAAAGAAAGAAAGAAAGAAAGTTTACCCCAGCCCATTATCCCTGCTTTAGAATCCCAGGGAAGGAGGAGGGCTGGGCAAGAGTGGGTGGAGTGAGTAGGGGTAGAAGTCTTTGGATAGTTCCACCTTCCACTCTGCTTCCTCTGGTTAGGGTCTCCCAGGAGCAACTGGAAGACTGGTGAGGGGAAGCTGACAAGGAAGGTAAACCCTTAGAAATCTTATTTCTTCCTGCTGAACCTCAGGGCTGAGGATCAACAGCTGCTCTGTAGCTCTGGACATACACAGCAAGCTTGGCTATTGAGTGGCTGTCATGAGGTTTCAGCCTTCTAGGCATTCAGAGCTGGAGCGGACATCTTCCCTCTCTGGGCTGCCTGAGGAAGGATTGGGGCCAGTCATCCCTTAGTGATTCCCATGGCAACAAGGCAACTGTAGGCCTCCCTCAGAGGAAGCAGGTGAAACAAGACAGCCCTTCCGGGCAGCTCTCTGACTAATGGGAACCACATTGACAAAGGAAGCTGATTGACTTGAGAAATCCAGCACAGCGCGCGGGCTCCCTTTAATGCTGGAGGATTATGGTCACTTGCAATTTTCTTGCTAATTGAAGTTATTGTAGGAAAAGCAAACACACATATACACATGTACGCATGTATTTCCACGCTGATTCTATTTCAGAAGCAGTGGGTTGTACACATCGTTACAGGCTTTCTTTGACTCCACCCCTCACATCTGCACCGTATCAACGACAGCTCCAGCTATGGTCCCAGGACACGCCACAGGGGTCAGAATAACAGGAAAACACGAGTGGAGAGGACAGTGCCCTCTCTCCCTTGTTTAACTTGGAAATCCTGCCTGAGTCTTAAGAGAGGCAATATGTTGGGTCCTAAAAGAGGTGAAAATTACACCCAGTTACTCAGAGAGAAACCCAAAAGGGCTACAGCCGATTTTCCTCTGCTGGTGGTCTGGCTTGGGGTGTTGGGGCAGCAGCTTAGGGCCATGGATTCCTCTGCATACGACAATTTGGAAAGAGCAGGACTTTTTCCTTAAGCCATCCCACCTTGCTCCCCTAAATTAAGTGAGGACCCTGAGTCCCCATAACCTTTTTTATACGGGAGTAAAGAAGAACACTCAATCTGTGTTTAAAATTAGAGGTTTCAAGGAGAAGCTGTTCCTTAGAGGGGGACAAAGGGCCCCCCTTCCTTGATATGTTGACATGGTGGCATGCATGGTGGCACTCTATCTGCTGTCACACACACCCACCCACACTCCCAGACACACGGCAGTGTTTATATGCACACCACACTTCCATGGACATGACCAGGGCTAGGCCAATTCTGGGGCGCGGCCTCCCCATTTCTTCTGTGTTCGTGTAAGTGCCATCAGAATACAAGTGAGTGCCAGTTATGTATTAGGAAAGGAATCCACGCACAAGGACCATTCTTGGTTGTTTGTAACAGATTAACTGTGATGCATTTCAATACTGATGGTGCCATCTTAGAGGCAGGAGATCTGATTTCTAGTTCTAGTATTCGACCCTCAGTGTCCTTGGATAGAGCACTTCTCTGAATGCTGGTTTCCTCATCTGTGAAAGTGTGAGGTCAGACTGGTGGCCTCTAGGGACACCGGCAGCACTAACACTCTTGAGGCCAAACTTCTTTTGTACTTTGTGTCTCTAGGCACGTCTAAGATCCCTGGAAATCAGGACTTACCAGAATTTCCAGGACTCTGACCATTCTTGCTGGGCCCTGTAACCTTTCCCCCATGGAAGTTTCTGTTTAGTTCCTGCCCCCTTGGATTAACAAGCAAGCTCTTGGTCTCCATCCCTAAAATTCTGCCCTCAGGAAAGGACATGATAATAGTATGTACACTAAGGGGGGAGAAGGAGTTGCCTTTGGAAAGAAGTATGATGCTTTGAACCAAAGGAGTGAAACCCTAATTGTGAAATTTTTAGCTGGAGAGTTGAAGGAGAAGATGTTTGAGATTGAGGATCCTAACTATACAGAGGCTTACCCTGTTGTCGATGCCTAAAATTTCATCATCAGCAAGTGAGTCCTTTGCTGAAACTATTGAGGGTTGCCTCCCACAAAAGAAATGTATTTAAGTTCAGAAGTCATTCAGGCCTTGGTGGGAAGGAGTTATTCAGATCCTTTTTTCAGTGCCTTTTTAAATAAAGAAATGGAGGTGAGGCAGAAAGCTAAGGGACTTAGCAGCTAGGGATGTGAGAAGAATGTCCTCAAAGGAAAACATGACAGGGTGGGCTTGGGACCCCAGAAAATAAACTGCAAGTCCCACACAGTTTTGGTGAAGGCCTGTCCCATACTAGGAACTCCCTGTAGGGAGGAGGCCCAGTGAAGGAATCAGAAGTAATTCCAGACCAGCACAGGCCTTAGAGATAAAACAAAAGAGGCTCCATTGAGTCATGCAATAGAGATGGGATGTACCCTTACCCAAAACTTGGTTCAGATGTTGAGACTGATGACACCATACATGCACCAAGGGGGTTATTAAAAAGATTATTACTCACATAAAGAAGCTTTCTAGATAGAGCAGGCCAGGCTCCCAAGGATATCTGAAAAGGCTTGGGATTTCATGGTGGTTAGGGAGTGGGGCTGGAATGAGGACTCCTGTCCCCAAGGGCTCATGTAGCTTGAACTTCCCACTGGTGCTAAAGGAACAGGCACCTGTGCACCTGGCCATTCTCAAAAACTTGCACCAACACAGAACAGAAAAGAGGGTGATGGGGCTTGAAAGCTGTCAGCAGTCAAAAATCAAAACTTGGATTCTGATTTTTTTACAGGCCAGGGAGAAGCAATAGATTCTGTTTGTTTCCATGCCCTATCAAGGCGGTCCCTATTACCACTAGCTCCCAGGAACCCTAGGTCTCCCAGGTCTTCAGTGTCGGGCAAGACCAGAGTCACTTCAGCATTTTCATGTTATTAGACCGGGAACTTTTGTTCTTCCAGGAACTAGGGAAGCCTGTTAAAATATATTCTGAGACCACAGACCTCCTGGCCTACAGTGTGTGTGTGTGTGTGTGTGTGTGACTTTAAAGAACACTGGCTTTATCACTGACCCCAAGCTTCAGAGTCTTATACAATGAAATGAAACTCAGAACTAGTTTCTTTTGTGCCTGAGAAATTGAAATATGCTAAAGAGAACAGGATGGCAGCTTACTATATTTGTACTTGGTTGTGTGCTCCTAAGAGTTGATATTATTTGTTGTAGAACATGACCCAGAACAAAGCCAGATATATAGTAGGTGCTCAATAAACATTTATTGAATTGAACTAGTGAAGTGGTAACTGATGTATCCATTCTTCTGATCCCATCTACTAAGGACAGGGTTGGGAAGGAAACGAACACTCCCCTAAACACTTACTACAGACACTTCTCGTGCATTATGCCATTTCATTGTCCCTACAATTCCGAGCAAGCATTGAAGTTCCCATTCTGACAGATGAGGAAAAGAGAGGCTCCAGGAGGTGAAATAAGTCTAAATAACTAGTGAGTGATGGGACCAGACTTTCCCTTGAAGGCCAGCAGACCATGGTGCAGTCGGAGGCAGGGTAAGAGCAGTGCCTCAGAAGGGAGCCACCAGGCAAGAATGTCATTCTGTTCTTTTCTTCAGATGTTCAACTCTCCTCACAAAAAACACTTCCCAGATGTTTCCAGGACCTGGCAAGTCTTCAGTCACAAAGTGAGGGATGATCTCACACCTGCAGGAGAACGGAACTATATAGCCTGACCTCTCTGGATTATGCTTTTCAAGTTGTTCAAGGGCCACCTGGAATAACCCTTGTCTCAGCTGCGCTGAAGGCTCACAGGCAGTACTTATTGTGAGGCAATATGTTTACCCCACCCAAGTCATAGGTCATGGCAGATGTGATGGGTTGAATTGTGTCCCCCCAAAAGACTCACTGAAGTCCTAATGCCCAGTACCTATGAATGTGACCTTATTTGGAACAAGGGTCTTTGCCAACGCAATCGTGTTAAGATGAGGGTGTATTGAGTGAGTGTAGGCCCTTAATCCAATGTGACTGGTGTCCTTATAGGAGGAGGGCAGTTTGGACACAGACACCAACAAAGGGTAGAACACCGTGTGAAGTCAGAGCAGAGCAGACTGGAAAGATACAGCAGCAAGCCAAGGAACAGCAAGGATTGCCAGCTGCCATCAGAAGCTAGGAAGCAGCAAGGAATGATTCTACCCCATCTCAGTGAGAGCATGGCCCTACTGACTCCTTGACTTCAGACTTCTGCCTGGAGGAATCATTAAGAGAATAAATTCCTGATGTTTTAAACCCAGTCTTTACTCCTTTGTTAAGGCAGTCCTAGGAAACTAATGTAGAAAGTTCTTATGGGCAGCCTCCAAGCTCCTGATCCTGGCATCTTGGCCATCAGCTGCGTAGGCTCACAGAGTCCATCATCAGGATGCCAGAGCCCCCGAGCCCTTCCCCAATCCTGTGAGACAAGACAGACCTCATCTCATGGGGCCCACATCTCCCAGGTGAGCATTTCATTCAACTCTTAGCTCAGAACATCCTTCACAAATCTGAGAAATACAACTTCCTGTTAATGCAAGCACCAATATCCTTGCTGTATTTATGCACTCCCCCAGTGTAGGTGGAGGGTCTAGGACATTTGCTCTGCTCTAGGTCTGGAGAACATTGGCTCTTGAGACTTTGAATGGTGCATGGGGAAGAGGAAGAGTAGGGAAATGAAAAGAAAGATTTCAGATTCAGAGTCCAAATTCTAGCTCTGCTCCCCACCAGCTACATGACTTTGGGAAAGCCACTTGGTCTTAAAGCCTTGGTGTCCTCATCTACAATATGAGAAAGAGAATATCTGCACCATGAAGTTATTATGAGGACTAAATGAGATAATATACATGAAGTGCCTGACATAGAAACTAACCAATAAATATTATTACTATTACTTTTATATCATTGTTATTAGTTCTCTTTATGTCCCTGAAATGGAAGAGCCCACACCATGAATTACAGCATTATATGAGGGGAGAGACAGTCGGAAATGAGTTGTCTGCCAAGCTCATGTTCCAATTTCATGAGCATGGGCCCTCCCACTTGAGTTGGAGCTCCATAAGTGGCAGGTGTTATTATTACCTTTTTATTATTGCTGTTTGAAGTCATGTGTCTGAACCAGATCAGGGCCATTAATAGCCAGAGTCAAAGCCCCAGACACCTGTGGTCAATTCCTCCCAATCTTTCCTCCCTGTATTAGGATTATATATCTACACCCTTTTCTATGCAAGGTGCACTTCCTCCCACTGTGAGCAGAGTATGCCTTCTGCATGGCTTGTTTTGGCCAGTGGGTGGTTGGCAGATATGACATCAACAGAGGCTCCTGGTCTGGCTCATTCTCTTGCATTCTTGATGGTATCTATTAAACACTTTGTATGCGTTGGGCACTACTCTTCATTATCTTACTGAATTGTCACACCTCTGGAAGGTGGGTACTATTCTCATGTTGATTTTCACAGATCAGAAAACTGAGACCAAGAAAGATTAAGTGTCTTGCTCAAATTTACACCATTATGGACTCACAGTGAACCCAGGCAGTCTGGCATGCTTGACCATTACACTCCACCATACCATCTCATAGCCTGAAGAAGTTGGTAGAAATTCCTCTGTCTAAAGACACAAAATATGGGGCGCCTGGGTGGCTCAGTCATTTAAGTGTCTGACTTCGATTCAGGTCATGATCTCATGGTTCGTGGGTTTGAGCCCCACACTGGGCTCTGTGCAGATGGTTCAGAGCCTGGAGCCTGCTTCAGATTCTGTCTCTCTCTTTCTCTCTCTGCTCCTCCCCCACTCATGTGTGCGCTTTCTCTCTCTCTCTCTCAAAAATAAATAAACTTAAAAAAAATTTAAAGACACAAAAAGGTAATATCTACATTTTTTTTGGAACACCTGCAATGTGCCAGGCACCACTCCATGTGTTCTATATATCTTGTCCCTCCAGCCCTATAACCACCTCTTGGGTTTTACAGATGAGGAAGGAAACTGAATCTCAGAAAACCTAAGTGGCTTGTCACAGTCACACAGTTAGAAAGTACAAGAGCTAGCATTTGACCTCAGATCTTAACTATCTGACCCTGAAACCTATAGTCTTTCCACCTTCTCGCTCTGCTACACTGTGTCCTCTCTAAGCATATAGTAATTATGGGGGCCTCTGTTTTTCTCTGTCTAAAATGAAAAAAATCAGTCTAGAATTGATTTAATAATTTGATAAATTTTTAATGTTTATTTTTCAGTGAGAGAGAGAGAGAGAGAGAGACAGAGCATGAGCAGGGGAGGGGCAGAGAGAGAGGGAGACACAGAATCTGAAGCAGGCTCCAGGCTCTGAACTGTCAGCACAGAGCCTGACGTGGAGTGGAGTTCAAACTCATGAGCTGTGAGATCATGACCTGAGCTGAAGTAGGATGTTTAACCAACTGAGCCACCCAGGTGCCCTGAGAATCAAGAATTTAGAGCCTTCATCCACACTGGAGGAGTGTGCTGAGAAGAGTAGTGATCGGGTCTAGGTTTGATCAAGAGTTCATGTTAACCACAAACCTGTCTTAGTTTTCAAATATCTGGTAACTTTCTGAGAAGTGTGATGAGGGAAATGTATTACAAGCCTTAGCAAGAGAAGGTTGAGAATCAGTGAAGGTCAAACACTGGGATTAAAAAGCATCCTGGGAGAAGTGTGTTGGGGAGATGTGGGTCATCTGGTATGACTGACTGTGGGGCAAATGTTAGGGGGCCCAGGTAGGCTGACCATGGGAATTGTCAATTTGTCTGAGTTGGTGGTCCAGGCACCAGCCTCAGAGTAGAGATTTCCCTTCCTCAGAGTTTTGAGTCTCTTGGGTTCTGGTAGATTGCTATTGGCCTCAGCCAACAGATTGCAGGGTGTGTGGGGACATAAGAGAAGAGAAATGAGAGAAAATACGTTGGGATATTTCCATCCTCTCTGGAGCATTAGAAGTTCCTTTGCCCAGTTCTTGAGCAGGAGCTACAGGGCTTCTCCTGAGGTGCTCTCTGCTCAGCTTCTGGGTTTCTGGATGCTTTGAGTTCATGTCATAAGCTACCAGTGGGAAAAAATGTGGTACACTTGGCACTGGTGAGATTCTGTGGTACTCTGAATTCTGGTGTTCTTCCTCCATCTGCCTGCTGCTATTTAATTTTCTCAGGCTTCAAATCATCCTCCATGCAGTCTATTCAGGCTTTATAGCTGCAGTCAGTGGGGGAGAAAGAGTAAAGCATACTTACTCTACCTCACATGGAACCCAACATATATATATACCATATGTTATGGTATGGTATATACATACCATATGTATTACCTATTCGAAGTTTAAATCTTAAAAATGCTCAAATCATTTTAAAAAGAAAAATTACTTTCTACACAATTTATGTTTGCCATTATATCAGCAGGCACTGTGAGCCCTGGAAAAAGGTGATTTGTGGCACCTGCCTCATGTGGGCCAAGAGTTTAAAGGCCTACAGTCAACCCTACTGTCCTGAGACAGCTTCGTCTTCCTTTCACAAATGGAAAGAAGTTCCAGGGGCGCCTGGGTGGCTCAGTCGTTTAAGCATCCGACTTCAGCTCAGGTCATGATCTCACAGTTCTCGAGTTTAAGCCCCGTGTCGGACTCTGGGCTGACCACTCAGAACCTGGAGCCTGCTTTGGATTCTGTGTCTCCCTTTCTCTATGCCCCTCCCCCCCACGCACACTCTGTCTCTGTGTCTCTCTCTCTCTCAAAAATAAATAAACATTGAAATTTTTTTTTTAAAAGAAAGAAGTTCCAGTCTCTTGACTATGAGTAATCAATCAGTAGGGACATTGGTTAGGTTTGGGCCTCAGGATACTCGTAGCCTCTGCCACATCACCCCAGTTGAGTCCTGGCAGAATGTAGACGATGCAGGTCTCAGGGAGGGAAATGTGTTTCTTGAAGCATATGATAAGATTCAAGCTGCACCGATTCTCTCTAGTCTCCAGTGGGGACGTTGTTCAGGGATATAGGTGTCAAGCCAGTGAACACACCTGCCAGGTGCCCAGCTTACTTCCTAAGGGGAATCTTCCATAGCAGGGCTGCCTAAGGTCACACAGGTCCTTCAGATCCAGAGGGACGGTGGGGAGAAGAAGTAGGACTGCTCCAGAGAAGCCACAGATTCAAGAATGAGCTGTGCTTCACTGATTGAAGGTGGTCCAGGAAATGAAAGGAATGTGGTAGGACTGATAGGCCAACTTCCCAACTCTTAATCCCATCCAGCCATGACATCCTTGGACCCACCTTTTCCTTCAGTCAGGAGCTAAATGACGATCTCCACCACTTGGCATCCTGAAGAGTTACTTGGTCGTGTGTGTGTGTGTGTGAAAAAGATAGAGAAAAATGAGAGACAGAGAGCAAGAGCATTTGGCTTGTCCACGTGTAGTGGTGAGTAACACACAGAGAGTTGGTACACTGAGGTTTTTTCTTTCCAGGAAGCAGCTTTTTTCATGTCAGCTTGGGCTCGGGGTGCTAAGACCCAAAAGGCTGAACCCTGACAGCAGCGGGGGGTGGGGGTGCCTTTTGTACAATTTTGCTCCTTTGTCTCCCATATATGGTCACATACAATCTGAATGGGTGGTCTATGTTACAGAGTCGTGAGGAAGGTCATATATGTGCACATAGCCAGGTTGCCTTCCCTTGCCTTGAGGCTTCGCCACATTCCCCCCCTTTGATGCTCAGACCCCCTATTTTGGGTCATAGAGCATCATCTTGGTTTAGGGGTTTATATTTCCATAGCATCATCACACGCATGGCCATTTTCCTTTCGACCATTACCTCAATGAGGTTGGAGACAGACTGCACGACCAGGGGAGCTAGGCAAGGTAGGATCAAGCCAGCTCCCCAAATCAAGAGGATAATACCTATGAGGGTTTTGAATCCTCCAAGAGCTGAAAACCGTCCTCCAAATAACTCCCCAGGGTTCTAACCTTCTCAGGTCTGGACTGGGACACGAGCAACCTTTTTCATTCGATGGTCTCCTCTATGACTTTTCCTTCATCACCCATCTGTAGGCAGCAGCTGCTCAGGTTAAACTTTCCACAAGCTCCTCCTTCAGAAACAAGCAAGTAATCTAAGGCCAAGTGATTTTGATAGATAGCATTGTGCATTTTGGTTTGCTGCTTGACTAGTAAGTTAAGAGCTCTAGCAGTTTGATTATAATTGATTATAATTTCTACAACTGCTTGCAGTCTGATTATGCGGTTTAGCATGTAAATGGGAGTGCGGTAGCCCCAGGGCCCATCCTCTGCTCAGGTGGCAGGGCCATAATATTGGACTATATGCTCAGGAGGCCATTCATCATCTTTCCAATTGCCAATTTGTAGGGCATATCATTTCCTTTGAGTCTCCCTGTCCATACACTTGGACTCCCAAAGGTTCCCTTCTGGCAAGTGGGAGCAGGAAGAAAGATGGATGAATAGTCCCCAGCACACGTGACCCTGAGCAGGCTGGGGAAAGTACTGTATAGGCTGTCCTTCAACACATCCAGTATAGTCCACCTGGGCCCGCCATTCAATGGCTGCATCGACATTGTCCCAGGCCTCTCAGAGATGAAAGAAGTTAGACAAGGGGTGGGGATTGGCTCAAGGTGATCTGGGGATCTCCACCAGTGGGTTTCCCAGGTGGTTGAGTTATAAAATCTTTGGCCTAGGCACGTTAAACTTCCAACGGCAATGCTGAACTTTCTTCCCCATCGGGCAAGGCAGTTTTTCCCAATACTTGAGGTTTTGAAGAGCCACACCTCAGTAGTAGGACTGGGGTATTCTGTTACATTATAAGGTTCTTGGGGATCTAATTCTCTAGCCTCCCATGGCCTTTGATCCCCCCGTGTTGGTTCCCCCTCATACACAGCAGGAAGAGATCTTCAGAGTCTGGCTATAGTCTCTGCTAGAGCTAGAAACAAGTTCCTTGCTGTGACTGAAATAGAGGGGGGGCTACTTCTCATTTCTTCATAGGAGTGGGAGACTTGATGGGATATGGTTGGATGGGCAGTAGTGACTCTCTTGAAATATAGCACAGTCCCTGGGTCTCTGCCTCGCTTATGGATCCGGAGCCAATTCAGGTGCCCCATTGTCATTTAGAATCTCCTGGGTTAATTAACAGGGTTACAGGCCTTTGATGGACAACTTGATATAGCAGCCCCCTTATGAAGGAGTGCTGCTGTGTTTTCTTTTTCCCAAATAGTCCATGAAACACAGCTCCAACTGGGGCATAAAACTTAGGTGTATAGGCACATAAACCGTTTTCCTCACACATGTATTTGTCATTGAGTCAGTATTCCTGCTCCCAATCTAAGCCTCCCCATGGCATATCAAGAGTCCTTGGGCCCTCTATGACAAGTACCCACTTTTTTCTTCTGACAGATGCTTCTGGACCAATACTTATAACCTCATATACGTCAAACAGCATTGACACCGGTCGTTTGGGGTTAGTACTTTGTGTCCGGCTGACAAAGCCCCCCCACCCACCTTCTCGGTAGGATTGGACTTCTAACCAATTTTCACTGGCGAGTATTGTGGGTCAAAACAAGTGTATTGACTCTCCCATTGGCAGATAGAGTAGGTGATCTTATTGTGTGCAGGTCCCCAGGATTGTCCTTGGCACGAGAAGTGGGTATGGTATAGTAAGGTCCAAGTGACTCCCTGGCCTGACCCGGTTATGTGAATACATTGGTCACATGATGAGGAATCTAGGTCTACAGAAAAGGTCCAGATTAGAAGCAACCGATACCAACAAAGCATCCTATCCATAAAAGGAAGGTAAGTGCTAACAGAAATCTCTCACCACACTCCCAGCCAGCTGGGGAGTCCTCTGCCAATCCTATGGTGAAAAGTAGAAGAAACACAGTAACAGCGAGACACAGGGGGTGGCAGTGCATCAGAGTAAGGAAACAGGTCTAGAAAATAAGGACAGGTTATTTGTTCCACAGGACCGTCGACTTCTCAAGCTTCTGCCGTGTGTAGATTAGTCAGCTTCTGGAGTGACTAAAGCAGGGCTGTGGTCTCCCACAGCCTCTGGAGTCGCAGATTGCTTCTTTTGTATGGTCACTTTGCAGGACGTTGATGGATCAGGAATGCACTCCCAGTTTTAAGATGACTGTTTCACTCTGCTGTGGTGAATCCAGGGACCCACCTCGGCTACGTTTTCTGCAGTAGGGGCGGACAATATGACAGTGAATGGGCCCCTCCGGAGGTGGCATAGGGTTTGGACATTCCATTCCTTCACCCATACAGCATCTCCTGGTTTAAAGGTGTGAGCATCTGTGGTCAGACTCACAGGTAACCAGTCCCTAACCCAGTGGTATAAGGTGGTCAGGGGAGAGCCCAAGGGTATCATCTGTTACCTTAGGGTTAGATTGCCTATCTCATTTAGATCCCGTCTTATGCCCTTGATAATGGGGGGGAGGGTGCCCATAAAGGATTTCATAAGGGGAGAACCCCGTCTGCTTAGTGGGGCTACACCTGATTCTTACAAGGTGATCGGCAATACCTGGTCCCAGTGTAGGTGGGTTTCCTGACATAGTTTGCTTAACAGCAGTATCAGGGTTAGTTTTTTCCACCTTCCCAGAGCTCTGGGGTCCGTATGCCGTGTGCAACTTCCAGGTGATCTTTAACCCCTTCGCCACCAGCCGCACCACCTCAGCCACGAATGCAGGACTGTTATCTGATCCAATAGTGATAAGGATCCCAAATTGAGGAACGATTTATTTTAGAAGAAGTTGGGCCAGTTCATGTGTCTTTTCTGTGAGAGTAGGGAGGCTTCCACCCAGCCCGAGAAAGTGCACACAAGGACCAACAGATATTTACAGCCTCAGACCCAGGGAAGCTCAGTGAAGTCTGCAATCATATTTTCAAACGGGGGTCCCCTGACACTCTGCACCCCAGGGGTGGCCTTGGGTCCCTGACGTGGGTTACTCCCAGCACACGTTTCACATTGCTTGCATATTGCCCGGGCTGTGCTGGAGAGTCGAGGGATGTAGAAATAAATGTTGGCTCAACATAGTCTCAAGAGCTCTCCGGCCAGTATGGGTTTCCTGATGGAAC